>NW_027187309.1:2809014-2810166 GCF_028583685.1 Petaurus breviceps papuanus
CTTCCTTCCTTCCTTCCTTCCTTCCTTCCTTCCTTCCTTCCTTCCAGTTCCTGTCACATAGTAAGTGCTTAGTAAATATTTATTTCTTTCACTGACTGATTGTTCAGATGCAAGTTGTACCATATGACTTCTGAAGTCCCTTCTAGCTCTAACATTCTTTTACTCTGCAACTTATATAACAATGATATCCATTGTGCTGTCAATCAGGTACTTTTCCCAAGAGCAAATAATGATTTTTTTCTCCCCTTAATATATTTTTATTGGTTTCAGAGGCAAGGGTACAGTGTATATAAAAGAGCTATGTAAGTGGTGCTTTACTGGATTTATTCTGGGTTTCCAGAGTACTCCAAGAAATGAAGAAAAACTTTGCAATTCTAGGATGCCAGTGAGCAGAAGGGCACATCTTAAACTCAAGTAAATTTGGTTTTATAGCCCTATAAATCAGAAAGCTTGAACGACTTTACTAAAAGCACCTGTTAGTACCATTTTGGTCTGAATTGAAAAAAGCAACAACATACAAAAGCCCTGTCAAGGTATCATTTCCTTAAAGCAATAGAAATCATAGAGAGGTAGGGAGAGGAAAACTTTAGGCAAAGGGACATAAAAAGAAAAGAAATTCATATTCTATACAGAGTTCTTTTTGTGATAAGATGGATTATTGAATAAATCTATAAAGTACCTATTATTGTGTATTTATAGCCATACTAATATATGTACAAATATAATAGCTATACATGTATGTTACATGTATATATAAATGTGTATCTATAATCTTTCATTCTTTGCTAGCCCCCAACTTTGTATATTTTAAACTAAAAGCTCTCATATATATATATGTATATATACACACACATACATATGTATGTGTGTATATGCATATGGAGAGAGAACACACTTAAGTTTAATGTGAATTAACATTTTGCCATTGCTTTTTTAATTCTAGATAATCAACAGAACAATAAAATTTATCCCGATTTGTAGTATTTGTTGGTTTTTATGGTGGAAATGCTCACATGAAAATTTAACAATCAGTTTGAGCTGGCTTCAGTACACCCTTGCTCTTGCCCCATATTATAATTTAAGCTTTTTGAAGGCAGTGATTAAAATCTATCTATCTATCTATCTATCTATCTATCTATCTATCTATCTATC
>NW_027187309.1:2810176-2873510 GCF_028583685.1 Petaurus breviceps papuanus
ATCTATCTATCTATCTATCTATCTATCTATCTATCTATCTATCTATCTATCTATCTATCTATCTATCTATCTATCTATCTATCTATTTGAGTATCCCCTACCTAGCACATTAGTTTTCACAATATAGACACTTAACATACCATTTCAGTGCTATTCGATTGCCCAAAATATATACCCAAAATGATATACCCAACAACTTGGTTTGAAGACTCTAGAGAAGGAAGATCTCTTGAGATGGCACTTGGCAAGCTAGATGGGCTCTGCCCATCACTTGCTACATGACCCTGGACAAGTCATTTTCTTTCCATAAACCTCAGTTTGCCCATCTGTAAAGTGATGAACTTGGACTAGATATAGTGCTTCTTAAACTGTTTTCCACTTGTGGCCACTATTATCACTTCTTAATCTCTTAGTAGTGACCCCATTTGGGCTCACAAACTACTATTTAAGAAGCTCTGGACTAGAAGATCATAATGTTCTATGATTCTAAGTAACATCTCCTTTGGATGTTTGGCCTAGATTTCCACTAATGCATACAATTTTTACAATTCTTAATTTTCCCTTTCTGCCCCCATATACTTGGATTATAAATTTTATAATTTAATTATTAGGATGACTATCACGTAGAACAAAAAACCTTAAGTGATGATGGAAACAGCTCCTCCAAATTTATTTTTGACTAATCTGAACTTAAAATGAGCTGTCTCCAACTTCATAGTTGATTGTTATATGAATTAATGTTTGTCTTCAAAAATGAAACTAACCTTCAAAGTGGTAGAGAATTTCACCTACAAATTACTTAGTAAGTTATCTGACAACATCACAGGTGCAAAGGCTTTTATGAATCCTGAAAGAAAAGCTCTGATGATAACAATTGTGTACTTTTTGAAATGAAAAAAAATCTAATCTCACTTCAAATAACCTTATCCTATTGTTTTCACCAATACCTCTTTCCATGTTTTTAGGTGGAAATGGGAATGAATGAGTGCCAAGAACACCTACTGTGTATGATGATTGTTATTTTTTTGCATATCCTACAGTCCTTGATGGTCAGATGAATACAATACTAGGAATATCATATTTTGTTCTGGATTCCACATTTTAATAGGTATGTAGGGAGAAAGGAAGACAAGGATGATGTTAAAAATTCTAGGCCCATGAAAGGATACAGGAATATCATTGTCTGTTAAGAAAAACATTGGATTTGGTTTTGTAGGTAAGAGTTTGAATTTTAGCTCTGCTACTTACTATCTTTGTTGTTTCTAGTCTAGAGATTCATTAGACTTCTTTGGCTTCAATTACTACAGTGAAGGAATTGGATTAGATCTCTATAGTCCCTTCTGGCATTACATCTATGGATTTAGAAAATGTCTAAAATTTAGGATAAGGGAACAACATTGGTATTGATTTAAAGTATTTGAAGGATTTTCTTGGAGGAGAGATTGACATTGTTCTGCTTGGACTAATAAAGCAGAACTGGGAACAATGGGGGAAGTTACAGAGAAATATTCTTTGACTCAGTGTGTGTTTGTGTTTCCTAACAAGTAGAGTTAACTATAAATTGAATTGGCTACTTTGATGAGTTGGACTTTTTAAATATATTAATAACAATATTTTAATGTCATTGATTTCTTCTATGATCATGTGTATATTATGAATTTCAAAATATTATGCTGAAAAGGGGTCTGCTGATTTCACTAGGCTCTCACTGCCTCCCCGTCTTCCTTCCTCCTTTCTTTCCTCTCCTCTCCTCTCCTCTCCTCTCCTCTCCCCTCCTCTCTCCTCCCTTCCTTCCCTCCCCCCTCCCTTCCTCCCTTCCTTCCTTCCTTCCTTCCTTCCTTCCTTCCTTCCTTCTTCCCTTCCTTCCTTTTCTTTCTTTTCTCACAAAACTTGAAACCCAGTTCACTCTGAAGCACATAGATTGGACCACAATAGGTCCCTGCCCAAACTCTACTTAATGACTGTATTTTCCGCCCTCCTGGCTCAGAGTGAATGTCAATGGTTACTATTTCTCTTTGAACAGCCACCCTGAGGGTCTTCCCATCCTTGCTTTATTTTTTTTTTGTAATTAAAGGGGTCATTTCTTCAATAACTTCTTAAAGAGGTCTATTCAAGGAATGGCCTTTACCTCACTCTAAGTAAGTACCTGAAAAAGCCTTAGCCTTAAAAGGGCCAGGGTCTGCCATTGCATTCTGAGTCATCTCCAGTCATCCTGATGAAGATATGGTCACTGGATCCAGATGGCTTTGGAGCAAAAAGTGAGGTTAGTGACCTTGCACAGCCTTCCCTTACTCAAATCAAGGTCAACTTCAAGTCATGTCATCATTTCTCTGATGCCATGGTCCTCTTCAAAAACAAAGGACAAACACAACAATGACAACCAGGTTATCAAAAGAGTACATGACACAAACCAGAAAATTTGAACTGGATGATCTCTAATGTCTCATCAGCTCTACCATTCTAAATGTTCACGAGCATTGTCTTAGATCCTCTCATCCCTGTTGATAGTGTTTATTATTATTGTAGCTATCTCTTTGGATATCAAATGTGGAAAAGCTGTGTGGCTTCTTGTTCCCTTTCTCCCGTCCATGCCAAATTACCTTTTAGTCTTATTTGAGCATAAGAATATGGGGGCCATTAGTTGAAAATTGGCATCCAGTTGTTGGATACAACATAACTTTAGTTTACCTTATGCTTGTCACACTGTCTCCATAGTTACTGCACTGCTTCAGAATCTTTACAAAGATCACATACAAAAGGGGAAGCTGAACAGTCATGAGCCTTGTCTCAGATTCAGCCTAATAGCTGCATATTCCATTCCAATGGAATCCACTTACCCATCTCTGGCAGCAAAATGTCCCATTTTGAGCTTTTGGAAATGATATGAATCTTAATATATTCCAGGTTGATGAATTCATAAGCATTTACTAGGCATCTACTGTGTCTTGTATAGTATAAGATTATATAAACATGTAATGGAGAGGGTGGAGAGGGGTGAAGACACATCTTTTGCCTTTAAATAATTTAAAGTCCAGTTGCAGAAATGAGATAGACTTATCATGACACTAGGATACACAAAATGTATAATCAAGTACTACATTATGAAGAACATAATTGAAGAACTACAAGAAGGCAGAGTAATTAGAGAAGACTTTTCTTGGGTGAAGCATGACTTGAGATCGGTGGGGTTTGTAATAAAACATAAGTTTTAATTCCATATATCAAAACAGCAAGGGAAGTGCATGTCACAATATCCTAGATTTAGGTTTAAGGGACCTAAAAAGTCATCCAGTCTAATCCCCTCATTTTCCATATGAGGGAAATAAGCACAAGGAAGGGACCTGACTTGCTAAATGTCACTCTTTGTAAGTGACAGAGCTTAAATAGGTAGTTTCCAGCCCACTCTGGTAGACATATATACAAATATCTATAAAACAAAATAATAAATATATGTATAAGGTAGATAAAGTGCTATTATGAATTCAGCTAAAGTTATTAGAATATGAAAATAAGCAAGGATGAAAACAATGTAGATAAGAACTTTGTGATTTATAAAACATGCAGCCTTGATGGAAGAGCTTTACTGAAAATTTTTGCTTATTAGGAAAAACATTCTCACTTACTTAAAAAACAAACAAACAAACAAAAAGCAAAACTTTGCATTATTTACTAGAATATTTTCAAGTCAAGTCAATTGTTGCTGAATGTCAGAAATCTGTGAGTACTTGGCAAATAAAAGTTTCATTTATCTATGGTTACATCCAGTGTATCATTAAATTGACATCTGTGAGAACAGAAGCTGGAGACTGCTTAGGATGCCAAACATGTAGATGTCTGTAAGTAGTGGCACTGGTGTCCTTTACAGACGTTAAAACCCTGAGGAATAAAATGTCATAACCATACATTCATATGGTATCAGTCAACTGGAAAAAGCACAGGATTTGAAGTCAGAAGACCTGGGCTTGAATCTAATTTCTTTTTTTTACCTTGGGTTTTATGTGAAGATGCTCAGTAGTCCAACAGCTGGGGAACATCTCTTGGCAGATATCTGTACTTCCCTCTTGTTTAATAGATGTTGTTGTATCTGAATCTTCTTCCAGACCAAGTCCTATTAATTATGGGTGTCCCCCAAAGCTCTGTCCTGCACCTATCCTCTTCTTCCTCTAAACTTTCTTTGATTTATTTCCCCAGTGCTGATCTCTCTATTGAACATCTCAAACTGGTTAACCTATAGACATCTCAAACTCACGATGTCCAAAACCGAACTTTCATTATCTTTCCTCCAAACCCCTATCCACTTATCAACTTCTATTACTATTGAGGATACCAACATCCTACCAGTTACACATGTTCCCAATCTTGATTACATCCTTGACTCCTTGCTGGCACACAACACACAAAACCAATCTGTTAGTTAACAGATTGTTTCCAGCTTCACACCATCTCTCACATACATTCCCTTCTCTTTATCCAAACAGCCATCACCCTGGTGAAGGTCCTCTATTTTTCAAGCCTGGACTATTGCAGTAGATTCTCAGTTCTTCTCCCTGTGTCATCTTTTCCTAATACCTTATCTTCCTATAAAGTGCTAAAATGATTTTCCCAAAGCACAGGTCTGACCATGTCACTGCTTACCACCCTCCTGCTCCAACTCAATAAACTCCAGTGGACACCTATTACCTCCATGATCAAATAAAAATCTTCCACTTGACTTTCTCAAAGCTTTTCCCCACCTGGGCCCTTCCTAGACTTCCTACACGTTGTTCCCTTTCACATATTCTCTGTTCCAGTGATGACCTACTTGCTTTTTCCTTGTTCATGAAGCTTCATTTCCCTGACTTCTTGCCTTTTAACTGTGTCTCTCCTGCCTGGAATTCTCTCTCTCCCCTTTCTAATGGTAAGACCGAACTGCTATGAAATTCCAGGTGGGGGAATGTGCAGATCTCCTAATAACTCCCCTTCAGCTTGGATGTGTCTCTGCTCATCTCTACATCTTTTGTATTTATTTGATTTTTCCTGATTTTGGGTAAACATTATCCTGAGATAGACTTGATTAGGTAGCAGCCTTATAAGTTTGGGTCCTGATGTTCTGTCAAAGCAGAGTTTGTTGGTAATTATTTAACAACTACCTTTCAAAAAAAGCATGACACAATTTTAAGTTAATTTGCTCTGTTAACATTTTTTCTATCACTTTCTTAGATCTAGACAACCTGAAAAAACAATAAATCAAGCCCTTGGTTTGTAGTGTTTCCTGATTTAAGAGGTATAAATGCTTGCCCTGAAAATTTAACAATTGATTGCAGATGCTAAGAGCTGACTCCCCCTGTATCAAAGGGATCAGATGTTCAACCCATGACAGAAAGTTGTAGTAGAGTTGGTTGGAGAAGTAGTGGCTGATGACAGAGGAAGCATATGTAACTATGGAAAGCTAGTCATTAGAAAACTCTAAAAGTGTGATCTTTGAAGAGAGAAGGGTCTGTTATGAACTCTGGAATGGCACTGACTGTGGGAGCTCACAGGATTTCTGTGTTACTCATTTTCAATTAGGAAAAGAGAGTTCTGATTCATCTTTCCAGTTCAGTACAACCTGGGTTTCATCATTGTATAGCACCAGTTCCTCAATCATACATGACTGGAATCAAGTAGGGAAATGTCTGTGTGTAGTCTGAGGACTGGAATCATTCAGGGGATATCTGTGCAAGATTTGTGTAGTCCACTAGAAAGGGTAAAGTCAAATATACTCTATGAAGTAGGTTTTGATTGGTCAGTACCCCCCTTTAAAAACTAAATCTGAATGTCTCTTTCTACTTCAATAAAATGAAATGGTTCAAATAGATGACTTCTAATTTCTATGACATCACATAGGCATCTCAACCATACATTCTACTCCTCCTCATTCAACTTGTTCTTTTTCTACCAATATGTTCCAGGGTAGAGGTGGGGAACCTGTGACTTTGAGGTCATGTGGCCCTCTAGGTCCTCAAGTGAGGATCTTTGACTGAATCCAAACTTCACAGAACAAATCCCTTAATAAAAGGATTTGTTCTATAAAACTTGGACTCAGTCAAAAGGCTGCACCCAAGGACTTTGAAGGCCACATGTGGCCTCAAGGCTTCAGGTTCCCCACCCCTGCTTCATGGTTTAGCTCAATGATTTCCATCACTGAGAAACTTTGTCAGGAACTTCTTTCTGAAGTTCAATTCCATTTCAGGAAAAAGATGCTATATGTAAGGCACTATATCAATGCCTGGAGAATAGTTTAAAATTATCTTTCATTCTCGTATGTGTGTGTATGTGTGTGTGTGTGTGTGTGTACACACCCATATTTGTGTATCTATGTGATATGAAACATTCTTAGATAAAAATGAAAAATGATTCAAAGAGAGAAAAAACTAGAAACTAGAAGAAGAATTGAGAAATGCTTCTCTGAAGATAGGGCACCTCAGTTAAACCTTGAAGGAAATAAGGATGGATAACAGTTATGGGGGAATATGGCAGGTAGCATATAAATGCAAAAATTTAAGAAATGTAATGTTAAGCTCATTGAATAGGAAGTGGGCTGTCTTGTTAAGAATATAATATATGAAGGGGAATAGTGGGGAATAAATGTGGAAAGATAACTTGTAGCTATATTGTAAAGAATCTTAAATGTCATACTCAGGAGCTTCTGTTTTGTCATAGAGGAGTAGGAAGAAAGGAAAAAAATTTCACCAGGAGAATGGCATGGTCTGACCATTGCCTAAGGGATATTATTTTGCCCAGTGACTTTAGGAAGCATTGGAGAACAAAGCAGATGGAAGAAAGGACAGCCATGGGGAGGTTGTTAAAATAATTCATGTAAGAGAACATCTGAAGCTGCACTATGATATAAAAATAGAAAAGAATGAAGATCATAGGTGTTTCAGAGTTGGTGGTAAGGAATGAAGTGGAGAATCAGGAAAAAGTATTTATGGAGATTTGCAAAAACTGAAGAGTCAGAGAAAACTTGAAGATTATAAAATTCCATCATATGCTCATGATAGCATTCTTAAAAGAAAGAGGAAAATTTGTAGAAAGAATAGATTTTCCATTTTGACATAAAATTTTGTATATTCACACATACATACATGTGCATGTATATACATATAGATGTATACAACTATATATATATATATGTATATTTGGGAGACATTTTTATAGAGTCAATAATAAAATTCACAGGACATGACAAGATCATCAAAGAGAACAAAAAAGGAAGATTTGAGACCATGGCAGAGTTCTTCCCATAAAGGGGAGATGGATGATGATTCATTAAAGATTACTAACAAAAAAAAGATAGATTTCTCCCCTACTCTGTTGATTCTTAAATATGCATACAACCTTCTTTACAGTAAATATAGTATAAAAAGACATCAGCAAAACTCTAAAAATTTTATGCATTTCTACCTGAAACTTTTTAAAGATTTGTATTTGATGAGAACCAGTTCATTTCATGACTTCACCTCATTAAGTGTCATTACTACTTCTTCATATGTACATTGGGTCAGGAACACTGACAAAAATAGCTTCCAAATTTTTCATTTTCAAGAGTGTGGATAATGAGAATTATCCAGTGTAGAAATTTCTGCTGATCTGTTTCATTTCATATGATTGTGGTTCTCCTTACAGGTTTACCAATGATGCTTTCGAGATAATCTATCTCTGTAGTACCCCCATGGGAATGCATAATGGAGAGACCCTTCCTGAGGACTTATTTATTTGTCTACTGAGCCAGAACTCTGTGGTATACTGAAGAGGTAAGACTCACCCATCAGGCCTTTGCATCCAGTTGTTCATAAGATGTAAGTTTCATTCTCTGAGTACTAGAGGGCTGGTGTGTGTATGTGTATGTGTGTGTGAGTGTGTGTTTGTGTTTGTTTGCCTTTCTACTCAGTGGGCTGGTCCATGAGCACATGGACTCTGTGATGGAGATGCCTCCTCTTTGTATCTTCTTTCCTTTGGTACAGGGTATCGAGGTCTAAAAGGCCAGTTAATGTCTTCCTCCTTTCTTAGTACTTGGTTGAATAGGGGTATTAAAAGCTTTCAGACTGTTGGTAGAAATAGTGACAGCTAGAGGCAGTAACAGAAACAGAGGCAGTGGCAGAAAGTCTGAGCAGGAAAAGATCTCCCATAGACAGAAAATCTTAGGGAAGAAAATAGCCCAAATGGGCACAGTCTGTACTGCATTGAGATGGAATGTAAAATTGTTCTGAACAATCTTGTTGCAAATTTCTGAGGTTTATAAATCAACCTCTCAACTCTATGATTTTTGTAAATTTTAGTTTTTAAAACATATTTATTTTTAGTTGCAAATTTTCTCCCTCTCCCTGCCTTCTCTAGTCATTGAAAAGGCAAGAAATATAATGCTCATTATACATATGAAGTCATGTAAAACATTTCCATATTAGCCACTATGTGGGAAAAAAGCAAAGAAAAATAAAGAAAAATAATTCAATCTGCACTGAGTCCATCAGTTCTTTCTCTGGAGGTGGATAACATTTTTCTTCAGGAGTACTCAGGAATTGCTGTAGATCATTGTAGCTGTCTTTTAATGGTGATTGTCATTTCAATATTGCTGTTAATATAAACAATGTTTTTCTTACTTTACTTCATATAAATCTTCCAGGTTTTTATGAAACCAATCTGCTTGTAATTTCTTATACCACAACAGTATTCATCATAATCATATGCCATGACTGGTCCAGCCATTTCTTCAATTGATGGGCATCTCCTCAGTTTCCAATTCTTTGCCACCACAAAAACAACTCTTGTATTTTTATACATATAAGTTCTTTTCCTTTTCCTTTTTTTTGTTGGGGGTGAAAACTTAGGGGTATTGCTAGGTCAAAGTGTATACACAGATTTATAGTCCTTGTGGCATATTCAAGATTCTCCAGAATGTTTGAACCAGTTCATAGCTTCAACAACAATATGTCAATGTACATATTTTTCCATATTTCTTCCAGAATTTTTCATTTTTTCTATCATGTTATCCAATCTTATTGGTGCAAGGTGCTGTCTCCGATGTATTTTCTACTTAGCACTTCTATAATCATTGTAATTTTTCCATATGACTATTTCTAGTTTTGATTTATTTCTTCTGAAAACTTCCTTTTTGTATCCTTTGGTCATTTATCAACTGGGGAATGGCTCATATTTGTTTTTATAAATTTGGCTTAGCTCCTTATATATTAGAGAAATGAGGCACTTCTCAGACAAACTTGATGTATAAATAGGTTGTTATCTCTTTGAGGGTGATTGTCATTTCAATATTGAAAGAGAAAAATCCTGAATCAATAGCACTATAAATTAATTTAAATATTTTAATACAGAAAAGAAAGACAAACCACAGAAAAACCATGCTTGGGCTGGTACAAATTAAGTGATAGTAAGGTGACAGCTCAATTTTACTTTATTGTTAATAATGCCAGTGCTATACTAATGCTAGAATATCAAATATACATATTTATGTATACTGGTCAATGTAGGGAATTAGAAAAAAAAACTATACTCAGGAGTTAATGTGGATGTTCAACAAAGTAATTTATAAATGTCTGGAAACATAAGTATAAAAAAATCCAAATTAGAGAATGTCATCTACCAGTGCATATCAGCAAGGTTCTAAAATTTATAGCCTCAGACAATTGTCAGAGGGCACTAAATAGTTAAGTGGCTCTCTTAGAGTCATGTATTCATACATGAGTATTGGGATTTGAACCTAGGTCTTCTTGTTTCTAAAGCTGGTGCTTTCTTTCTATGCTGAATCTACACAAAAATGGTGTTCACAGATTTCAAATCAGATCGAAGTTCTTTTTCTCTAAAGATATTTTTGAAATGAAAAGGGAATTCAGAAAAAAAATCGATATTTGCTTTCTGCTCTGTGAGCAAATATAATTGACTTTAAAACTTTCGAATGATATGACATTTGGCAAAGAGATGTTTTCAACCTCCTACTAAAGTTATACTTTATAAAAAATTATCATTGAAGGAAGATGACAAAGGCTAAGTGACATAATGGATGGAGAACTAAGCCTGCAGTCAGGAACATCAGAGTTCAAATCCAGACTCAGATACTTATGAGCTGTTTGACTCTTGGCAAGTCACTTGATTGCTATCTGCTTTAGTTTCCTCAATTTTTTTTTCATGTTTCAAATGTTTTATTAAATTCTGATTTACATCATTAATTTCCGCTAGATTTTGAGTTAAAAATTTTCTCCCCGCTATCCCCCTACCCACCACCCCAGAATAGCAGTCCAGCAGGATATCCCCTCCTCCAATCTGCTCTCTCCCATATCTTCACCCATACGCCCTTAGACTTTTCCAGTAGGGCATGGTGGATCTCTATGCTCCAATGCTTGTATATCTTATTTCCAAATTACATATAAGATGGTATTAATAATAGTATATATTTATATATAATTTTAAACATTTGATTTTAAAAGTTTGAATTCCAGATACATTCCCTTCCTCCCTTTTCACCCACCCTTACTGGGAAGATAAGCAGTTCAGTATAGATTATATATGTGTAGCTAATGCAAAACATAGTAGATATACTATAAAAGACTGACTATATTTCCCTCCCTCATATCCCACCACCCACTTTTTCTATTCTCCACTTTGATCCCATTCCTTTCCAAAGTGAGTGCTTCCAACTTCCCTCCCCACCTCCCCAGCCTTCCCTCCCTTCCATCATGCCCCCTCTCATCCCCTTCCCCCTACTCTCCTGTAGGGTGAGGTACCTAATTAATGTGTATTTCATTCCCTCCCTGAGCCAAATTCAGTGAGAATAAGGTTGACCCATTCCCTTTTGCCTTCATATTCTGCCCCTCCATTGTAACCCGTTTCCCTTGCCTCTTCATTATGAAATAGTTTACCCTATTCTGTCTCTCTCCATCTCCTCTTATTATATTCCTCTCTCACCTCTTAATTTCCCCTTTAAGTATCATCTCTTCCTATTAAATTTGTCCCATGCCCTCTTTCTATGTTTACCTGTAAGCATATATACACACATTCACACATGTATTCACATGCCCGTATACCCTCCTACCTAGAAATAGATATATTTCTATTGCCTTCAACTATTTCCATACTGAGAAAAGTTTCATCAGTTACAATTATCATTTTTCCATGTAGGAATGTTAATAGTTCAACTTTGATCAGTGGCTTATGATTTCTTTTCCCTGTTTACCTTCTCAAGCTTCTCTTGCTTCTTGTATCTGGATGTCAAATTTACTATTCACCTCTGGATTTTTCATTACAAATGCTTGAAAGTCCTCTATTCCACTGAATGACCAAATTTTCCCCTGAAACATGATACTCTGTTTTGGTGGGTAGGTGATTCTTAGTTGTAATCCCAGCTCCTCTGCCCTCCGGAATATCCTATTCTGGGCCCTTTGATCTCTCAGTGTAGAAGCTGCGAGATCCTGTGTTATCCTAATTGTGTTTCCACAATGTTCAAATTGTTTTTCTTGGATGCTTGTAATAGTCTCTCTTTGATCTGGGAATTCGAGAACCTAGCTATAATATTGCTAGGAGTTTTCTTTTTGGGATCTTTTTCAGGAGGTGATCGGTGGATTCTTTCAACTTCTATTTTGCCTTCTGATTCTAAAACATCAGGGCAATTTTCCTTGAGAATTTCTTGGAGGGGGGCAGCCAGGTAGCACACCGAGTAAGGGCACTGGCTCCAGTGTCGGGATGACCTGGAGATCGAATCCAAGGCTCAGACACTTAGCACCCACCCAGAAACCCCTGGCCGTGTAACCTTGAGCAAGTTACTTAACCCCAATTGATTTAAAAAAGAGAGAGAATTTCTTGGAGGATTATTTCTAGGTTCTTTCCCTGATTATGGCTTTCAGGTAGTGCAATAATTTTTAAATTATCTCTCCTGGATCTATTTTCCAGGTCAGTAGTTTTTCCCATGAGATATTTCACATTGCCTTCCATTCTTTCATTTGTTTGGATCTGTTTATCATCATCTTGTTTTCTCTTAAAGTCACTAGCTTCCCTTTGATCCAATCTAAATCTGAGGGAATGATTCTCCTCATTGAGCTTTTGAGATTCTTTTTCCATCTGGCAAATTCAGCTTTTCAAGGCATTCCTCTCCTCATTGCCTTTTTGAGCCTCTTTTGCCAATTGAGTTAGTCTGTTTTATAAGGTATGATTTTCCTCAGTCATGCTGTTGACTCTCATTTCATAATTTTCTTGTATCATTCTCATTTCTCTTCCCAATTTTTCCTCCACTTCTCATATCTGCTTCTTAAGGTCCTCTATGGCCTGTAATCAGCTCGTATTTTCCGTTGAAGCATTTGGTGCAGGAGTTCTGACTTCACTGTCTTCCTCCTGTTCCATGCTTTGCTCCTTTTTGTCCCCAAAATAGGAGTCTAATGTTGGAATCCTCTGTATGTTTTCCTTTCTTTGTCTGGTCATGTTGCCCCTCAGTCATTTGAACCCTGGGCTTTTTGCCACAATAGGTCTCTGCCACCAGACAGGTGAGCTTTCATCCCAAACACGAGAGTTTTCTCAGCTGCCGGAGGTATTAGTTGGGTTCCCTCTCTGAGGGCTCCACCCACTCTGGCAAGTGGTCACACATGCCAGGACCTCCTCCCCAGTCTGCAATCCAGATCCAAGCAGGTTAAAGCAAGAGCAATTACCCCTCAGACTGGTTGCTTGGTCCCCCTACACTCTGCAGGCCAGGAGCTGAAGCTGCCATGTCAGGCTGTGCCTGGCATCTCAGAGGCTTCTTGCCCTTGGGGCAAAAGCTGATGCACTCCCAACTACTGGTCCCAAAGTCCAGACTGCACTGAACTCTCACTTTGTCCTTATCATCTATGTGTTGATAAATCTGGAAACGGCCACAGCTGCTGGTGATCTGGAGTTCCTCCAGTGGGTGGGTGGTCAAACCCATCCTGAGGCTAAAACCTCGACTTCTGAATTGCTGGGCTTGGCTCCCAGAGCACTGTGCTTGCAGCTTGCTGCTGCCCTGCCAGGCTGTCCTCAGTGGGAGGTTAATTTCTCTGTGTCATTTTTTTGGGTTCTGCAGCTGCAAAGTTTGTTCAGAGTGCCCTTTTTACATGGTTTGGGCAAGGTGGAAGCTGGAGCCTTGTGGAAGTCCTCCTTCTACTCCACCATCTTGGCTCCACCCCCCCCCCCCAGTTTCCTCAATTCTAAAATGGGGATAATGATAGTACCTACTTTTCAGGGTTGTTGTGAGGATCAAAAGACATGTGCTTAGCACAGTGATCAACCAACCATCATTAATCTAGAACACTATTGTTGTTAAGTAGTTTTTCAGTTGTGTCCAACTCTTCATGACCCCATTTGGGGTTCTGCAGTAGTTTGCCAATTACTTCTCCAGCTCATTTTTTAGATGAGGCAACTGAGGCAAACAGGATTAAGTAATTTACCCAAGGTTACATAGCTAATATGTGTTTGGGGTTATATTTGAACTTAAGTCTTCATCAATTCAGGCCCAGCATTGTATCTACATGCCATCTAGCTGCTCTAATCTGGCACAATGAAGGTACCTAATAAATTCATATTTCCTCCCTTCCCCAAGGTTGTACCAACTTAACACAAGCTGTGGTAGGTATTACTAAGCTAGAAACACTTAGAATATAAGAGAATATAATTAATCAAGAACAGATAGTCCCAGCTACGAAGAGACCTATCAATGGAACACTGACTTTCAGAAGATTAGGGTTATTTGTCTTTACTATCTATCTGTCTCTCTGTCTGCCTGCTTTTCTCTTGTGGTTAAACTTATCTAAGAGTCCAGTATTGCTCTCAATAACTAATTCAAAGCTGCAGAGATAGTTATCTATATCTATCTATATCTATCTATATCTATCTATCTATCTATCTATCTATCTATCTATCTATCTATCTATCTATCTATCTATATTTAGAGTGTGGGCTCACCTGTATCAAAAAGGTCATAAAGCCCTGAATATCAGCAATAGCAACCTTTAAAAGAATGTGAATATAGAAGCAGCAAAGGAAACATGGAATTTTGCAGAAAGAAAGCAGGAAAGATAAAGATATTCATGTCTGGAAACAATAGAAAGAAGAATATAAGGCCACCTGCTACCTGGGGAAAATAGGAGTTGACTTATTTCTCAGCCTGATTCTATAGGTATGTGACTTTTGAGCTGCTAAGAACAGGATAGAAGCTCAAAATAGAAAATGGGGCACTGCTTTCTTATCTTAGTGCCAGTAAGAAGCCTGAGACAGTTTCTTTCCCATTGTAGTCTTTCTCTTTGTAAACAATACTTTTTTAATTTATCCATTTATTTGTTCATCTGTAAGCCCATTATATTTGTTCATTAATTTGTATACTTCATTCTGCTTATTTTCACATTTATGTATGCTTGTATTCATTCACTTATTTATCTAACTTTCAATATGTGTATTTTGCTAGAGCAAATCATGTCCTGCTCACTGGAGAGGATACAGAGTATGTGATGGCTCCTTTTACTCTTGTTTAGTATATTGTATTTACTTATATATGTGTGTATTGTGTCCTTTTCCTCCAGAAGTTCTAAAACTGGGGTCTTTGAATTTAAACAATTTTTTATAACTGAATTGCAATTAAATTTATTTCCTTTGTAATTTTATATATTTCCTTTATGGATATATTGATATATATGAATATACTTTATGAAATATGGATGAAGCTATAGATACTTAGTATCAATATAAAAATATTTTTGTCTATATACATGTATATGCATATGGATATATTCTGGTAGTAATAGACATGAGTTTATTGTATTTTTCCTCAGTTATCTACATTTAAGGAAAACGTATGTGTTTATTCCATGAACTCATTAATAGATATCCCCTTTGGACAGGTACCAAAATTTGTGGCATACCTATTAGCATTTGATACAAAGTTTTTGGTCTAACCTTGAGGCTTCATACCAGAGAACTTTATGTTGATGACAAATATCACCAAAATCTCTCAAAAATAATTAAACACATCAGGATATGATAATATCCATACCACTCTCACTTTAATAATAGGGGTGGTGGTGGTAGTAGTAGTAGTAGTAGTAGTAGTAGTAGTAGTAGTAGTAGTAGCAGTAGCAGTAGCAGCAGCAGCAGCAGTAGCAGACATACATCTAAATAACATTCTTCTAGATCTATTTTTTCAGCAATAGATTGGCTCCCATTCAATTCATCTTGAAAAAAAGTTAATTTTGTAAAAATTATTTTATTATGTTAAATATTTCCCAATTATGTGGAATTTTTAAAAGACAATAATTAAAAAAATATGAAGTTCCAAATCCTCTCCTCTCCCTTCACTCAACCCTACTTGAGAAACAATTTGATTTTGATTATGCACATGTTATACAAAAACATATTTCCATTTTAGTCATGTTGCAAAATACAAACAAAATAAAACAATAAAAATAATTAAAGTGTAAATAGAATGCTTCAGTTTGCATTCAGAGTTTTTAAGTTCCCTCTCTGGAGGTGGATAGCATTTTTCATCTTCATTTCTTGGGAATTGTGATCAAAGTAGATAAGTCTTTCACAGTTGATGAACCTTATAATATTGCTGTTATTGTGTACAATGTTATCCTTGTTCGGCCTGCTTCACTTTGCATGATTATATATGTCTTCTAGGGTTTTCTGGAAGCATCCCGCTCATCATTTCTTACAGTTCAATGGTGTTCTATTAGGAGAGGAGCCAAGATGATAAAGAAAGGGCAATTTGATCTTCCCCAAATTCCTCCAAAACACTTTAAACAATGTCTCAAATTCTGGAGCAGGAGAACCGACAAAAGGAAGGAGTGAAATAATTTCCAGTCCAAGACAACCTAGAAGTTCATCAGAAAAGGTCTATTGCATTGAGGTGAGAGTAGAACACAGTCCAGCACACCTGCCCCCCTCCTCTGAAAAACATCAGGAGCCCTTGGGGGTGAACTAATAAGTAGTAAAAACGTTAGTTTCTGGATCTCTCAGCCCACAGATGGTAAGGAGGTCAGACACCTGGTCTGAGGTTATGGGTGTGTTCCTTTGCTGGCACCAAGGGAAACTCTTTTGCATTGCCGATACTTGAATCTGGATTGCAGTCCTGTGGCTCAGTCCCAAGTGAGGAAGGAGCACTAGTTCACCAGAGCTTACAGCCACAGAGGAACTGAAATCTTAGTCATAGTTCCAAAGTAGAAATGAGTAGTTGTGGTCACTCACAGAGTAAAACACATGTCAGAAGAGTAGTAAACACACATGTCCCTAGGTCATATCACATTGGAAGAACTGAAAACTTACAGGTCCACAGAATTATCTCCAAAAAACAACTATATAAAAAAAACCACTCTGAAGCTTGGCATAGCACCACCTCCACTCAAGAAGCAGAGCCCCACTTTAGCATAGAGTTAAAAGTCAACAAATCAGCTCAAAATATGAGCAAATAGTAGAAAATATTTTGATTATAGAAAGTTACTATGGTGACAGAGAAGATCAAAACACAAACTCAGAAGAAGACAACAAAGTCTTAACTACTACATCTAAAACCTCAAAGGAAAATATGAATTAACCTCAGACCATGGAAGAGCTCAAAAGATATTTTAAAAATCAAGTAAAAACGAAAAAAAAAGGGAAGAAAAATAAGACTGATGGAAGAAAGCCATGAAAAGGTGTCAATAGCTTGGTAAAGGAGGCACCAAAAATAATGAAGAAAGAAATATCTTTAAAACAGAGTAGGCCAAATGGCAAAAGAGGCACAAAGATCCAATGAAGAGAAGAATGCTTTGAAAAGCAGAATTGGCCAAATGGGAAAAGATAAAAAAATTCACTGAAGACAAGAACTCCTTAAAAAGTAGAATTGGCCAAATGAAAAAGAATGTACAAAGACTCACTGAAGAAAATAAATCCTTAAAGAGGAGAATTAGGTAAGTGGAAGCAAATGTCTTTATGAGATATCAAGAAACAATTTTTTAAAAAATCAAAAGAATTTTAAAAAATAGAAGAAAATGTGAAATATCTAATTGGAAAAGTAACTAACCCAGAAAATAGATCCAGGAGAGATAATTTAAGAATTAATAGGCTACCTAAGAGAAATGATAAAAAAAATAATCCTAGACATCATCTTTTAAGATATAATAAAGAGAAACTGCCCTCATATTCTCCAAAAAGGTAAAATGGAAATTGAAAAAATCCACTAATCACCTCCTGAAAGAGGTCCCCAAATGAAAACTACCTGGAATCTTACAGCCAAATTCCAGAGCCCCCAGGTCAAGGAGAAAATACTGTAAGCAGCCAAAAAAGAAACTATTCAAATATCATGGAGCTACAGTCTGGATAACACAAGACCTAGAATATTCTACATTAAACAATCAGAGAATAAAAGATCAGCTAATGCTGCAACCAAGAATCCTCTACCCAGCAAAAACTGGGTATAATCCTTTGGGGGAGGGGGAGTGGATATTCAATGAATTAGAGGATTTTTAGGTTTAAATGACTTGCCCAGGTTCATGCAGGTACCAAGTGTATGAGACTAGAGTTGAATTCAGGTCCTCCAGACTCCAAGGCCAGTACCTAGCTGCCCCTGAAATAAAAGAATTTCAAACTGCATAGAAAATCTGTCTTTCAAATACAATCAAGAGAAGCATAAAAATGTAAATGGGAAAGAGAAATTGCAAAAGATTCAATAGGGTTAATCTGCTTACATTCCTACATGGGAAAAACGATACTTTGTAACTTCTAAAGCCTTCCTCATTATTAGAACAGTTAGAAGGAGTTTACATAGTCAGAGGGCATGGGTGTGATTTAAAAAAAAGGGATGAGAAAGAAAATGAACTAGGAAAAAGGGAAAGGGAGATATAGAATGGGAGTAAATTAATATAAAAGAGGCATGAAAGTGTTTCTACAGTGAAGGGAGATAGTGGAGGAGGGGGAGCACATGAACCTTACTTTCCTTGGAATTGGCTCAAAGGAATAATATACACACTCAGTTGGGTATATAAATCTGTTTTACCATACAGGAAAGCAGGAGGGAAGAGAGATAATAGAAGGGGGGGGCTGATAGAAGGGAAAGAATATTGCAGGTGGTAAAAGTCAGTAGCAAAACACTTTTTGACAATGGACAGAGTGAAAGGAGAGAGAGAATAGGATAAATAGGGAGATAGGCTGGAGGGAAATACATAGTAATCATAACTGTGAAAAAAATTTACAGTTCCTCTGATGAAGACCTCATTTCTCAAAGATATAGAGACTGAGTCAAATTTATGGAAATTAGAGTCATTCCTCAATTGATAAATGGTCAAAGGATGTGAACAGGCAGTTTTTAATATGAGTGGGTATTGTATTTTGTCAAAGCTTTTTGTTCTACATCTCTTCATATAATCATAAGATTTCTGTTGTTATTGGAATGGTCAGTTATACTGATAGTTTTCCTAATATTGATGTTCATATATTACTGTAATCCCTTTGCTAGCACTTTATTTAAAATCTTCATCAAAATTCACTAATGAAATTATAGTTTTCTTTTTTGTTTTTACTCTCTTTGGATTAGGTATCTGTAGCAGCAAGCACCTTAGCATACTCAGGATGGCTGCTCACACAGGTTCTTAGATCTGCTTTTCTAAAGGAAAGCAACTTAAAATAGGTTAACAATATTACTTTAATCAATCAAACATATACCATTTACCTAGTTCAGGGGAAAAAGTCAGCACCCTGAACTTCAGAGAATAAAAGCAGAAGTTACAACAGAAAATAACAAAATTCAGCAGACAGAGCTTCTAGCTGTCTGACCATTACATCCATACCTAGTTAGCTACCAGAGAGGGAAGAACCAGCATTTGGGTTTTCAAAGCTGGGGGGGGGGGTGGTCAGAGCTGCCCAGAGTCTCATCTGGCCAAATAACACAACTCTTCTCAAAGCAAGGCCCAAAGCAATACCTCACATTAGCGTGTATATATATATAGCCTTCTCCTGGGTCAGAGAATGTCACAACCCCTTTGACCCACTGACCAATCACAAAGTAACAAGATGTGGGAATTCCTGAAAAAACAGCTTCCCACCATAGGCTCCATGTGACCACATTCAGTTTAAAAGAGGGCAAAATATATTTTCAAATCAGGGAAGGTTCTCAGATTTAGTTAAGCCTATCAAGAGGCCAAGGGGCAGGAAAGATATGAGTCAACCTTACTCTCATTGAATTAGGCTTAGGGAAGGAATGACATACACACTAAATTGGGTATCTTGCCCTACAGGAGAGTAGGGGGAAGGGACTGAGAGGGGGAATGATGGAGGGGAGGGGAGGTTTGGGGAAGGGTAGTTAGAAGCACCCATTTTTGAATAGGGACAGGATCAAAGTAGAGAATAGAACAAGTGTGGGGTGGGATAGGATGGAGGGAAATATCATCAGTCTTTTACAATATATCCACTATGTAAATGTTTTGCGTAGCTACACATGTACAATCTTTATTGAATTGTGTATCTTCCCAGTAAGGGTAGGTGATGAGGGAGGAAGGGAAACAAACTGAAACTGAAAGTTTTAAAATCAAATGTTTAAAAAAATATTTTTTACATGCAACTTCAAAATAAGATATGTAGGCACTAGGGTATAGGGATCCATCTTGCCCTACCAGAAAGTCAGAGGGGGGAAGAAAGAAGATATAGGAGAGAGCAGATTGGGAGAGGGGCATACAGTGGGATCGTTGTTTTGGGGTAGTGGGTAGGGGAAAAATGGGGAGAAAATTTGTAACTCAAAATCTTGTGGAAATGAATGTTGTAAACTAAAAATAAATGTAAATTTAATTAAAAAATAAAAGCCCATATAAAGTTAAAAAAGAAAGAAAGAAAGAAAAAGAACAAGCCAACAACAAACTCCCTAAGAAAAATCCTCAGGAGAAGATGGATTCACAAATGAATTCTACTAAACTATTAAAGAACAATTCATCTCAATACTACATAAATTATTTGAAATAATAGATAAAGATGGAGTCTTATAAAATTTCTTTTATGATAAAAACATGGTTTTCATAATGTAATGGGAATGGGAATCTGGTTATTTCATCAATAAAGCTTGAAATTCCTCTAATTCATTGACTGACTATATTTTCCCCTGAAACATGATACTCAGTTTTGCTGGGTAGATGATTCTTGGTTTTAATTCTAGCTCCTTTGATCTCCAGAATATCACATTCTAAGTCCTTCTATTCCTTAATGTAGAAGCTGCTAAATCTTGTGTTATCTTTATTGTGTTTCCACAATATTCAAATTGTTTCTTCTTGGCTGCTTGTAATATTTTCTCCTTGATCTGGGAACTCTGGAACCTTGCTATAATGTTCCTAGGAGTTTTCTTTTTGTGATCTTTTTAACAAGGTGATTTATGAATTCTTTCAATTTCTATTCTGCCCTCTGGTTCTAAAATATTGGAGCAATTTTCCTTGAGAATTTTTGGAAGCATGATTTCTAGGTTCTTTTTTTGAGCATGACTTTCAGGTAATGAAATAATTTTTAAATTATCTCTTCTGGGTCTATTTTTCAGGTCAGGGTTTTTTCCAATGAGATATTTCACATTGCCTTCTATTTTTTAATTTGTTTGGACCTGTTTAATACTATCTTGATTTCTCATAATGTCACTAAATTCCATTTGCTCCAATCTACTTCTGAAGTTATTATTCTCTTCAGATGAGCTTTTGCAATTGTTTTCAATCTGGCAAATTCAGGTTTTTAAGGCATTCTTCTCCTCATTGCCTTTTTGGGCCTCTTTTGCCATTTGAGTTAATTTATTTTTTAAGGTGTTATTTTCTTCAGTCGAGTTGTTGACTATCTTTTCATGATTTTCATGGATAATTCTCATTTGTCTTTCCAATTTTTCCTCCAGTTCTCTTACTTGATTTTCAAAATCCTTCTTGAGGTCCTCTATGGCCTATAACCACTTCGTATTTTTCTTGTAAGCTTTTGGTGTAGGAGTTCTGACTTTTTGTCTTGCTCCTGTTCCATGCTTTAATCCTTTTTGACCCCCAAAAAGGAATCTTAAGTTGGATTGCTGTTCTTTCTTTGCTTCCTTTACTTGCTCATATTGCCACTCAATTACTTGACTTTTGAAGTCTGCCACAGTAGAACTCTGCTTCCTTGGAGGAGAGCTTTGTCCCAAATTGCTGGGGTTTGCACAACTGCTGGAGCTATTACTTGGTTGCCCTATCTGTAGTGCCCTCAAAAACTCTGGCTCACTGGTCACATACCCCCAGACCTCAACCCAAGATAGCGATCCAGATCCGGGCAGGTCATGGCAAGAGCTACTATCTCCCTGAACAGTCGCCTGTTCCCCTTTGATCCACAGGCCAGGACCTCTGAAGTAGCCATGTGGAGGCAACTCCACAGCCACAGCTCTTCTACCACTTCTTGATCTGGGGGCTGAGGCCGTACTGGATCTCTGTTCCCCCCACTCTGCCTCCCCAGTTCCAAGGGAGTTCTTCATTGACTTTTTACTCTGTCTTCGACATTTATAGGCTGATATTCTTGGAAGCCCCCACAGCTGCTGGTGACCCACTCTCCAAAAATCCTCTCCAGCCAGTTTTGGTTGTAGCACCCTGGGGCTAAAACTGCAGGCTTACTTGGGGCTGGGCTCTGCTCCTAGCGCACTGTGATAGACCCTTTCTGTTGGCATGTGGGGTTGCCTTCAGCCTGAGATTTGTTTCTCTGTCACTTTGTGGGTTCTGTAGCTCTAAAATTTATTTAGAGTCATATTTTATAGATATTTGAGGTAGTTATATGGGGAGCTCATGGAGTTTTCCTGCTTCTATGCCACCATCTTGGCTCTGCCCCTCAACTTCTTTTTCTAGGATAGGGTTATTTAAGTATTCAATTTCATCTTCGGTTAATTTGGACAGTTAATATTTTTAAAATATTCATCTATTTAATTTACAAGTTTTATTGTAATATAAAAGTGCAAAGTAACTCCTAGTACCTACTTTGATTTCATCTTCATTGGTGGTATATTTACATTTTTCATTTTTGATACTAATGATTTAGTTTTATTCTTAATTTTTAAAAATCAAATTAATCAATATTTTATTTTATTTTTTAAAGCAAAAGCAGTTCCTAATTATTTTTTGATTCAATGGTTTTGTTATTTTAAATTTTATTTAAATTCTCCTTTGATTTGCAGAATTTCCATTTTAGTGTTTCATTTTGGATTTTTAATTTGTTCTTTTTAATTTTAGTTTTGAGCTTCATGCCTGATTTATCAGCTCTTTTTATTATTGATATATTCATTTAAATATTTTTCACTAAATACTGCTTGACTGCATCCCATAAATTTTTAGGTGTCTTCTTAGTGCTGTTGTCCTCTTTAATCAAATAATTTATTGTTTCTTTGAGTTCTTCTCTGAACCAATCATTCTTTGTTGTTAAATTAGTTTCCAAATAGATTTTATTTTATTCTTATGAGACTTTTTAAATCAAATGTAGTTAAAATTGCATTCTGGTCTGGAAAGAGCACCTTTAATATTTCTACCTTTCTGGATTTTATTGTGAGGTTTATATGCCCTAACATATGGTCAGTTTTTGCAATGATTCCATGAACAGCTGAGAAAAAAAAGTCTATTCCTTTCTACTCCCATTCAGTTTTCTTCAGAGGTCTATCATATCTAACTTTTCTAAGAAATTCATCTCCTTGACTTTTCAAATTTATCTTATGGTTAGATTTATCTATCTTTGGGAGGGGGAAATCGAGGTCCCCTACCACTATAGTTTTACTCTCTATTTCTTCCTGTAATTCATTGAACTTTTCTTTTCAGAATTTGGATTATATGCCATTTGGCAAATATATATTTAATATTGATATTACTTCATTGTCTATGGTGTCTTTTAGCAAGAACTAGTCTCTACTAATCCCTTTTACTTAGGCATATTTTTCTTTTGTTTTATGCGAGATCATTATTGCTAACCCTGCTTTAAAAAAAAAAAAAAACTTCAGAAGAGGGTATAAGCAATGGAATTGCCAAACAGTTTCCCCTCAGTACTCCCTCTCCCTCATTCAAAATGCTCCTTTCTGTTCTTGAACTATGTTTCCAGAGTAGGTATAGGCAAAGGAGTTGCCAAATATCATCTGGTCCTGCATCTAGTGCTAGCAAAGAGGTACCCTGTATTCTCTTTCTGATCAGTTGACAGGTCTTCTTACCATCTGTGATTTGAGAACTCTGGAAGGTACTGCCGCTTCTTGTCCCATCATCTGGTCTCACTACTGGTGTGTTTCATCCACATGGGTTCCATGTCAGCTTTCACTCCTGTGTCACAGATCTCTGTTTCACACTTCCTATGTTATATTGGGCTATAAGGATGTTTCATTCTAACCTTTTTTTTTTTTGCTCTGCTACTACAGAATTTGATTTGAGGCATTATTTTAAAGTTGTTTCAAAAGGAATGTCAGGAGAGCTCAGCTGAATTCTTCTTTACTCCACCACTACAGCCCTATAAATGATCTTGAAAAAAATTTAAAATATTTCTTTCCTTGAACCATTTCTGTGCAACCAAAAAACTAAGGTACTGTGGATCTGGTCACCTTTTCAATTGTGGCTGTTTGCAGATCATCTGAAGTATCCACAGTTAACTTGTCTGTGGTTTTTGTGCATATGAGGCCATAATGAAACAAAATAACTGGTTTATTAGGCTTTTTTCTAGCTACTAGAGCCTCAGAGGTTTTGTGACATCATGGAATGATTTTCTACCTTTGGTGTTGAAGAATAAACCCAGAAATATTGCTCAGAGGAATACAGTGTGGCCACATTTATGACAAAGAAAAATATGAAAACTTTTTGTATATTCTTGCCATGGGTAAAAGAGAGCAAGAGGCCAACATAAAATATTATATTCAACCTTTAATCTTATGAGAAGTTTGGAACAGATGGCAAATTTGAATATAAATGTTATATTTCTTATGAAAATAAATTTTGCCCCAGGCAAGCATTGGGCCACTTGATATTCACTTACCATTCTGATTAACATTACACTCTTTGCATGAGGCATATTAAAACATAGAGTTTAAATACAATAGACTATTTTAGCATATTTTTAAACATGCATTTTGTCATTAAAAAAGGATAAAAAGGATTTTGGACTGTACAATTGTTTTAATAGTAAAGGACTATTTGGGAGTTATTTCACAGTTTTGGAAAGCTGTTTCAAATGTAAATTTAGGTTCACTCAAAAATGTTCTGCCTTCTTTGATGTTGTTATAACATGTAACTTTTCCGGGTAACTTATAGCCTTGTCTATATTTCTTTCAACTCCTGAAATATGTAGACAAAATGGAATATTTATAATATGAAATTAACAATGAGAGAGAAAGACATTGACAGAGAGAAATGGAGAAACAGAAAGAGATGGCATGGGGGAGAGAGAGATAGACAGAGATAGGCACAGAGAGGCAAAGATAAAGAGAGCAACAGACAGAGAGGAGAGCTGTATAGCAAAGGATATTAATTATTAAATTCAACTAAATTTTTATTTGAATTAAATTCTATCTTTCTTTTATTGTAGCCATTGGTGATTGCCAAAGGAGCTATAACTAGGAATTCTGATATTTAAGAAAAAATCACTAGGGGGTAAATGTTCAGTTCAGAGGATAGTGGATTCTGGGTATAATCATTCATACATTTGTGGCACTGTCAAGTTTTTCTCAACTTTCAATAATCAGGAGGAAATGAAAGGGCAAGTAGTGGAGGAAGAAAATTCTTGGTGGTGCCTCTGGTCCAGATAAGGGGAAGGGGTGATTGTGCCTCATAGTATGGGAAGACTGGAATAGATGTACACAGTGCAGGGGATTATAAAAGTGAGTAGAAGAGGGTATCTTCCATGACAAAGATTTATGTCATTCTTCCAAATGTCTTGGCCTGAGTTAAAGTCCCAAACATTCCACTTTAGTTACAGCTCTGACTTATTGAAAAATAATCATTTGGAACTTCACCATTGTGACAAGACTCTTTACCTTTCTATACAGGAGAGAATCTCAGTATGGGAAGCTGAAGATAGAGGGATTAAACAACCTGTCCAAGGTTAATAGTTAATAAATATGGCCACTAAGGTGGGAACAAAGCTCAAGACTCTTTCCATTACACCATAATTCATCTCTTGGTATTTTCTGTGCCACTCCATATAATCTCCCATGTCCCCTTCCTGAATTTTCATTACTCTATCCCAAGAATCCAGGATGATTCTAACCTTCCAAACATTCTTGCAAGCATTCTTCTTAGATAATGGAGAATATGTCATGCTCATGACCTTTTCCCTCTACCTTCATATCAAAATTTACATGTCCTGTAAACCATTCTTTCACAAGCCTACAAATTAATCCTATGGTGAACTGATTTTCTCCTCTATTTTACAGACACAATTTTTAACTACATAAATTTTGTGGATCAAAGTTGTGCCATTTCTTAAAAATTAAAGAAAAATGGAAAGAAATGAAGAAACCCAACTTGCTTAATTTAATGTATTTTAGAAGGCATTTATTAAGTACTTGTAAAAATATGTTATGTATTGTTAAAAAAAACTTTTTTAAGTTTAAAGGGAAACTTTACACATTTGCACAATTATGGGCTTATTTTGAAATCTGTCATTTTGGCTAAGAAAAGAAAGGTTTGCTGTTTGAATGTATACTATGTCTTTTTTTCTCATTTAAAATAAGGTATGGGAATAGTTATCCATGGTACCTTCTGTATCTTATATTTGGCATTTCATGGTAATACTTTATTGGTTCATTTTCTAAAATGAGGCTTTCTTGAAATGATAATATACCTCTATATTAAAATGTAATACTTATTATGGCTTATGCTCAGGTTTTATACAAATCACATTTTTTGAGGGGAAAGTGAGACTTGTACTCAGAACAATAATATGTTACAGTGGTCAAAAGGTTAGACTAGATAAAAGTAAGGATAGCCCTACTAAAGCAGGTAGAACTTAGCAAAATTACAAAATTGTTAAGACATAAAAATAGAAGGACATACAATATTGAATGCTAGTTTTGGATAATTTCTGAACTCTTTTTGTCTTCTCCAATCCTTGCTTTGTATAGTTCATGAAAACATGACCAAAATTAATTACTAGCTAACTGGAACCAGCATTGAATTGTCTAGGTAAGAAATGACAGAAAAATGAGGAAGAAATGATAGAGAAAAACAATAATTTTAAGCAAAAAATGTGTGTAAGCATTCATATAGAAGCTAAAGATATATAGATAAAAATGCAAAGAACTCATATTTAAAGGGATAAGAGAACAATACATATACAGATAAATGTATATTATATATAATACATATATGTGTGGGAAGCTAGGTGGTGCAGTGGACAATAGAGCACTGGGCCTGGAGTTAGGAAGAACTGAGTTTGAATCCAGTGTCAGACATTTACTAGGTATGATCCCGAGCAATTTGCTTTTTGTTTAAGTCTACTTATTTGTAAAATTATTTGGGGAAGAAAAGACAAACCAATATAGTATCTTTACCAAGAAAACCCCAAATGGGGTCACCAAGAGATTGAAAATGATTGAAAGATAATACATATACGTATGCATGCGTGTACATAATTTTGTGGAATCATGAGTGCACTGGGTAGTGTTTAGCTTCAACTGCTAACACTTACCAAAATTGCTAAGAGAGAAAAGAAAATTTGAAATTCAGTGGAATTGGACTGATTGCCTAAGCTTTTAAGCTTAAGATTTAATGGAGAAGTATAGGAATGTAGATTTATATTGACATTGTGGTAGGGATTTGCTAGCATGGAAATGTCAGGGACAGACAAAAGTGTGGCCCTGGGAAGTGCTGTATGGGGTGATGTCAGCTTCTATGCAGCAGTGGAGGATACAAGAGGTCCTGTGTGTCTCCTGGGAAATTGTGTGGAATTATGAGCATATGTTACTCTCTAATTCCTGTGGTTAGGTTGAATTGTGGGAAATAAAGCTTCTTAGATGCATATCAGGATTATAATAGGAAAAAACAGTTGATGTTAAAACATTCTTAAAATGGAGCTTTCTAGATTTCAAGACTCCATTAGCCCAATTTGCCAATGAAAATAATATTCTCTGGAATATTGAATCACATTTTCATATATATTTATTATTTATACACAGTGGAATGTTCCCCGTGTTTTTAGGCGATTTATTTATCACTGACAACCATTAGCATATATTCACTCTTATTCAATCATGTAGACCCAATTCAGGAGCAATCCCCTTCCCATTTTAATCACCCATTTATATGAATAAGCTGAGTCTCTAGTAATTGTAAACACATTTGCCTGAATAGATTATATTCCCAGGAAAATCAAAGGGAAGAGAGAGGAAAGTAAAGAACATCAAAGATCTCAGTTGCTCAGCCTGGTTAGATTCAACAATAGAGTAACCAATACACAGTTAGTAAATGCTTGTGTTATGTTACACACCATGCAGTACTGAGATATGTCAGATTCTTTGTTCAAAGGGAGCTTACAGTCTATTTCCCAGACAAGGTGGATAGAAATAAAATTGCAGAGAAGAGTCCAAAACAGGACATACTTAAATGCTAAAATGTAGAGTACAGATGGTTAAGGGTTATAGAAGCTCACAGAAAAATGCTAGAATAACCCACTAGGGCTCATTCATTCATTTGTTCAAATAATACTCGATGAATATCTGCAGGGTGTGAGACTCTGTACTGTTTTGCGTGGCATATAATTATCAATAAAAGTCTATTTTTGTCAATAGCCTAAGAGAGAAGAAATATGTATTAAAATCATCATTAGGCTTATTATAGAGCAACAGATATGATTAAGATCATTTGAGCCTTACTACTTCCTTCCTTCCTGTGTTACCTTGGGCAACCACTCAATATCTCTGGGACTCAGAGTCTTCACCTGTCTGTAAGAGAGAGGCCTGCACATTTGTCATCTCTGGCCAGTAATATGTAAACTCCTCAAAGAGTAGGGACTATTTTGATTATGTCCTTGTATCTCTTGTCTGTTTCAGTAATTTGCATATAGTTGAGTTCAGTTATTTTCAGTTGTGTCTGACTCTCTGTGACCCCATTTGGTATTTTCTTGGCAAAGATATTGGAATGACTAGCCATTTTTCTTCTCCAGCTCATATAATAGATGAGGAAAGTGAGGCAAAAAAGGTTAAGTGACTTGCCCAAGGTCATATGGGTAACAAGTATCTGAAGTTTGATTTGAACTCATGAAGATGAGTCTTTTTGATTCCAAGACCAGTGATCTAGCCACCATACCACCTAGCTGCCCCTACCTTGCACATAGCAGGCACTTAAAAATACTTTTTTTTGAAGCAATTGGGATTAAGTAACTTGCTCAAGGTCACACGGCCAGTTATTTTTGGGTGTGGTGCTGAGTATCTGAGCCCGTATTTGATCCAGGTCATCCCAACACTGGAGCCGGTGCTCTTACTCACTGTGCTACCTGGCTGCCCCTTAAAAATATTTTTAAATTAATTGTATTGGGCAACTATGACATGATATATACAATTTTGTGTTATGCACCATAAAAAAGATATGAACAAATTGCCCTAGAACTTAAGAGGAGGGAGGGTTCACTTTTGGTTGGTGTGTACCTCAGTTCTGACATTTGTCACATTGGAGAGTTATTCTTCAAGTTCTTGATTTATGCTCAGGGAAAACTTCATAGATGAGGGAGCACTTGAATTATGCCCTAAACTGTGGGTAGGATTTCAGTCAGTAGAGAGAGAGGGAACCATTTAAAGTGGTGGAAACAGCAGGAACAAATGAATAGATATGGGAAAACATTAGGTATAGGAATAGAATGACAATCAAGGTTGTTTGGAAGGTGAGGAGACAATATCAAACAAGTTACTCACACTCTGCATTTTCTCTCCTTAATTGCATATCAACCTAATATCTAAACCTTTGGAATAACATGCTTTTTGATTAGTACTTAATACCAGATAGGGTTTTTTTTGTCAGAATAATACATCATATTGGTATTTTGGTTGGAGTTCTTTAATAATTGAGATTTATGTAGTGTTTTAAGTTTTACAAATCACTTTCCTTCCAAAAAGGCTGAGACTTTTGGTCATGTCTCACTTGAGTTTTTGCATCTGTAGTTTGTCACTTAGTTTACTATTTGGGGGAGATCATTTCACTCAGGAGAGGCAATGTAGTACATTGGGAACTTGGGAAATCTGAATTTGAATTCTGCCTCTGATATTTAGTACTTGTGTGACCTTTACCAAGTCAATTAAGTGACCTACATCTCAGTTTCCTTGACTGTTAAATTTTGGGATTGGACCAAATGAAATCAAAAGTCCCTTTCTGTTCTAGAGTTATGATTTTTTTTTAGCAATTAGCTTTTGATTAGAATCACCCTTCTTTTTCACAGTGAGTTTCCCAGAGATTTGTCTTTGGTCCCCTAATATTTTCCATTCACTTCTGTAATGCCATGCACAAGCAGTTTTCCTGAGGACTGCTACTGTGAACAGCTTTTAAGATTCTGATTACACAGTATAGTGAACACTCTATTCCATAACAAATAAAAGCAAAACATCTGCAAAAAAATCAAGGTACAGCATGCATAATATTATAACTTGTCACAGAAAATCACAATATAGTTTTCACAACAGCTTATCATTAAAATGCCCACATAATTTTCACCAAAGTGGTCACAACATTTAGAACAAAGAACAATCATCTCAAAGTACAATAGTCAAAGTCTTCCACTCATGGGGCACACTTGAGTTAACTCAATCAGTCACTTATTCAGCAATCAATTACTAAGTATCATTCATCACTAAGTACAATAGAAAATACAGACCCTTCACCCCTAGGTCACTAGTAAACTACAATTTCATCATTACTTAGTACCCCCAGAGAGGTCTTTTCATCTTGACTTTTGACCAGTTCTCAGATTCCCTGGATCCCCTTACATAATCCCAGATTCTACCTGGATTTACCAGACTGTCACCTGGATTCAATGGCTTCCAGGTCCTTGTCTAACTCTCTGGGTAGGTCCTGCTCCACACCGAAGTTCACAGGATCCAGTTCATCTCAAGTCCTTCACAGTTCCTGCTCCTGGGAATTCAAAACTCAACCAAGCCACAAAGTCTCAGCATACTGGTCATGCTTCCTCAGTCTTCTCCTGGGCTCCTGATTCCTGGGATCCTCTGTCACCTGGGCTCCTGGCTCTGGGCTTCTATTCAGAAGAAGCTCCACCACCACAAGTTCTCAGGAAATCCTGGCTTAGTTGTCAATTCTCTCTTCTGTAGCTACTCTGCCACCAGATGCTGGTCCCAAGAAAATCTGACTGTACCTCTCTGGGGCTTTTCTTACATACACAGCATTAGCAACTTCCTTTGTCAGCTAACCCCTTTCTGTTACATCAGCATCAGGAGACAGGAGTTCATACCTTCTGTTTCCCCCACAGAGGCTTTATCAGTTATTAAGTGCTAAGTACCTGCTACCTTTGCCAACACAAAGGGATATTCAAATTCAAATTACATTACCATTAAAACTTCCTTGATAGAATATTCACTACTGTGCAATTCATGACTGGAGCAGCTAGGTAATAAAGTGGTTAGATTGCTGGTCTTGATCCCAGGAATTAAAATCTGGGCTCAGATACTAGTCCTGAAGAAGTCACTTAACCTTGTTTGCCTAAGTTCCTCATATGTAAAATGAGCTGGAGAGGAAAATGGCAAACAACCCCATTGCTTTTGTTAAGAAAACTCCAAATGGGGTCACAGAGAGTCATACATAATTGAAACAACTGAATAACAAAGGAATTCATGACAATGATCATTTTACCCCTGGACCTATTGTCTCTTTGATTCAGCCCCTTACTCTTCATTCTCTACAACACAGAAAAATCCAACAGATAAATTTGTCTTCTGACTCTTAAGTTTGGTCTTTTTCCACTAGATTACATTAGGTTATGTCACAGTCCTTTGAAATCCCTGCAATAAATACTTCCCTGAAACCACATTTTGTCCCCTGGATTTAAGTATGCAAAGCCAACTCACATCCTCACACCATCTATTCGACCCAAACATACATATTGTCATCCATCTCACCCTCTCACACACCTCAGAACCTTGACATAAATATTTTGATTCTCCTAGAGTAGTTTTTCTTCCCTTTTTTACATTTACCTCTTCCAGGAAGTTTTCTTTGATTAGCTCAAATTTACCTGCTCCTGGCAAATCTGTCTTATCTCTCCCCTAACTTGTAACCATCTTAAAGGCAAGAGAAACTTTTCAAAATTTTCAAACCTTCAGAACTGAATGAATCTTCAAGAACCAGTTAGTGACAAGCTAAAAAATATATTTAGTCATTGCCTTGGTTTGATAACCCCCCATACAAATATTTACTCATTTCAGAAAAAAAAAAGATACTAAATAAGGAAAAGAAATGAAAATATTTGTTCAAGGTCAATTCCTAGGGCTACTACAAATGTTATTGAGCATTATTTTTGTTTTATTTCCAGGGATTGTTTCAATCAATCCCGATAGAATTACACATTAAAAATGGAGCAAAAGTAATCCAGACCAATATTTAACACATGTAATAAATACCTCATTAATAATGATTTGCTTCCTGGAAATTGAGTTTGAGAAAAAGGAAAATCATATTTTGCAAAAGTTGTACCATTTAACTACATTCTCACTGGCTGCAATTATTGATATAAGCATCCATAGTTAAACAGACTAACAGCCTGCTAAGAACAAGTAATCATTAGGCCTTGGAGAAAAAAAAAATGACCTTTATTTTCCTACGTAGATTCAATCCTTTCTAAAATTTCATAAATTATCAGCTGAGCAATGTACAAAGTCAACAAATTGATTTGCCTTTGTATGGCTTTTTGAAGCCATGGATTCAAGGAAATACAATATATGATACTAGGTAAGATTATTTATTCACTTGGGGGCAGTGGGGAGGCAAGAACATGAATAGAAGACATCTGTGAATGCTAATCAAAGATAGTCTCAGAACATGCTTGGGAAGCAATTTTCTCTCCAGCTTCAATAAAATCTAGAACAGTGGAATGTTGTGTAACATTTGCATTAATGGAATTCCCTGAATTACTAGATCATACTAAAAGTGTTTGGGTGATTGCATAATTAGGCTCTTTCTTCCTTGATAATGACCAGGATTTCTTTAATTAAATACTGTGGATGAAAATTATGGAAAAATGTTGAAATTCTCCCTGTACTTACGATATTTAACTATGAATTATCTATATGACTTTTCTTTTTGATGCACCAAGTGCTAACACACGAATAAAATAGTTTCAATGTTCTATCATAGTTTATTATTTTTTTTAAGCAATTGGGGTTAAGTAACTTGCTCAAGGTTACACGGCCAGTTATTTCTGGGTGTGGTGCTGAGTGTCTGAGCCCAGGATTCGATCTCCAGGTCATCCTGACACTGGAGCCAGTGCTCTTATTCACTGTGCAACCTGGCCGCCCCTTAGTTTATTATTTTTATCCTGCTTTGTTGTCAATTAATGCCCTCTTTATGTAGCCCATAGTTTACATCCCATTCTTTGATGCAAAAAATCAGTCATGGTATTCATGCATACTTGCATGCATACATGTAAATCTACAAATATGCAAACGCATACATACACACATGCATGCATACATACATACATGGTACATTGGAGGTAATCTCTGAGAAAAAAAACCACCTTGGAGGTGAGCAGGACATGAAGCTTTCAGTGAGATTTCTAGTTCTAATGCTATGAATACATTTATTACTCTTCTTGCCTAATTTCCTACTGTTTTTCAAAGTGGTTGGAACAATTCATAATTACACATGTGGTAAATTAATGTCTCTTTTCCATGGCTTCAACAGTTCTGATTTTTTCCATCTTTTTCTATCTTCATCAATTTTTTGATTCTAAGTTGCTTTAATTTGCATTTCTCTGTTTATCACTTTAAATAGGTTTTGATTATTAGAGTTTCTTCCTTTGAAAACTTCCAATTTGTATTCATTGACCAAAGGTCTCTTAGGAAATGAGTCAGTCTTATAGATTTGTGCAAATCATGTATTGATTTTGGATGTCAGATGCTTATGAGAGATGTTTAATGCAAATATTTTTTCCAATAAGTATTTTTTTTCATTTTGTTCAGGTGGTTCTATTTTTATTTGTATAAAGTTTTTACACGATGGAAATATGCTACTTTGTAAAAAAAAAATTCCTATCTTTCAATTGGTTTAGAATTCTTCTAAAATTCTGTAAGATACAATCAATCTCCCATCTTTTGCATTTGTATAATGTGAATATATATTTTGATACTTTTTTGAATTTGGATTTTATTGTCATATATGGTTTAAGCCCACTTTCCCTATAACTCACTATCTATTTTCCCTAAAGGATTGTGTTTAATAAAGAACTCCTTTTTAGCAATTGTGTTCTTAGATCTATCAAAGTGTAAGGTATTTTATACATTTGCTTCTAGTTGTTCCCCATCAAATATATATATATATATGAATATAAACACACATATATGTATGTATGTATGTATAATTTTTATATTTTGGTCATTTAAAATCCAATAACACAATTTAAATTGAAAGTCTTATAATATAATCTGAAGTTTATTTTACCAATCTCCTTTCTCTCCTGATTTTTAAAAATTGCTTGCCTTGATATCCTTGACCTTTTGTTACCCCATATCATTTTTGTTATTATAGCAATTCCTGGATATTTTGGTTGCATAATGGAAATATGCTATTGGGTTATGGCTTATTTTCATCTGTGTCATATAGTTACTACTGATTCATGAATATCATACCTCTTCAATTAGTTAGATCTTCCTTCTTTTTCATAAAATTTATTTTATGGTTGGGTTTATATCTGTTATTTCTTTTCCTTGATAGGTTAATTCCTAAATATGTTTGTATTCTAAAAATGTTATTTCTTTTTCTATTTTCCTGTTTGTTTGTAACATTTTTGTGAACATATTTTGATTCTTAGTAGTTTAAAGAAAAAGTTGATTCTTTAATGTTTTATAGATATATTTTCATATAATACAGTTATCCCTACATTTTTTACTATGTTCATTGCCTTAATTTAATTTTTTCATCCAGCCAAAACTTTTAGTACTGTGTCAAAGAACAGCGATGTTAGCAGATATCCTTTGTTTATTCATGATATTATAGAGAAAGCTTAAATTGTTTCTTCCTTGTAAATTATGTTTGAACTTAGTTTTTGAAAAATGCCATTTCAAAACTACATTAAGGTTAGATGTGGTCATAATTTTTTAATTGAAAAAAAAAGAATAAATAATCCATAATCTGTTCTTTTCTTATCTATTAATATAATATGTTTTATTACCTCTGTTATTAATATGGTTTTTTATCCCACAGATTTCCAAAACTGAACTATGTTCATATTTTAACATCATCATTAGTTATAATGCATAACTTTTGATATATTGCTGTAGCCTATTTTATATAATATTTTTGCATCAATATTCCTTAGTGACATATATATATATACATATAAATATGTATATATATATATCATTGCTTAATCTATCCTTTTATGGTTGGAGTATCAATCATGTCAATTTTGTCTCAGAGGGTATTTTAGAAGAGTTCTTCCCTTTTGTTTTTGAAAATAATTTATGTAGCTTATGCATTTCATAAGTATACATTAATTGGTTTTGGGCATCCTTATTGTTTTTAAATAATAATATATGATTTGGGGGTTCAAAAATCTATAGTTTTTGAAATTTATCCTTCCTATTTATATTTTTTTCTGATTATTTTATTCTTCGAAAAAATCAAATTAATATCTAGATAATGTATTGAGTTGGAGGCAACAAGGACTGAGTTAAAGTCCTGCCTCAGATACTGGATAGCTTTCTGAGTTTTCTCATTTGTAAAATGGAGATAATAATACATTAATAATAACTCCTACAATTCATAATTATTTTGAATATCAAATAAAATAACATATGGAAAATACTTTGTAAATATGAACATGATATATATGCCATTATTATGATTAATCTAAAAGCTCTATTTTAATTTTTTTATTTCCTCTGTAATTTTCAAAATTATGATTTTTTGGTGTTTGCTTATTTTTTTAATTGCAAGCTCAATTCATTAGTCTTATGTTAACATAAATATTTATGAATATACATTTTTTCTAAAATAGGTATTAGTTGCATATAATAGATTTTACTATTCTGCTTTACTGTTGCTTTTCTCTATAATATAATTTAAATTGTTTCTATGATTTGATCCAATTATTATTTGGTATATAATTATACAATCTATATCTGTCTTCATTTTTTATTCATACTCTTTTGCTGATTACTATTTTGTTGTGTTATAGTATGTAAATGGTTTTTTTCATATTTATGAATTCTGTGTTTTTAGTACAAAGCCATAAAATTATTGTAACTCATGCAGTGTTATGTAAATATTAATTTATCATCATGAGGATCATTTTTCATTTCTGTGTATATGAAAATTAAGCACATCCTTTAATATTTGTATTTAATACTCTCCATAAAGTTATTGAATTTAGTTTTAGTTATTTTTTGTTTTATTCTTTCCATATTAGTCATGTTAAAAAAAAAGCAAAGAAAATAACATAAGTGAAAAAAGAAAGTATGCTTCATTCTGCACTGATAATTCATCACTTCTCCTTCTAAATGTGAATAGTACTTCTCATAGTGACTTGTTTGGAATTGTCTTGGACCTATGTATTAATTAGAGCAGTTAAGTCTTTCATAATTGCTCATCATTACAATGTTTTTGGTACTGTGTAAAATGTTTTCTTCTTTCTGCTCACTTCACTTTTCATCAGTTCATATATCTTCCCAGGTTTTTCTGAAAACATTCGCTTTATCATTTCTTGAAGTACAATAGTATTTCATCATTTTCATATGCTGCAATTTGTTTAGCCATTCCCTAATTTGTAGATATTCCCTCAAATTCTAATTCATTATTACCACAAAAAGTTGTGAATATTTTTGTGTATATATATATATTATTTACCTTGTTTTTACATTTCTGGGACATAGATCTAGATCTAGTATTTTTGGGTTGAAGAGCACATGCAGTTTTATATTCAATGTAATTTATAACATTTTCCTCAGTTCTGTAATTTCTTGCTTACTTTTAAAAAAAGTCTCTAAGCATTTATACATAACTATTTGGACCTTTTTTTGTGTTTCAGTTTGTTTTACTTTGATATACTTAGTTCCTGTACCATTCAGTTCATTTATAAGAAATATTGATAATGTTTCATTATATTTGCTGCCTTTAAATATAATATATTTTTCCTTTGTCTCTTTTAATTGTATTCATTTTCATTTCATCCTTATTTTATAACATTATTACCCTTTTATTCTGCATTCAAGTGAGATATGCTGTAATAATTATTCCCTAGAGAATATACCTTTTCTTTTCTTGCCATTTTTGTTAAATCATTTCCTGTAACCACTTCCTCTCTAGCTCTCTTCCCACCAAGGGGAAAAGAAGGACACTTCCAGAGCAAAATTTGTCATACTTAGAAATGGTCTCTCAGTGATTTATTTCTAAATATATTTCTAGTTTGTTTTTTGTTTAATGAATCTACCAGTCCATATACATTCAGTTTCACTCACTTATTATTGTAGAAATAATAATGCTACCACTGCTTCTGTTGTTCTTGTTGCTTCTGGCTAGGATGATTTAGATGCATTGATTTATGATCATTTAAAGCACTCTAAGTGCTTTAATATTTGCAAAGCACTTTACAAATATTACCTCATCTGGTCTTCATAACAATCCTTTGAAGTAGATATCATCTTTATTTTACAGATGAGAAAACTGAGGCAAAGAGAGGTTAAGTGAGGAATAGATTAATTGAGTTAAGTGAGGCATAGGTTAAGTGAGTTGTCCAGGGTCACACAGCTAGTAAATGCTTGAGGACAAATTTTAATTCAATCTTCCTGACTTCCATATGCAGTATTCCATTTTTCCACTGCGCCTCCTGGCTGCATCATAACTAAACATATAAGCAATCATTTAATCTATTTACATTATGTGCTTCTTGTGTGGTCAGCATAGTGTGTATATATTTGATAAGTGTGAAAAGTCTTTGCTCCCAAGGAACTTACTGTTTTATTTATGTAATTAGAACATGAAGATTTATTAAAAAAAACATTCTATTCCAAACAACAACAACATCAATACTAGCTAAAATTTATATAGTGCTTACTACCCAGTAGGCACTGTGCTAAGTCCTTTATAATTATTATTTCATCTGATCCTCACAACAATCATAAGAGGTAGGTGCTATTATTGCTCCAACTTATAGATGAGGAAACTGAGTCAAACAGATGAAGTGATTTGCCCAGTGTCATACAGTTACTATGAGTCTGAGAATAGATTTGAATTCAGGCAGATGAAGATCTCTGCAAAAGATAAAGGTATCATATAGTGAGTTGAAAGTAGGAGTATGTAGTGATTAGGTGTATGGATTCATTATCCAAAGGGAAAGTCAAGGCTATTTCTTTTTTCTAGCTTTCAGGGAAAAGGACATATAAGTTTTAAGATTTGCTCATACTTATTTTAGGCTAACATAAACTATACATTTTTACTCCTTAAGGTCTTTTTTAATGCTTTTAGTATTTATTTGAAACAATTCAGATATAGAAGTTATTTCATATTTTTTAGATTGATTATATTTCCCTCCATTCTATCCCACCTCCCACTTGTTCTATTCTCTACTTTGATCCCATCCCTTTTCAAAAGTGGGTGCTTCCAAGCTCCCTCTCCCACCCCCAGCCTGCCCTCCCTTCCATCATCCCCCTTCTCATCCCCTTCCCCCCTATTCTCCTGTAGGGTGAGATACCCTATTTAGTGTGTATTTCATTCCCTCCCTGAGCCAAATTCAATGATAATAAGGTTGACCCATGTAATGGGAATGTAAATTTTTAAGATCTTCCCTGCTCCTAGGCTAAAGTGCACCTGGAGCCTGGGGTGGGAGGCTTGTTTTCCAGTAGATCCTTTTTGATTGGCCAGTGGGTCCAGAAGGTTGTTACATTCATTCTCTGAGCCAGGAGCAGGCTATATAAGCCCTGATGTGTAGCTTTGTTTTAGGGCTCACTTTGAGAAGTGTTCTGTGATTTGATCAGATGAAACTCTGGGAAGCCGGTTGTTGAGAGCCCCTCACCCCCCTTTGAAAAAACCAGATGTTGATTTGGTATGGATGTAATGGTTGGACAATTTGGAAACTGTCAACTTGATCTGTTTCTCTGTCTTGATAATTCTGTCTGTGTATTCTGAAGTTCGGGGTGCTGACCTTTTCCCCCTGAACTAGGTAAATGATACATATTTGACTGATCACAGTAAGCTTGTTAACTCATTTTGAGTTGCTTTCCTTTATCAAAGCAGATCCAAGAACCTGTGTTGGCAGCCCACACTGGAGGATGCTGGGGTGCTTTCTGCTACAACCCATTCCCTTTTGCCTTCCTATTCTTCTCCATTGTAACGATTTTCCCTTGTCTCTTCTATATGAGATAGTTTACCCCATTATGTCTTTCCCCATCTCCCCTCATTATATTCCTCTCTCACCTCTTAATTTTACATTTTAAGTATCATCACTTCCTACTAAATTGGTCCTGTGCCCTCTATCTACATATACCTGAAAACATATATACACACATTCTAACATGTATTCATATGACCGTATAACCTCCAATAGAGACATATATATGTATATATACACACACACATATATATATATATGTATATATATACATATGTATGTATGTATGTATTCCTATCCCCTTCAACTATTTTAATACTGAGAAAAGTTTCATCAGTTACAATTATTCTTTTTCCATGTAGGAATGATAATAGTTCAACATTGATAAGTTCCTTATAATTTCTTTTCCCTGTTTACCTTTTCATGCTTCTTTTATCTGAATGTCAAATTTTCTATTCAACTCTGTTGTTGTTTTTTCATAGAGAATGCTATTCCACTGAATGAACATATTTTCCCCTGCAACATGATACTCAGTTTTTCTGGGTAGGTGATTCTTGGTTTTAATCCCAGCTCCTTTGCCCTCAAGAATATCGTATCCCAAGACCTTTGATCACTCAGGTAGAAGCTACCAGATCCTGAGTTATCCTGATTGTGTTTCCACGCTATTCAAATTAACTCTTCCTGGCTGCTTGTAATGTTTTCTCTTTGATCTGGGAACTCTGGAAACTGGTTATAATATTCCTAGGAGTTTTCTTTTGGGGATCTTTTTCAGGAGTTGATTGGTGGATTCTTTCAACCTCTATTTTGCCCTCTGGTTCTAAAACATCAGGACAGTTTTCCTTGAGAATTTCTTGGAGGATGATTTCTAGGTTCTTTCTTTGATCATGGCTTTCAGGTACTCCAATAATTTTTAATTTATCTGTCCTGGATGTATTTTTCAGGTCAGTGGTTTTTCCCATGAGATATTTCACATTGCCTTCTATTCTTTCATTTGTTTGGATATGTTTAACAGAATCTTGATTTCCAATAAAGTCAATAGCTTCCATTTACTCCAATTTAACTCTGAATGATTCTCCTCAGTGAGCTTTTGAGATTCTTTTTCCATCTGGAAAATTTGGCTTTTTAAGGCATTCTTCTCCTCATTGCCTCTTTGAGCCTCTTTTGCCATTTGAGTTAGTATATTTTTTAAGGTAGTGTTTTCCTCAGTCAGGCTATTGACTCTCATTTCATGATTTTCTTGCATCATTCTCATTTATCTTCCCAATGTTTTCTCCACTTCTCTTATCTGCTTCTTAAGGTCCTCTATGACCTGTAACCAGCTTGTATTTTCCTTAGAAGATTTTGGTGCAGTTTTTCTGACTTCATTGTCTTCCTTCTGTTCCAAGCTTTGGTCATTTTTGTCCCTCAAATAGGAGTCTAATGTTGGTTTCTTCTGTTTGCTTTGCTTCCTTTCCCTGTTGCCTCTCAATTACTTGACTTTGGGCTTTTGGCCACAGTAGGACTCTGCTACCAGGCAGGGGAGTTTTGTTGCAAATGCTGGGGTTTTCTCAGCTGCCAGAGATATTAGTTGGGTGCCCTCTCTGAAGCCTCCACATGCTCTGGCAATCTGGTCACGCCCTCTAGTACCTCCACCCTAGACCACAATCCAGATCCAAACAGGTTAAAGCAAGAGTGATTACCCCTCAGACTGGTCACTTGGTCCCCCTACAGTCTGCAGGCCAGGAGGTGAAGCTGCCTCTTGGCAGTGGCTGGGCTGGCAGCCCTCAGCAGCTTCTCACCCCAGGGCCAAAATTTGATACACTCCCAAATACTGGGTCCCAAAGTCTACACTTCACTGACCTCTCACTTTGTCCTCAGCATCTATGTGTTGATAATTCTGGACCGCCACAGCTGCTGGTGATCTGGAATCCCTCCAGCTGGTGGCTGGTCAGGCCCACCCTGGGCTAAAACCTTGGTGTGGGTCTAGACTCAGTTCCCAGAGCAATGTGCTTTCCAATTCCTGCTGGCCTGCCAGGCTGTCCTCAGTGGGATGTTAGCTTCTATGCATCATTTTGTGGGTTCTGTAGCTCCAAAGTTTGTTCAGATTCCCCTTTTACATGGATTGGAGGTGGTGAGAGCCAGAGCCATGCAGAAGTCCTTTTTCTTCTCTGCCATCTTGACTCTGCCCCGAGTCATTAAACTCTTGACCTAGATTTGGTCAACCATTGAGGAATTGAGGATCATGAACTTTGGGCTCTGTACAAAGAAAACTCTTTTCCTTTTTCACTTGGCTATGCAACCCTCAAGTATTTTGGACACAGGGACAGGGTGGTGGAGTGGTGAATGGTGGTGGTGTTATTAGTGGACTGGGTTGCAAGCTTAATATGAACTTAGATGAATTGTGTCTAGTAGAACAGAAATAATAGAACCACTATTCTCTGCCTTATTCAGGCCACAACTAGAATATTGTATTTAGGTCTGAATGCCATATTATAGGTAAGATGGAAAGTTTAGGTATTTGAAGTGAGTCAAGGTCATATCAGGTAGGAATTAATTAAAGGAATAAGGGTTATTTGGTCAAGAAAGAAGATGAGATTTCTCAGGGTGGGGTGGAGTAGAGTGGGAGAGGAAAATGACAGAGACAATTTCAGTTTTCAAGTATTGGAAACACTCTTATGTAGAAGAGAAATTAATAATATTGTGTTTGACTCTAGAGGGTAGAAATTTTCAACCAGGCAAATTTAAGATTTAAGTTTTCTTAAGGGAAAACTGTCAAAGACTTAATCATTTCAGGAGTAGAATGGACTAACATCCCTCAATAAACACACACACACACACACACACACACACTCACCAAGCTATAGTTCTTCAAATTGAGATCAGATGACTGACCACTTTGAGCTAAGTTGTTGAAGGGATTCTTATGCAAGTACATATTGGACTAAATGAGTCCATATTGCCAGAGTGTGTGAAGACCTCAAAGAGGGCACCCATCTAATACCTCTGGCAGCTGAGAAAAACCCAACATTTGAGATGAAAGGTCAGCTGTCTCGTGGCAGAGTCCTGCTGTGGCAAAAAGCCCAGGGTCAAGTGACTGAGGGGCCAGATGACCAGGCAAAGGAAACAAAGGAGACATAAGATTCTAACATTAGACTCCTAATTTGGGGACAAAAAGGAGCAAAGAATAAAAGAAGAGGAAGACAGTGAAGTCAGAACTCCTGCACCAAAAGCATCAAAGAAAAATATGAGCTGGTTACAGGCCATAGCGGGCCTTAAGAAGCAGATAAGAGAAGTGGAGGAAAAATTGAGAAGAGAAATGAGAATGATGCAAGAAAATTATGAAATGAGAGTTAACAACCTGACTGAGGAAAATACTACCTTAAAAAATAGAATAACTCAAATGGCAAAAGAGGCTCAAAAAGGCAATGAGGAGAATGCCTTGAAAAGCCGAATTTGCCAGATGGAAAAAGAATCTCAAAAGCTCATTGAGGAGAATCATTGCTTCAGAATGAGATTGGAGCAAATGGAGCTAATGACTTTATGAGAAATCAAGATTCTATTAAACAGATCCAAAAAATAAAAGAATAGAAGGCAATGTGAAATATCTCATGGGAAAAACCACTGACCTGGAAAATAGATCCAGGAGAGATAATTTAAAAATTATTGGAGTACCTGAAAGCCATGATCAAAGAAAGAACCTAGAAATCATTCTCCAAGAAATTCTCAAGGAAAACTGCCCTGATGTTTTAGAACCAGAGGGCAAAATAGAGGTTGAAAGAATCCACCGATCACCTGAAAAAGATCCCAAAAAGAAAACTCCCAGGAATATTATAGCCAGGTTGCAGAATTCCCAGATTAAGGAGAGAATATTACAAACAGCCAGGAACAAAAAATTTGAATATAGTAGAAACACAATCAGGATAACCCAGGATCTGGCAGCTTCTACAATGAGGGATTGAAGGGTTTGGAATATGATATTCCGTAGGTCAAAGGAGCTGGGATTAAAACCAGGAGGCACTTACCCAGCAAAACTAAGTATCATGTTTCAGGGGAAAATATGTTCATTCAGTGGAATAGAGGACTTTCAAGCATTCTTGCTGAAAAAACCAGCGTTGAATTGAAAATTTGACATTCAGATACAAGAAGCAAGAGAAGCATGAGAAGGTAAAGAGGGAAAAGAAATCATAAGGGACTTATCAAAGTTGAACTATTAACATTCCTACATGAAAAAACAATACTTGTAACTTATGAAATTTTTCTCAGTAGTTGAAGGGAATATATATATTAGGGTATATGGGCATATGAATACATATGTGAATGTGTGTATATATGTTTGCAGGTATACATAGATAGAGGGCACAGGACCAATTTAACAGAAAGGGATGATAATTAAAAGGTGACATTAAAAGGTGAGAGAGGAATATAATGAGGGGAAGTGGGGAAAACAGAATGGGGTAAACTGTCTCACAGAGAAGACGAAAGTTAAAATGGTTACAATGGAGGGAAAGAATTGCAAGGCAAAAGGGAATGGGTCAACCTTCTTCCCATTGTATTTGGCTTGAGGAGGGAATGAAATACACAGTAAATAGGGTATCTCACCCTCCAGGAGAGTGGGGGAGGGGAAGAGAATGCGAGGGGGGATGATGGAAGGGAGAGCAGCCTGGGGGGTAGGGAAGTTGGGAGCATCCACTTTTGAAAAGGGATGGGACCAAAGTAGAGAATAGAGCAAGTGGGAGGTGGGATAGGAGAGAGGGAAATATAGCCAGTCTTTTACAGTGTACCTACTATGTCATTGTTTTGCATTAGCCACACATGTACAACCTATACTGAACTGCTTATCTTCTCAGTAAGGGTGGGAGACAAGGGAAGAAGGGAATGAATTTGGAACTCAGTGTTTTAAAATCAAATACACAAACATATATTAATATATACTATTATTAATACTATTTTACATATAATTGTGAAATAAGATATACAGGCACTGGGGCATAGAGATCCACTGGAAAAGTTGAAAGGGGTATGGGAGAAAATATGGGAGAGTGCAGATTGGAGGAAGGGATATTCTGTGGGACTGCTATTTTGGGGAGATGGGTAGGGGAAAAAAAGGGGAGAAAATTTGTAACTCAAAATCTGGTGGAAATGCGTGATGTAAATCAGAAGTTAATAAAGCATTTTGAAAAAAAAAAGTATTATGGAGCAAGAAATAAACTTGGAACTTGCAGTTAGAAGAAGCCTGGAAATAATTTTTGCCTCTGACCCAAATAGCTCTGTGACCAGGAACAAATCACTTAACCTCTTGGATTTTTACGATTTATAAGAGAAAAACGATGATATTAATTGTATTTATTCACACGGCAGTTATGAAGAAGTGAGATAATGTATGCAATGTGTTATTTAAATGTGAGTTATTATAATTCATAAATTTGTCCAATGTTGCCTTTGATTTTCAAAAGAATATTGTAAGACTCAAAAATAAATTTCGTGTCATGAAAAAATAGTTATTACTAATATGAATGCAAACCAAACCCCACAGACCTGTATTAACTGCCTATTGTGTACTCGGCATTGTGCTAAATACTGGGGCTACAAAGAAAGGTAAAAACACAAATGTTCAAATAAATACTTTCCACCAAGAATTTGAAAAATACCAAGTCAACATTTTTCCTCTCAAGCTTTGAAAATTATATTCAATACTGTTAATCACATAATCTATTGATATATTTGAAACCTTTTTGAAAATATTGAAATATATTGATATATATATTGAAACCTTTCTATGGAGATTTATAATTCGACTTGCCTCTGGTTAAAGGATGCACCATTTGCTATGTGCTTTTGGGATTCCAAATTGAGAAATACGTAGGAGAAGGAACTAATTGCCAATATGTTGACATGGATTTAAAAATAAATCAGAACCAGAGGTCTGTTACAGAAAGCTTAATCAGCTGCAAAAGGAAAAAAAATGTATAAAACATAAACGTTTTCTTATCACTTAAAACTATAAATAGTCACCAATTATAAAATACAACACAGAAATAATATAAAAATAATAATTGGAATAAAATTCAGTAATATGAAAAGTTAAAATGTTTTCTTCTTTGCAAATACATGTAAGAAGGCATTAATCTGATATTGCAAGTTTTAGTCATTCTTTTTTTTTTTTTGGGGGGGGGTGGGGAGAAGATATCCCTCTATAATTTTAGGAAGATTCTTAAAAAAGACTGTTTACATAAGCCTATTAATACACATGTCGTAATATTCTTAATCAAGGGTTTCTTAAACTGAGAATAGAAAGAAAAAAATCTCATAGGAAATAGTTTAAGTAGAACTGAGAAAATGAGAAAACCAAAAGCCCGAATCTTCCCTATTTGCAACTTTGGGAAATAGACTGACACTAGGTGGCAATCTTGTTCTATGTCTATGGTACCTCCCCTTGAGTCAGATTGGAGTATAAGAATTTTTCAGATGGGAGGATTTTGGTGTTACTTGGTCTAACCTTATTATTTTTTTTAAATTTATTTATTTTTAGTTTTCAATATTCATTTACACAAGATTTTGAGTTACACTTTTTTGCTCTCCACGTCTTTCCTCTACCGTCCACCCCCAAATAGCAAGCCTATCGAATACCCCTTCCCCCAATCTATTCTCTCTTATATCCTCCCCCTTTACCTCCCTAACTTTCTAATAGGGCAAGATGGGTTTCTATACCCTAGTACCTGTATATCTTTTTTCCCAGTTGCATGTGAAAAAACCCCAAATTTTTAAACATTTGTTTTTAAAACTTTGAGTTTCAGAATTTTCCCCCTTCTTCTCTCCTCACCCTCCCCCACTGGGAAGATAAATAATTCAATATAGATTGTACATGTGTAGTTAGCCACATCATTTCCATTGTAGTTATATTTTGAAAGACTATATTTCCCTCCATCCTATCCAGCCCCCCTACTTAATCTATTTTTTCTTTGACCCTATCCCTTTTCAAAAATGTTTGCTTCTAACTGCCCTCTCTCCTAATCTGCCCTCCCTTCTATCCTTTCCCCTCTTATCCCCTACCCCCCTATTTTCCTTTAGCGTGAGATACGCTATTGAGTGTGTATGTTATTACCTCCTCAGGCCAAATTCTATGAGAATCAGTTTGTCCCATTCCCTTTCACCTTCCTGCTCTTCCCCTCCATTGTAACAGTTTTCTCTTGCCTCTTTTATATGAGATAATTTACCCTAATCTATCGCTCCCTTTCTTCTTCTCCCAATAAATTTCTCTCAAATCTCTTAATTTTATTTTGAAGATATTGTTCCTTCATATTCAATTCATCCTGTGCTCTCTATGTATACATGAAGATACAAATGCCCACATACATACATACATATATATACACACACACACATATATATATATGTATATATATATATATATATTCCCTTCAACTATCTTCATATTGGGAAAAGTCTTATGAGTTATAATTATTGTTTTTCCATGTAGGAATGTAAATAGTTCAACTTTAATAGGATCCTCATGATTTCTTTTTACTGTTTACCATCTCAAGCTTCTCTTGCTTCTTGTATTTGAAAGTCAAATTTTCTCTTCAGCTCTGGTTTTATCATCAAGAATGCTTGAAAGTCCTCTATTTCATTGAATGACCATATTTTTCCCTGTAGCATTATATTTTGTTTTGCTGGGTAGGTGATTCTTGATTTTAGTCCTAGCTCTTCGACCTCCAGAATATCATATTCGAAGCCCTGTGATCCTTAATGTAGAACCTGCTGGGTCTTGTGTTAATCTTGATTATGTTTCCATAATACTCAAATTGTTTCTTCCTAACTGACTGCTTGTAACATTTTCTCCTTGACCTGGGCAATCTGGAATTTGGCTATAATTTTCCTAGGGGTTTTCTTTTTGGGATCTTTTACAAGAGGTGATCAGTGAATTCTTTCAATTTCTATTTTGCCCTCTAATTCTAGAATATCAGGGCAATTTTGTTTGAGAATTTCTTGAAAGATGGGGTCTAGGCTCTTTTTTTATCATGGCTTTTCAGGTACAAATAATTTTAAAATTATCTCTCCTGGATCTATTTTCCAGGTCAGTGTTTTTTTTTTTTTTTCCAATGAATTATTTCACATTGACTTCTACTTTTTCATTTGTTTGGATCAGTTTTATAGTATGTTGATTTCTCATAAAGTCATTAGCTTCCTATTTCTCCAATCTAATTTTGAAGGACTTATTCTCTTCAGGGACTTTTTGAAATTCCTTTTCCATCTGGTAAATTCAGCGTTTTAAAGCATTCTTCTCCTCATTGGCTTTTTGGGCCTCTCCTGTCATTTGAGTTAGTCTATTTTTTTTTCCAAATGCTTTATTAACTTCTGATTTACATCACTCATTTCCACCAGATGTTGAGTTACAAATTTTCTCTCCTTTTATACCCTACCCACTGCCCCAAAATAGCAGTCCCACAGGATATCCCCTCCAATCTGCTCTCTCCCATATTTTCTCCCATACCCCTTTCAAAATTTCCAATGAATCTCTATGCCCCAGCGCCTGTATATCTTATTTCCCAATTACATGTAATATAGTATTAATAATAGTATATATATATGCATATATTTGAATATTTGATTTTAAAACTTTGAATTCCAGATTCATTCCCTTCCTCCCTTGTTACCCACCCTTCCTGGGAAGATAAGCAGTTCAGTAGAGGTTGTACATGTGTGGCTAATGCAAAACAATAACATAGTAGATATATTGTAAAAGACTGACTATATTTCCCTCCCTCCTATCCCACCTGCGACTTGTTCTATTCTCTGCTTTGATCCCGTCAATCATAATAACAATCATAAGAGGTAGGTGCTATTATTACCTCACCTTATAGATGAGGAAACTGAGTCAAACAGAGGTGAAATGGTTTGCCCAGTGTCATACAGTAACTATGAGTCTGAAATAGATTTGAATTCAGGCAGATGAAGATCTCTGCAAAAGATAAAGATATCATATAGTGAGTTCAAAGTAGGAGTATGTAGTGATTAGTGGTTTCCAAAGGGAAAGTCAAAGCTATTTATTTTTTCTAGCCTTCAGTGACAAGGACACATATGTTTTAAGATTTGCTCAAAATTATTTTAGGCTAACATAAACTATACATTTTTTCTCCTTAAAGTCTTTTGTTTAATGCTTTTAGTATTTATTTGAAACAATTCAGTTATAGAAGTTATTTCATTTTTAAAGATTGATTATATTTCCCTACTTTCTATCCCACCTCCCACTTGTTCTATTCTCTACTTTGATCCTGTCCCTTTTCAAAAGTGGGTACTCCCAACTTCCCTCCCCCCCCAGGCTGCCCTCCTTTCCATCATCCCCCCTATCATGCCCTGCCCCCTACTCTCCTGGAGGGTGAGATACCCTATTTAGTGTGTATTTCATTCCCTCCTCAAGCGGAATTCAATGGGAATAAGGTTGACCCCATTCCCTTTTGCCTTCCAATTCTTCCCCTCCATTGTAACCATTTTCCTTTGCCTCTTCTATATGAGATACTTTGCCCCATTCTGTTTTTCCCCATCTCCTATCATTATATTCCTCTCTCACCTCTTAATTTCACCTATTAAGTATCTTCTCTTCCTGTTAATTTGGTCCTGTGCCCCAGGACCTCCACCTAGACTGCAATCCAGGTCAAAGCAGGTTAAAGCAAGAGCGATTACCCCTCAAACTGGTGCTTGGTCCCCCTACACTCTGCATGCCAGGAGCTGAAGTTGCCACATGGCACTGGCTGGCTGTGCTGGCATCTCAGTCACTTCTTGCCCCGGGGGCAAAAGCCATGTATTTCCACTAACTGGGTCCCAAAGTCAAGATTGCACTGACCTCTCACTTTGTCCTTAGCATCTATGTGTTGATAAATCTGGAAAGGGCCACAGATGCTGCTGATCTGGAGTCCCTCCATCTGGTGTCTGGTTAGGCCTGCCCCGGGGCTAAAGCCTTGGCGTGTGGCTTGGCTTGGCTCTCAGAGCCCTAAGCCGGCCGATTCCTACTGGCCTGCCGGGCTGTCCTCAGTGGGAGGTTAGCTTCTCATTTTGGGGGTTCTGCAGCTCCAAAGTTTGTTTAGAGTCCCCTTTTTACATGGATTGAGGAAGGTGGAAGCTGGAGCTGCGGGGAGGTGGTGTTTCTACCATTAGTCTATTTTTTTAGGTGTTTTTTTCTTCAGTGTATTTTTGGTTCTCCTTTAGCAGGCTATTGACTTGCTTTTCATGATTTCCTTGCATCATTCTCATTTCTCTTCCCAATTTATCCTCTACTTCTCTTACTTGGTTTTCAAAATCCTTCTTGAGATCCTCCGTGGCCTGTAACTAGTTTATATTTTTCTTGGAGGCTTTTGATGCAGGAGTTTTGACTTTGCTGTCTTCCTCCTGCTCCATGCCTTAATCCTTTTTGTCCCCAAAAAGGGATTCTATCATCTGTTTGTGCTTCCATTGCTTTCTCATATTGGCAGCCAATTACTTGACCTTTGAACTCTGCCACAGTAGAACTCTGCTTCCATAATGGAGAGAGCTATATCTCAAATCACTGGAGATTTTGCAGCTGCCAGAGCTATTAGATGAATGGCCTCTCTACAGCCCCCACGTGCTTTGGCTTACTGGTCACACACCCCAGGACCACCCAAGACTGTGATCTGTATCCAAGCAAGTCAAATTAAAAGTACTTAGCCTCTGAATGGTCTCTTTGTCCCCTACAATCTGCAGTCCAGGAGCTCCAGAAGCAGCCACAAAGTAGTAGCTGCAGCCTTCTTGTGTTTGCCGCTTCTCTCTCCCGGAGTAGCTGCCAGAACACACTCTTCTGTCCTCCCCTGGACCAACCAAGTTCAGCACTGACCTTTTACTTTGTCTTTGGCATTTATGGATTGAGAAGTCTGGAAACTTCTACAGCTTCTGGTGATTTTCTCTCCTGAAGTCTGCTCTAGCTGCTGCTTGTTGGGGCTAAAAAAAAAAAAAAGATCTATACTTATTTTTCAGAAGAAGAAAATGAGGCTGAGGTATTAAGCAATTTCCAACTATATATAGAATCTATGATCCTATATAATGTAAAGAGTAGGTAGTCAGAACTCACTTGGGTTCAAATCTGGTGTCTGATATTTGCTAGATGTATTACTATAGGGGAATCTTCCAATTTCTATGATATTTATTTTCCCAATATATCAGAAAGAGGAAGTTGTGTCTATAGTGTTTACCATATTGGGGTTGCTTTGGGAATAAAATGAGCTAACTCACCAGTAAGTTTGTAAACTTTGAAACTATTTGCCCAGAGTCAGACAGGTAGTTAATTAGTGACAGCCAAAATCAAATGTTCACTTTTCCAGGCAAATGATATTTGCATTACTCTACTTTGTCAAATGGAAAATTTGTGTCTCTTCTAGACTTAGAGACTTCATTTCCATTGAGTTTTATGGATGAATCATGTAAAAATAACAACTAATGTATTTATATATGGTTTATTTGTTTGTAGAGTACTTGGTTCAGTCTTACAACAACCTTACCTTAATAGGAATTTTCTTCCCTATTGTATAGATGAGAAAATAGATATTCAGAGAGGAAATGTCAGAAAATGTATTCAGATGAATTCCAAGTTCAGTATAGTATACACTTTGCCACCCTTACAATCACATATCATGGCATAGAAATGGAAACATTTTTTCCCAATGATAATGTGATGCAGTTAGTGCAAATTTTGTTATTGTCATTTTATACAGAAATATGACCGAGGGAAGTTAAGTAAGCTTATTTATTATAATTTTACATATAATAATATACAATAAATATATTATTATATACTAGATATAATGATATAATAAATATATATTATATAGTAAATGTATATACTATTTATTATAATAAACTTAATAAGCAAGTATCTGAGTCAGGTAATTACCTCTTTCTGCTGACTCCAGCCAAGTGCTATGACATAATATTATATTTTTATTAAACAAACCAATACCCGTGGGAGTAAAGAAATTGATGTCTGATTATTTATTTTGGAGGTACCTCTATGGGTTTTTATTAAAGAAACTTGAACCTGGGGGCATGCATTCACCTGATTTGGAAATGTTTGGTAGAAAGTGAGACAGCAATACAACTACCTTCTTTATCCCCCAAAATGTTCATTTCCAAAGGCTTTTTTCTTTATCTAAATAAGCCTCCCACAGATAACTCCTTTTTTAAAGAGCAAAAATTAACAGATAATTCCCCACCTCAAGCAGCATTACATTTATATTATATTATATAATATCATTGCATATTATATTATATACACAGATGCTTGGCAGATGCTTAATCATGCTATTGTCCTGAAATATTATTTCATGTTTCAGATAGTATAGAAGAAGCTATTGTTAGATGATGTAATATCAGTTTTCTTTTATCCTTTCCCTTTTTGGATGGAAGGATTAAAGTATTCATCTACTCAAAGTACTTTCTGTTTTTACTCTGTAATGCATTATAGGAGAAGAAAAAAAAATGTGTGTGCATAGAAGACTCCATTATGTAATAGTAGTTCTCATTTGGCCAGTATTATATATCAGAATGCCATATGTAGCAGATAAAAGAAAATGGTGGCTATTACTTAGGACAGTGGTTATTTAAACAAATTCTAAGATAAAACACGAGTAAAAAAGCAACTCTGCCAAGATCATTGTATCCACTAAAAATTAAAAAAAAATTATTGATGAATTCCTTGGGTAAATTTATAGATTTTGGCACCTCTTTGAACACCATTTGGTATTCTTGATACCACATGAACTAGCTTTTGTTAGCAAAATCACATGATTTTTTTTATCTCCCTTCAATAAATTTTGAAACATTTCAAGATACCTGTTACTTGGATCAAAATTAAAATTCATCCTCTCATGCAGATCTCAAAGTCACTAATCCTCAATAGCCTGTGGTCCCCAAAATAATCCTCAGGTGGCCAATAGTTCCACTCAAATGTTTTCCAGTGTTGTGGAAAGGACCTTATGCCCTATTATAAGGAAAAAACAAGCTCTAGTAGGTCCCACCAAAATAAATAGATTTTAAGCAATTCATTGGTAAAGGTTCCATGAGTATCCTATGACAGTCTGTGTTTCCAAGTATATAGATAATATAAAGTCATAGATTTAGAGCTGGAAGAGTTATAGTGATGTTCAAGGTCTGTTTTCCTAATTTTATACAAAGTAAAGCTCAGAGAGCAAAATGTGACATCCAATATTAAAGAGGCAAAATCAGAATTCTAATCTAGGTCCCTAATGACAACTACAGATAGTGATCCTATTTCACCTTGTGGGTTTATTTTTGTTTTGTTTGTGTTTTGCTATAGAAACATAAATTATGGAGAGAAAATAGGAGGACCCACATGGGAGAAATCTTTTGATATGTTAAAATCTTATATAACCTATAGTTACATGACATGACGTCTAAATAGTCCCTTGCATAAATAACCACATTTAATCCTCTCAATAACCTTATGAAGCAACTTAACTAAATATCATCACCCTTAATTTACAAATAAGGAAACAGAGCAAATGAATTTTTTTAAAAAAGCAATATTCCCTGCACAAAATAAGCATTTCATAAATGTTTTCAAAAATTCATTTGGTCTCATTTACATATTTATATCTGTCAAGAATATCTATTTTATAGTAGGCATATATACATGTATGTTTATGTATATATAGATACACAGAAAAACATATACGTATATGGTTGTTATCCTTCATTCATGAAGAGGACCAAAATGAGGATTTAGGAAAAGTTTCATGTAGAAAGGAGCCTCTTAAACTGTGGGTTGCAACCACATATAGAGTTGTAAAAATTTTTGCAAAAATAAAAGGTTTCTAAATGTGCAGTGACCAAAAATTAATTCAAAATCAAACATGTAATGAATTTGAAGTGTTTCTGGCAGCACTTGCCTGGTTGCATTGTGTAACTTCACTGCAACCTTGGTTCTGAATACAAATCATGCACAATTTGCATGATAAGTGTCCTTAGACCACACAATGCCAACATGCCAAAAACATGAAAAGGGCTTGCAAGTGGAAAAAAAATTAAGAAGCCCTGATGTAGGAGGTGGTGATTAAGCTGTATTTTGACAGAAAGGAATTATTCTGCAAGATGAATGTGAGGAAGGAGTGTGTTTCAGACTTGAGATGGAGATGGATTGTTATCATTGAGGAAGAACAAAAAGGTCAGTTTGGCTGAATTGTGGATCGTTGGTTTTTCTAAAATCTCCAAACTAGAAAAGAATATAATTAGTCTTGAAATCAGCTTTTCTGATTCCAATCTCAATGCCTCTTTCCATTGTACCATCTTGCTTCTTTGCAATCTACAACTGTCACACATTCAGGATTTGTGAAACAATAAGTTTCTCCTTTTGTTTACTTACTTTGTCATATTTAACAAATGATAAACAATATGACTAAATGTGGTGGGAGGAAAAAAAGTCAGTTCTGGTCATTAATAAAATATAAAGCCATGCATTTTATTATTATTATTATTAGTAGTAGTAGTAATAGAATACTTCCAAAACAGCAATTGATAAACCAACTTGGCAGAATTATAACCTGGCAATATCTTCTGAAGAATGTTTTTTCCTCTTTCATTTCTAGAATGCTTTGCAAACTTCACATTGACAAGTGTTGTTGGTGTTCATCCAAAGGGAGCTTCAGAGTGTTCACCTCTTTCCAAGTTAATAAATAAGAGAAAAAGGAACTGTTTCATTACTCATCACTTGTTGCTTATTGATTTTATTCAATTAACTTAAACTGAAAATAATGAGTATCAGCTCCATTATAGCTCTCAATTCTAGTTCCTTTACTTGAATACAAAAGATTACTTTCAGAACTGATTCAGTTGGTCCTAGTTTTTTGCAGAAAGGATCTAGAACAAAAGCCTGGACTAGAGGATTTCAATCTCTATACCTTCTGATTTTATTTTTTTTAAATTTTAATTCAGATGACATTTCTTTTGCTTAAGTACTGTGATATTGATTTCTCATAGTTCACAAGTAAGGATTTTTTTTTCCTAGCAAAGAAACTAAAAGGAGTGTGTTTCTGGCACCTCAGATGAATCAATATTCCACATTTTATAGCACTTTGGGGTTATGAAGCAAACCCATATTATTTGAGTTTTTCTTCTGCAACAGTCTTATGAGGTTGTGATCCTAAGCATTACTTTGCAATATTATGGAAAAGGAAGTTCCCTTGAAGGTTAAGGGATTTACCCAGGATAACATTGACTACTAAGTAAAAAAGCAAGCACTAAAATCAAGACACTTTGACTCTAGACTACACATTATTTGCATTGCCTTTCCAATATATATTGTGACTGTCATAATTTCTCCATTCCCCACCCCACCAAAATCCACACCTTTTAAATTCAAAACTGCTATGATTTAAAAGACGTCTTTAAACATTTTTTCTTTTACATATCCAGCCACCTCAATTTGAATGGGAGATGAAAATTAGGCTAGCTTGTATTAATGATCCCAAACTATACCCCATTACTAAATCCCTTTTTATGTTAATAGTTACATTCTTGTATAGACTCATGATAGACGTATGTAGAACAAATGCATTTATGCTATATTCTTAATTTTAGGCAAAAGTTTGTAAGAATTTAAACATTATTCTATTTTCATGCATTTCTAGGTGAAGGAGGGAAAGAGACAGACAGAGACAGAGAGACACAGAGACACACAGAAACAGCGACACAGAGACAGAGACACAGAGAGAAATATGTCCCAATGGAGACTTTGGATATGTCCCTCTACCCCAAAATGATTTGAGGTGACATTTATAGAAATCTTGAATGAGTTAAAGTTTATAATATGTTAAATACAGTTTAGGATTAACATTCTAGAACAATATTTGCTTAATCTATTAAAACTTCTGGATTCTGTCCTTGACTAATCTCCTCAAGGACTGAACAGATTTCCTCCATGCAATCCATATTTTAACCTTGATGCAAAAGAGAACACTGATCCTGGGTGGGTCATGGTAACAATCCCTTAAGGAGAATGGGGAGGCAAGAGCTAAGTTCACCTTCTATTCTTAATCCATTTCCTGGGACCTTAGTGATTGCCCTACTCACTTTTCAAATGGGAAAAGTCTGGAACAGGTTTTAGAGTAGAGAAAATATTCTTCCTTGATATTTCAGTTGAACTAAATTGGAGAGTTTTTTTTTTTTAATTCTTTTAAAATATGCTTCCACAGAAGTTAAGCATATGGAGACGCATCACCAGTTGGTTGGAGGGTTGTCTTCTGAATGATATATAGATAAATAACACAAATAGCACTTTCAGGTTTGCAAAACACTTCACATATATTATTTATTTTCATTTTTAGCAACCTTATGGAGTAAGTGCTATAACTACTCTCATTTTGTAAATGAGGACATGGCGGGAGGAGAGGTTATATGACTTTCCCAAGGTCACAGAGCCTTTACGAGTCCAAAGCAAGATCTGGCCTAAATTTTTCATGTTTCTGTGGCCAGCACTTTATCCATTGTACCACCTAACTCCCCTATCCTATAAAAGAATAGAGACTAAAACCTGTGGATATATTAGTGTAGGAAGATGCAGGTGAGAAACTTCCTCTATTAATGCACATCAGTACCTTCTCTCTAATTCATGGTCTTATAGAGTTATCTCAAGCATTGAAAGATTAAGTACCTTTCCAGGGCTCACACAGCTAATGCATCGAAGACACACCTTGAAACCAGGTATTTCTGGTTCTGAGGCTATTTTCTATCTGCTGCAATACTACCTTTCATAACATTATATGACCGTAATGGTTAACAATTTAAGGTTTGGAAACCTTTTGCGTATGTTCTCTCATTTCACACTCACAACCACCCTGGAAGTTAGATGCTATTTTAGAGATGAGGAAACTGAGACTCAGAGTGATTAATCCATCATGTATCTGACAAAAGATGTGAACTCAGTTCTTCCTGATTCTAAGTACAGTATTCTATACAATACGCCACCTAGTGTGTATATATGTATGTATACATGTCTATGTACAAATATACATATGATATATAAATATGTGTGTATCTACATATATGTTTGTCTATCTATGATATAGCAACTCATAATGACTATTCATTAAGGAGAATAGCTGACTTTTCTCAATGGATGTACTTAACTCCCCTAAACTCAATTCAGAAGCATTAAGGAATCCTTATGTCCAATCTTTTATCAGCCTAGTGCAGGAATTACTCTCCTCTGTCTATGTGAATGATGATTTGAGTAGCCAAAGAGTCTGGGTGACTTTGCTCGGGTACGTTTGGTCATAAAAAACCTGTTATTTGTCTAGAAACCAGTTAGTCTTTTGTCACCAGTCCTACCACACTGAAAAACAACAATAAAGCATTTCTCTACCTCATACTTTTTAAAAACAGCTGCCAGATAATAGTTTGGGCTCCTGAGAATTTATTTATTGTTCACAAGAAGAGATTTAGAGATTGAATGTTCAAAGATACAGCCCCCTTTTGTTTTCTGAAGTAATATTGTACCTTTGCTGAATTTCTGGACATTTTAATAGCAAATCCTGTATTCAGTGTGAGAAAGTGATAAACCATTAAATTTCTCACAGGCTAAAAGAGTTTTGAATCCTGGTAATTCTGCAATGTCTAACTTATAGAAGAATAAAAAAATAATTTATTAAGTACTTGCTATATAGCAGGAATTTAAAAAAAGATTTAGTGTGGGAACTTGTAACAGCAAGCACCCTAACATACCCAAGATGGCTGCTAGCACAGGTTCCTAGATCTGCTTTTCTAAAGGAAAGCAACTCAAAATGGGTTAACAATCTTACTTCAATCAATCAAACACATATCATTTACCTAGTTTGGGGGGAAAAGTCAGCATCCTGAACTTCAGAGAATGCAAACAGAAGTTACAACAGAAAATAACACAATTCAGCAGACAGGCTTCCAGCTGCCTTACCATTACATCCATACCTAGTTAGTTACCAGAGAAGAAAGCACCAACATCTGGGTTTTCAAAACTGGGGAGGGGGAGGTCAACTACTACCTAGAATCTCATCTAGCCAAATCCACACTACTCTTCCCAAAGTGAGCCCCAAATCAAAACCTATATATATATCCTTATCCTGGGTCAGAGAATGTCACAACCCTATTGACCCACTACCCAATCACAAAGTAACAAGGTGTGGGCATTCCTGAAAAACAAGCCTCCTTCCATAGGCTCCAGGTGAGCACATTCAGCCTAGTAGGGGCCAGAAAATATTTTCAAATGAGGGAAAGTTTTCAGAGTCACTTAAGCCTATCAAAGAGCCAAGGGGCAGGGAAGATCTTCAGATTTCCATTCCCATAACAGAACTTGCCACAGAAAACTAACAACAACCAAGAGCGTCAAGATTTAAGAAGGAGTTGAGGGAGATTAACCCTATTTGAATCCACAGAATCATATCACTGTATTAAAACATTACTAATTAAAAATCAAGTGCTCTGTCTCTGAAGTCAACAAACATTCATTAAAGACTTACTAAGTTCTAGCTATTGTGCTAAATAAAAACTGAGACTACAAAGAAAAAAGCTAAACCAGACACCATCTTCAAGGTACTCATAAATCTAGATTTAAGGGTGCAACTAAACCAGCAGTTGTGGGAAGAGGCAGTGAAAGTCTTCCTATAAGACATGGTAATGGATCTAAATCTTAAGGGCAAACAAGGGTTCTGAGGGTCAGAGGTCAAGAGACCAAGTATCCTTTGAATGGGGGGCAGCCAGAGCAAAGGCACAGCAAGTAGGACAGTAGGCTGGATAGCAGAATGTGTGAAGAGAAGTAATGAATTAAACTACTGGGAAGAAAGGAAGGGGCAGGGTTACAAAGTGGTTTAAATGACAAATTACAGAGTTTATATTTTATCTTGGACATCATAGGAATGCATTAGAATTTATTGAATAAGATTGGGATATGATCACACCTGTACTTTGGAAGAATAATTTTGGCAGCTGAATCATCCTATCAACAAATACTTATTAAGCACGTAAGTATGTACAAGGAACATACAAAGAGAGACAACAAGAGACAATATGAAGGAGACAACATGTGGATAGCTGTGTACATACAAGATAGATATATATGTATATGCATATAGAGATATATATGGATTTGTATGTGTGTGTGTTTGCAATGGTCCAGGTCAGTATTGATGAAAGTCTTAACTAGGGTGCTGGTCTTGTGAGTGGGTAGCAAAACATGTATGCAATAGATGAGAGAGAAAGGGGGCGAGAGAATATTATTGTATTTGGTAATTAATTCTATATATGGGATGGAGGAAGGAGCATAGTCACAGATGGTATTGATATTATGTACCTGTATGACTAGAAGGATAGTGGTATGCTTAATGGTAAAAAAAAGGAAGTAAGAAAGAAGAATGGGTTTTGGAGCACTGTACTAATTTAGCCATGAATATTATGAGTTTGAGATTGTTAGGAGGCATCCAATTTTAAATGTTCAATAGGCAGTTTGTGCTGGCAATGAGAATAGGGCTAGATAAATATATCCGGGAATCATCTTTATAGAGACAGCTAACTGAAGCTATGGGGGATAATGAGATCATGAAATGAGATCATATAGAGAAATGAGAAGAGGAACTAGGACAGAGACCTGGGGATTACCTAGAGTTAGTGAGATGGGCATGGAGAAAGGTTTTACAAAGGAGACATAAAAGGAGTACTTTTATGGATAAAATCATGAAAATCAAGAGAGAAATTATCATTCAGGAGGAGAAACTAATCAGCAGGGTCAAAATGGTGCAGAAAGTTAGTGTTGAATAATTGGATGCAAACTGAGAAAAAAATCTTCAGATTTGGCAATTAAGTGATGGTTATTAAATTTTAGAGAACAGTTTTAGTTGATTGACAAGATTTAAGGGCAGATTTCAGTGGACTAAGAGGAAGTTCAGTCACTTAGAGGAGATGTCCTTTTCAAGGAATTTGTTTGGGAGGCAGATGAGAGATATAGAATTGTAGCTAGAAGCTGTAGGAAGAATTTGTTGACTTTTATCAGAAGGATGGAGAGACTCTGATATGTTTATATGTAGCAGGGAAAGAGAAGACTAGAAAGTGTGGGGATTACCTTGAGGTAATCTGCTAGAGACACAGAGATGGAATGGGATCAAGGTTATATGTAGAGGTGTTGGTCTTAGCAAATGAAAGAGCCATCTCATCAACAGAACTAGATTTAAAAAGGATATAGTAGAGGATGATATCAGAAGGATATGTGAGATGAAGAAGGAAAGAAAAGTTCTTGGCAAATGGCCTCTTTGTCATTGAAATATGAGGCAAGGACTTTAGCTGAGAAGGTGGGGGAAAGGTGTAATATAGTCAACTTGGAGAGAAGAGAGATTTGGAAGAGCCACTGTGCTCTGGTTCTCTAAACAATTTACTAAGATTGTAACTTGTATAGAAGGTGCAAACTTACATTTCTTTACAATTTGATATAGGTTATATAGGTACAGTCATCTTGATATCTATGATATCAGAATCTACATTCTAGATTCCAGTCATTGAAAAAAAATTTCCATTACTTAATTCTTCATTTGTATTCATATTGTTAATGGGTCTCCTCCAATTTGTTCTCTTAAAATGTTCAGCGCAATTTAAAATTGCTTTCATTATCTACCCCAATTGTTCCAATAAATGGAGGTATAATTTAATATTTGTACTTTAATTGGGGGATGGCTATTTTTGAGTGTAACATTTAAGTTATTCCTTTTTATAATCTGTTAGGAGTATTTGTTCATATCCCTTAATTTCTGTAGGATGCTTTGATTTCCTTTTATAAAACTATGTGTGACCCTGACAAATTGTAGCATTGTTGGGCAACCTTTATTCTATAGTTTGTTGTGGTGGGTGAGGGAGGGAAGAGAGAAAGTCAGACTTTTCACCACCTCATATTTCACAACTTTCTTAGAATAGCACCTTTAGATCTAATCTCACAACATATATTTGTTTTTCACTTCTGTTCTTCTTTCCTTTGGTTCAAGGGCTTTAGTTTGATCACTATCTCCAGTTCTGTGTGGAAGAGTAATTTGGTCAGAACGATAATAGGCTATTCTTGCCAGAATTTCAGAATTGCTCTCTTTGGTTTCTTTGTACTGTAGGGCTTTGCATCATATTTATGAAACACTTTTGAACAAATGTCATGCCAGTTCTATCATACTAAACTAGCTACAGGGAAAATTTCTCTTTCTAGGATATCTCCCTGTACTAGACCCAGTCTGTACACTTTGGCCATTTTGATACCAGCAAGATTGCCCAGTAGATAGATAAGTTTGTTTCTAATATCCTTTTGGATTGGCATCAATAAAAGCCAGTCCTTCAATATGACTGAACTTTATTACTTCATAACTATGAAGAAATTGCTGCAGCATCAACAATGTTGACTTGAAAAACACAGCATATCAAAAGGCTCAAAGGAGGACAATATTGCAACAAAGCATTGATTTCAGCTCTAATTCCTCCATTCCTCCCCCCCCCATTGCATATCTGCATATTATGTATCCCTGTTGGAGTCTATGGACCGTCAATGAAATTTTTTCATTCATAAACTTAAGGTAGTAGTAGTAGTAGTAGTAGTAGTAGTAGTAGTAGTAGTAGTAGTAGTAGTAGTAGTAGTAGTAGTAGACAGACAGAGAGAGAGAGAGGGAGAGAGAGAGAAACTATTCCTGCAGAATGGGGGGATAGGGCAAATTTTCTAAAAATTGAAAGCTGAATTGAAGATTGGAGATCTTCAAATTGATCTTGCCATGACCCTCTCCCCTTTTGTTCTTTATCCCATTATTCCATATGCCCTTAAGGACTCAGAATGCCAAATACCTCAAATGAAATATCATTATATAGCATGATCCTAAGTCTACCTAAGCAAACAACATAATCTCTTCTTTACTCTTTTCCATGCTTGCATGCGTTAGGCCCAGCATTCACCACTAGAGAAAATTCTATTACCGGTGGAATATTGGCCACTACTGGCAAATTTGCCTCATCAAATGTGCAGGTTTGTGTCATGATTTAGGGGCTTTTGAAGAATATAAGATTGCGTCATATGTGTATAATCATGATTTTGCTGTTGTAGGTATTGAAGTGATATTAGGTTAGATAAAGGCAGAGTAATATCAGTCCCCGACATCAAGAGGCTTCTAGTTTATCTGGGGAAGCAGAAGGGAAAATGTTAACAATGAGAAGTGACCCAGGGTACTACCAAAGGACGAGGACAAAATAGCAAAGAAAAGTATTTTCTCTTTCACTAACTCTGAGACTTTGGATAAGTCATTTCTCCTCTCTTCTTCTCATATGTAAAATGAGGGGTTGGGACCAGGTAATCCTTCAGGTCTCTAAAGGGCAATTAGGTGGTACCAGAGATAGAGTGCTAAACTTCAGATCAGGAATACCCAAGTTCAAATCTAGTCTCAGGAACTTATTATCTCTGCAACCCAGGGCAAGTTATTTCATTTCTCTTTGCCACAGTACCCTCATCTGTAAAATGGGGATTGTGAGAGTTACATGACATAGTTCAAGTAAAGTGCTTTGCAAACTTAAAGCTCTTTATCAATGTTCATTATTACTGTTACTGGTTTTCATGAAGTTATTAGCTTCCAATTGCTCCAACCTAATTTTGAATGAGTTATTCTCTTCAGTGACTCTGAAATTCCTTTTCCATCTGGCAAATTCGACTTTTTAAACATTCTTCTCCTCATTGGCTTTTTGGGCCTCTTTTGCCATTTGAGAGAGTTTATTAATTTTTTTATTTATTGCCTTTTGGAGGGCAATTGGGGTTAAGTACTTGCCCAAGGTTACATGGCTAGTTTTTTTGTGTGGGTGTTAACTGTCTAAGTCCAGAACTGAACTCAGGTCCTCCTGACTCCAGGGCTGGCACTTTACTCACTGTGCCACCTAGCTGCCCTAGTCAGTCTATTTTTTAAGGTGTTATTTTCTTCAGTGTATTTTTGGGTCTCTTTTAGCAGGCTGTTGACTTGCTTTTCATTATTTTCTTGCATCATTCCCATTTCTCTCCCAATTTATCCTCCACTTCTCTTACTTGATTTTCAAAATCCTTTTTGAGCTCCTCCATGGCCTGTAACTGATTCATATTTTTCTTGGAGGCTATAGATGCAGGAGCTCTGACTTTGTTGTCTTCCTCCCACTCCATGCCATGATACTTTTTGTCCCCAAAAAAGGATTCTATTGTCTGTTTGTGCTTCCATTGCTTGCTCATTTTGGCAGTCAATTACTTTACTTTTGAGCTCTTTGCCACAGTAGAACTCTGCTTCCAGAATGAAGAGAGCTATGTCCTAAATCTCTGGGCTTTCTGCAGCTGCCAGAGCTATTAGAGGGGTGGCCTCTCTACAGCCCCCACATGCTCTGGCTCACTGGTCACACACCCCAGGACCACCAGCCAAGACCACAATCCAGATCCAATCAGGTTAAAGCAAGAGAACTTAGCCTCTGAATGGTCTCTTGGTCCCCCTACAATCTGCAGGCCAAGAGCTCCAGAAGCAGCAACACTGCAGCGGCAGTAGCTACTGTGCTCCTCATGCTTCTTGCTCCAGGGGTAGTAGCCAGACTGCGCTCTTCTATCCCACTCTGGACCAACCAAGTTCCACACTTACCTTTTACTTTGTCTTTGGCATTTATGGACTAAGAAGTCTGGAAACCGCTACAGTTGCTGGTGATTTTCTCTCCTGAAGCCTCTTCTAGCTGCTGCTTGTTTGGGCTGCCCTGGGGCTAAAACTGTGGCTCAGCTGGCTGCCCTTAACTCCCAGTGTGCTGTGATGGACCCTTCCTGCTCGCCTGCAAAGCTTTCTTCAGCAGATTTGTTTCTCTCTGTCACTTTGTGGGTTCTGTAGCTTTAAAGTTTGTTTAGTCATTTTTTACATGTATTGGGGGAGGAAGAAGCTGAAGTCGTATGGAAGTCCTGTTTCTACTCCACTGTCTTGGCTCTGTCCCCCACTGTTGTTGGTTTTGTGTTAGTGATTGTAGCTCTGCTGAAATTCAGAGAAGTAATTGATTACCGTGGCCTAGAGGTGTTAGAGGAGGCTTCAAAGAAGAGGGGAAACATGACATTATCCTTAAAAACTGGGTATAATTTACCATAGGTATACAGAAAGGAGAGAGAAGGATTTTTTGGGAAAGAGGAATGGAATAAGCAAAGATGTGGCATGGAATTGTGCATGGATTATTTTAAGTATGGTGATGGGTCCATTTAGCTATAGTAAAATTTGAGGTCGGTTGGGAGCAGTGTTGGATAATCAAAGTTACACATACTATGGCCAGGGTGCTTGTTGTGGAAAGATGAGTTTTTCTCTAATATGTTCTCCAGTCTTGAATAGAAAAGAATTGATTTAAAGACTCAAAGAAACACAGTTTGCTTGGAGCAGGTAGGTATAGGACAAAGTCACACAGAATAACACCAAGTACTGTGTAGGAAACCTGAAAAAAAATTTGTCGATGGATGGCAACTTACTGGAACCTACTGTATGAAAAAGGAGCTGCCATCAGCTGAATAATGTCCTTAAGGAGGAAAAGGCCTAGTCTATGATGACTGCTGAAAACTGTGATAAATGACTCTACCTGAAGCAAGCCAATATTTACTTGGTAAAGCAAACTGTGGCTGTATTGCCTAGTGCAAGTACATACAATGTAAGGTATTACTTTCAGAAATCACATAAGGGGAATTGACAACTGCCAATTTCTTTTCTTTTCATTTCTTTTCTGTTCATTTCTCTTTTTTCTCATCTCTTCTACCCTTCTCTGATTTTCTTTTCTACCCTCCCCTCTCCTCTGTTCCTTCCTCTCTCCTGTCTACTTCCTTTTCTCCTCCCTTCTCTTCTTTTTTCCTCTCCCCTTCCCTCCCCTCCCC
>NW_027187309.1:2873910-2946149 GCF_028583685.1 Petaurus breviceps papuanus
CAAGAAGCTTTTTCTGTTTCTTTTTGGGATCATGGGCTATGGGGCAGCTGACAACAGAAAACACTAGATCCCATCACAAACCAGGCTGTTCTTTATAAGCATTCTCCCAAATTTGGTAATTAATTTTGACATGAGGAAATTTATCAGCAAGTGCAAGCTGCTCGGGGTGTACTGAGTGCTCCAAAGCAGGCAGGCATGAGATAACAGCTTATTTCAGCGAAGGAAAACAAGCTTGCCAAGTATTGCTTCAGAGTCACAGCACAGATCTCAAATGATAGCAGTTATTCTAAGCAGGGATGATTAATAATTATTAAGACAATTTACTTTTCCAGATTCCTCCCACTTGGAGCTGTGCATTTTTTTTTTGGCTAAGGTGCCTGATATCAGCTTATAGAAAATATCACTACATTACCTTTCTTATTGCAAAGGGAAAAACTCATGGAATATCGAGTTAAGTGTGATGGCAAGGGATTTATGTTAAAAAGAGAACAGGGAAGCTATCTGTCTCCAAATAAATCTCATCTATTTTCCTTGGAAATGAAACAGAATTTTAACAATACCCCTGAATGATGTTGATGAATGAACTTTTGATTGCCAATTTTTTTTTCAATACAGAAAGGAGTAAAGGCACAATAAGAGTTCATTTTACATGCATCTTACGTTTATCATGTCATTAATAGAAATATCCAAGTGTCCTCCCTCCATAAAGAAGATAACAATTCAATAATTTTTCGTTAAAAGTATACTATACACTCATTATTGTTTTATGCACTATGGAGGATATGAAAGAAGTAGAAGACATGAACTGTGGCCTTAAAGAGTGTAATACATATTTTGTGAATAAAATTTGTCTAAATTTTTGTATTTTCTAAATTGTTTTTAATAGTTTGCATTTGTGTGGTATTTCACAATTTACAAGGTGCTATATATGTACTATCTTTTTTGATTCTTATAACAAAATTGAAAGGTCAATGCTATTATTATCTCAATTTTACAAACGAGAAAAGTAGTTGAGAGACTTGCTTATGGTCATGTGGCTAGTAAATGTCTGAGGCTGCATTTGAACTCAGGTTTTGATTAAAAGCACAAAAATCTTTATCCACTAAACCACTGGATAGTCTTTTATTTGGTATCATAGTCTCATAGAACTTAGTGGCCAGTGACTTTGGAGTTTACTAGTTTAACTTGATGAACAAGAATTTCTTTCATATTCTTCCTAAAGACTAGTCATTCAAACTCTCCTTCATTACTTCTGATGACAATGAGATCACTACCATGTGAAATCATCCTGTTCTCACTAAGAATATTTCTAAAGGCTAAAAAAATTCTTAGGTTACATAAAAAAAAATTTTGTGACTTCTACTGACTGATGATTTTGCCTTCTGAAGCAACATACAGATTTTCCTCCTTTCTATAAATAGTTCTTAAACTATTGTAAGACTGCCATAGGTAAAACCTATTAGTCTTTAATTCATAAGGTTAAACATCAGTTGCAGGTCGCATTTGGTTTCCAATGTACTCACATTTCTCACAGTAGCAATAACTTTCTTCTAGGCATTCTCTGTTTTCCCAGGGCATATGGAGATTTGGATATTTAAAGGCAGTCTAGTATAAAAAGTGTGTAGTGGGATTATCATGTCTTAGAATTTGAATAATATCTACTAAAGCAATCTGCAATTATTTTGAGAGGCAGCATAACATAGAGAAAGAATTGGCCTTGAGACCAGTATATACATGAGTGTTATGGGAATGAAATTTAAGATCTTCCCTTTGATAGGCTTAAAAGAACCTGGAGCCTGTGGTGGGAAGATTAGTTTTCAGGAATGCTTTTTGGTTGGTCAGTGGGTCAAGAGGGTTGTTACATTCTCTGAGCCAGGAGAAGGCTATATAAATTGTGATGTGAAGCTTTGTTTTGGGACTCACTTTGTGAAGAGTTTTTTGATTTGACCAGACAAGACTTTGGGCAGCCATTGAGAGCCTCCGGATTTCAAAACCCAGATGTTGATGCTTCCCTCTCTGGTAACTGACTAGGTATGGATGTAATGGTCAGACAGTTGGAGGCTTGCCTGCTTGATCTGTTTCTCTGTCTTTTTGTAACTTCTGTCTTTATTCTCTGCAGTTTAGGGTGCTGATCTATTTCCCCTGAACTAGGTAAATGACATATGTTTGATTAAGGCAAGATTTTTAACCTATTTTGAGTTGCTTTCCTTTAGAAAAGTAACTCTAAGGACCTGTGTAGGTAGCCACCTTGGAGATGTTGGGGTGCTTGCCACTACAAAGGATGCTGGGGTACTTGGTGCTACAATGAGATAAAGTCTCACTTCTGATATATTTTCTTTTTTTCTTATATATTTCCCATTTACATGCAAATTGAACAATATTTTTTTCAATTTTTCCCAATTTATTTATTTAATTTTAGTTTTCAACATTCATTTCCACAAGATTTTGAGTTACAAATTTTCTCCCTGTCTTTCCCTTAACACACCCCAAGGTAGTTAACCTACTGAATACCCCTTTCTTCAATCTGTTTTCTCTTATATTCTCCTCCACACCCCACCTTAACTTTCTAGTAGGGAAAGATGGATTTCTATACCACAGTGCTGGCATAGCTTATTTCCCAGTTGCATGTAAAAATAATTTTTTTAACATTTGTTTTTAAAAGATTCTTTCTCTTCTTCCCTCCTCACCCACCCCCACTGGGAAGACAAGCAATTCAATATAGGTTCTACATATGCTTCCATAGTAGTTATATTGTGAAAGACTAACTATATTTCCCTCCATCCTATCACACCGCCCACTTATTCTATTTTATACTTTTACCCTGTCCCTTTTCAAAAGTGTTTGCTTCTTTCTACACTATCCCCCAATCTGCCCTCCCTTCTATCATCTCCCATTTTATCCCCTTCCCTCCTACTTTCCTATAGGGTCAGATACCCAGTTGAGTGTGTATGTTATTCCCTCCTTAAGCCAAATTCAATGAGAGTAAGGTTGACCCATTCCACTTCACCTTCCTACTTTTCCAATCCATTGGAAGAGTTTTTCCTTGCCTCTTTTATATGAAATAATTTGCCCTATTCTACCTCTCCCTTTCCCCTTCTCCCAATATATTCCTCTCTCTCCTCTTAATTTTATTTTTTAGATATCTTTTCATATTCAGCTGAACCTATACCCTCTGTCTGTGTATACATGTACATACATATACACACATATATATTTATATACACATACACACTTCTATACATACATGTATGCATATATATATTCCATTCAACTACACTCATAATGAGAAAAATCTCATGAGTTACAATTATTGTTTTCCATGCAGGAATATAATTAGTTCAACTTTAATAAGTTCCTTATGATTTCTTTGTCCTGTTTAAATTCTCATGCTTCTTGTATTTGAAAATCACATTTTCTGTTTATCTCTGGTATTTTGATCAACAATGCTTGAAAGTCCTCTATTTCATCGGATGACAAATTTTCCCCTGAAACATTATAATCAGTTTTGCTGGGTAGGTGATTCTTGGTTTTAATCCTAGCTCGTTTGACCTCCAGAATATCATATTCCAAGCCATGTGATCCTTTAATGTAGAAGCTTATAGATTTTATGTTATATTGATTGTGTTTACACAATACTCAAATTTTTTCTTCCTGACTGCTTGTAATATTTTTCCTTGATCTGTGAATTCTGAAATATGGCTATGATATTCCTAGTTTTCCTTTGGGATCTTTTTCAAGAGGTGATTGGTGAATTCTTTCACTCCCATTTTGCCATCTGGTTCTAAAATATAAGGGCAATTTTCTTTGAGAATTTCTGGAATGATGATTTCTAGGTTATTTTTGATCATGGCTTTCAGATAGTCCAATAATTTTTAAATTATCTCTTCTGGATCTATTTTCCAGGTCAGTGGTTTTTCCAATGAGATATTTCACATTGCCTTCTATTTTTTCATTTGTTTGGAACTGTTTTATAGTGTCTTGATTTCTCATAAAATCATTAGTTTCTATTTGCTCCTCTTCAGTGAGTTTTTGAAATTCCTTTTCCATCTGGGCAAATTCAGTTCTCAAAGCATACTTCTCCTCATTGACTTCTTGGGCCTCTTTTGCCATTTGCGTTTGTCTGTTTTTCAAGATATTATTTTCTTCAGCATTTTGGGTCTCCTTTAGCAGGCTGCTAACTTACTTTTTATGATTTTCCTGCATCATTCTCACTTTGCCTCCCAATTTTTCCTCCACTTCTCTAACTTGATTTTCAAAATCCTTCTTGAGCTCCTCCATGGCCTGTACACAATTCATATTTTTCTTGGAAGCTTTTGATGAAGGAGTTTTTACTTTGTTGTTTTCTGGTTCCATGTTCTGGTCTGTTTTGTCCCCCCCAAAGGATTCTGTGGTCTGATTGTGCTTCCTTTGTTTGCTCTTCTTGTCAGCCAATTATTTTATTTTTGATCTCTTTGACAAAGTGGAACTCTGTTTCCAGAATGGAGAGAGGTGTGTCCCAAATTGCCGGGGTTTTCACAAATATTGTAAGAGCTGTTTATAGAGCTATGAGGAGGGTGCCCTCTCTACAGCCACCACAACCTATGGCACACTATTGTTCCTCACCCTAGGACCACCACCCAAGACAATGACCCAGATCCAAGCAGGTTAAAGCAAGAGCAATTACCCTCTGAAAGGCACTTGGTCTCCCTACGTTCTGTAGGCAGTAGCTCTGGAGGCAGCCATGTGGCAACAGCTGCAGCAGCTGTGCCACTGTGCAGCTTTTGTCCTGCATGCAGGGGGTGGACAATACTCTTCTGTCATGCAGTTCCAACAGAGTTCCCTACTGATTTTTTACTTTCTTTTTGGCATTTATGAGTTGAGAAGTCTGGAAACTCCCACAGCTGCCAGTGATTCACTCACAATGTCTGCTCCCTACATTGTAATGTGTACCAAATTCTTTATAGCCATAGTGGATTTACCTTTCTGGTATATGAATAAATATATTGGTTTTGTCTTTGAAGAATAGTCTGTTATATCTTGCAATTCAAACAGGAAATAGGGCTCCATATTCATAGCATATGTAGGTATCACATTGGCGATACATCTGGTCATAGTACATGATTTTTGTGATATATTGCTTTAATATTTTGTTTAAAAACTTCATTTATGTACTTATTTAAAATTTTTGCATTGATATTCATTAAGTAAATTGATGTATAGTTTTCTTCCATGTTTTTTTTTTCTTTCCCTTGTTAGGGGATATAACATATTAATGTTTCAAATTGGTAGGACTCTATTGTTTACATTTTCTTGGGGAGGGGCAATTTATATAGCATAGGGATTAATTATTTATACAATGTTTAGTAGAATTTACTTGTAAATTTCTCTGGTCTTGGGGATTTTTTATTAGAGAGTTTATTAATTGCTTGTTCAATTTCTTTTTCTAAGAAAGTTTTTTTTTAAAGAATCCTATTTTCACTTCTCTTCATCTAATTTATATTTTAATAAATATTCATGCATTTCACTTAGTTTGTAAGTTGTACTGGCATGTAATTGGGCAACAAAACTCCTAATAATTGCATCTTCATTGCTAGTTCTTGTACCCTTTTCAATTTTGATTATATAAACTTGTTTTTCTACTTTCTTTAAAATATCAAAATATCTATTGGTTTATCTATTTTTCCCCATAAAACCAGTTCCTACTTTTATTTATTCAATTTTTTTAACTTTCAATTTTTTTAATCTCTCCTTTGATTTTCAGGATTTCTAATCTGGTGTTTAACTTGTGATTTGTAATTTGTCTTATTTCTATTTTTAATTGCATGCCCAGTTTATTGAGCTGCTCTATCTCTATTTTATTAATGTAACAGCTGAGAGAGAGAAATTTTCTCCTAAGTATTCCTTTGGCTGCAAGCCACAAATTTTGGGATGTTGCCTGATTGTTGTCATTCTCTTTAATGAAATCATTGATTATTTCTATGATTTATTCTTTAGTACACTAATTCTTTAGGATTTGATTATTTTATTTCCATTGAACTTTTAATCTGTGGTTCTCTGTCCCTTTATTAAATGGAATTTTAATGGCATTATGGTCTGAAAGAGTACATCTAATATCTCTACCTTTTTTGCATTTGATTGTTAGGCTTTCCCCTCCAATACATGGGAACTTTTTGTGAAGATGCCATTACATTTGAGAAAAAGGTGTACTCCTTTTAATTCACATTCTGTTTTCTCACAAAATCTATCATGTCTAAAATTTCTAAGATTCAATTAATGTTATTGATTTCACTGTTCTTCTTTTTAGGGTTAGCATTATCTAATTCTGAGAGGGGAAAGTTGAGACCAAACACAAGTAGAGTTTTACTGTACAGTTATCCCTGTAATTCATTAAAATTTTCCTTTAAGAATTTAAATGCTATACCATTTAATGTATATGAATATATGTATATATTTATATTTAGTAATATTACTTTGCTGTCTATGGTTCCATTTATCAAGATGTAATCTTTTTCAATAATTTTAATTAGGTCTATTTTTTCTTGCTTTTTCTTTGTCTGAGATCATGATTTGTTCCTCTGCATTTTTGATTTCAGGTGAAGCTCCAGCTTCTTATTTTAATTTGATGTTTTGTCTGTTTTAAGTTTGCTTCTTGTAAGCAATATATACTTTCTGGTTTCTACGGTATTCTGCTATCAGCTTCCATTTTATGGGTGAATTTTTCCCATTCACAATCACAGTTATGAGTACTAACTGAACATTTACCTCAGTCCTATTTTATTTTATTTATGCTTCTCTCCCTATTTATCCTATCCCTCCTCTAAAGTTTGTTTTGCATTTGGCCACTGCCTTCTTTCATCTACCTTCTCCTTCATACCTCCTTTTTTATCTTCTTGCCCTCCTACTTCCCTATTAGGTAAGACAGATTTCTATTATGAATTGAGTATGAATTTATATTTTCCTTCTTTGAACCTATTTTAGATGCCTACTCTCCCTGACCATTTCACCTTCCACTGTATAATGTTTTCCTTGGGCAAGTCATTTAAGTGAGATAATTTCTTCCCATTTTTCCTCTCCCTTCCCACTCATTCCAGGGCACTTTCTCTCTTACTTAACCATTTTATATATCATTCTAAAATAATAAACCAACTCCTTCACTCTCTTTCTCTATAGAATACTTCTAACTTTCCTAATAATGACAAAGTTCTTAGGAGGCACATGTCTCCTCTTCCCTTATTGAAAGGAAACAGTTCACCTTTGTTGAGCACATTATGATTGCTTTTTCATGATTACCTGTTTATTCTTCTCTTGAATAGTTGAAAATCTAATTTTCTATTCAGCTTTGATCTTTTCATCATGAATGTTTAAAAGTCCTCTATTTCATTAAATATCCATTTGTTTCCCTTGAAATAGTACACTAATTTTTTTTTCTGGATAGTTGATTCAAGATTGTAATCCCAGGTCTTAGGATATTACATTCCAAAATATAATATTCAAAACTCTCTGCTCCTTTAATAGGGTAGCTGCTAAATCTTGTATGACGTTGACTGTGACTCCACAGTATTTCAATGATTTCTTTTTTGTCTGCTTGAAGTATTTTATCTTTTAAGTGGGAGCTCTACAATTTAGCTATAATATTCCAGAGAATTCCTGTTTTGGAATCTCTTTTGGGTGGTGATTGGTGGATTTTTTCAATATCTACTTTACATACTGATTCTAGGATATATCAGAGATGTTTTCCTTTATAATTTCTTGATATATAATATCTAAGCTCTTCTTTGATAATTATTTCATGTTAATCCAGTAATTTTTTAAATATTCTCTTCCCAATCTATTTTCCTTAATCTTTTTTTCCCATGAGACATTTCACATTTTCTTCTATTTTTTAATTCTTTTGATTTGATTTTATCGTTTCTTGATATCTCATGGAGTCATTTACTTCTTTTTGCCTATTTATAATTTTTAAGGAATTATTTTCTTCAATGAGCTTTTGTACCTCTTTTTTCATTTGGTTAAGTCTGAATTTTAAGGTGTTATTTTCATCAGTCAAGTTTCTATCTCTTTTTACTATTTGGCAAATTTTGTTTTTTAAGGTGTTTTCTTCAGAATTTTCTGTGCTTTTAATTGTCTTTTCATAATTTTCTTCCTTTGATTTCATTTCTTTACCTATTTTTTCCTTTATCATTCTGATTTTGAAAAATTTTAGCTGTTCTAAAAATACTTGTTGGGCCCGTGTCCAAGTAACAATTTTCTTTGAGAATTTGTTTTAAGCTGTTTTTGGTTTCATTGTCTTCTTCTTAGTGTGTGTCTTTGTCTTCCTTCTCACCAATGTAGATCCAAACAAAGAGGTTTAACCATAGGAAGCCCACCACTGTCTAAAGGTTTAGGAATTTTTTGTAGTGCTATTTTTAAATAACTAGTTTTGGGGGTTTGATATTTTCAGTGCTTTCAAGGAATGTGACCTGAGGAAAGGTGTGGTCATGACTCTCTTTGTATTTACTCTGATACTTACCTAGAAACAGCCACTAATCTCTTGGGAATGGAAGTGATATTGCACCTCAGGGCCTCTCTACCCTTTGAAACAAAAATGTTCCTCTCTCCCCTTGAACTATTATCCAGAAGTGGTTATAGGCAATGCTGTTACCAAACGGTTGCTCCTTAAAACTTCCACTCCTTTTTGACCAAAAATGCTCCTCTTTGCTCTTTAACCAAAATCCGGAATTGGGTATAGTCAATAGAGTTGTCAAACAACCTCTAGTACTATATCCAGTGTTAGCATAATAGTATTCTGCAAACTCTTTCTATTCAGTTTCTTTTTTTTTTTTTAAAGCAATCGGGGTTAAGTAACTTGCTCAAGGTTACACGGCCAGTTATTACTTCTGGGTGTGGTGCTGAGTATCTGAGCCCAGATTTGATCCAGGTCATCCCGACATTGTAGCTGGTGCTCTTACTCACTGAGCCACCTGGCCGCCCCTAAGCAATTGGGGTTAAATAACTTGCTCAAGGTTACACAGCCAGGTGTTTCTGGGTGGGTGCTAAGTGTCTGAGCCCAGGATTCGATCTCCAGGTCTTCTCAACACTGGAGCCGGTGCTCTTACTCGCTGTGCTACCTGGCTGCCCCCTTTCTATTCAGTTTCAGTTCCTTTTACTGTCTCTGGCTTGATAGCTCACAAAATTGTTGCTGCTTCTGTCACTACCACCTAGACTGATGTTTTATCCACATGGGTTCTGGGTCTCCTTCCACCCCTATGTCATAAATATCTCTTTCTTACTTCCTAAGTTGAAGTTGGGTTGAAATAATATCTCACGTTGACCTTTTGTTGGATCTATCATGCCAGAAAATGATCTTAGGTGTTATTTTAAAGTTGTTTAGCAGGAAATATTGAGAAAGCTCAACTGAAAAATCCACCATCTTGGCCCAGCCCCCAGAAGTCCTGACATCATACACTTTCTATATGACCATCGGAAAATCACTTAACTTTTCAATTGCCCAGTGAACTCTCTAAAATTATAGACTTTGTCAGAGATGCTGATCTGCAAAGATAGGAATTTCTTTACCAGGATTTCCCTACATCAAGGAAAAAGCAGATCTAGGCCAAAATAAAAACAAAACAAAAAACAAAAGCTCCATCTTTAAAAAGTTCTCCTTCATAATGCTACCTCATAGTAGCTGGCTCAAGTGCCTAGGACATCTTTTGTTTGCTTAAAATTTTTGTAGAGGCAAATAGTTTGTGATTAAAGTCAGCATTCTCCTAATGCTACTCCATGTCTATCATTTGGAACACAAAAATCTCAGAAGAATAAGAATTTCAGGTGACTCAAGGAGGAAAATGCACCTTGAGCAGGAAAAGAAAACTGTAATGGATTGTCAACAATGCCTGATCTTTTTTGTTGTTGTTCATTCATTTTCAATTGTGTGACATTTTGACCCAATTTAGATTTTTCTAGGTAAAGAAACTGGAGTGATTTGCTATTTCATTCTCCAGCTCTTTTTACAGATGAGGAAACTGAAGGAAAAAGGGTTAAGTGATTTGTCCAGGGTCACACTGCTGGCAAGTATATGAGGCCAGATTTGAACTCAGAAAGATGAGTCTTCCTGGCTCCAAGGCAAGCATTTAATCTATGGTGCCTCCTAGCTGCTTCTGATTTACCCATAAGGGAAGGCATAAGGAATCATTTTCATGGATAAGTGTGGTGGTTTCAGGAAGAGAATTGTTCATGAAGCAATAGTCAGCAAGGAATTTAGGGCAGATAACTAGAGGAATCTTTTATCATATTTGGTGCATGTCCTATGGAAGATGTACAGAAAGAGATGGAAGAGAATTACTTAGGATGAAGAAGTGTGGCAAAGCTGGAACCTGTACTGAGAAAAGTAGTGCCAGAATCAATAAAAACATAGATCCAGATTTTGAAACAATTCAGATTTTGTGATATACTGGTATATATGATATTTTATTCTATCGAGAGTCATAGATAATTTATTTGGCTTTATTTTCCTAAACTGGAAGTTGATTTTTTTTCACTTTGTGATAACTTTTAATTTCATTTTTATTATGCTTATGCAGAAATTGTTATGTTGATCAAAATTGTCTAGATTTGCTATGTTTGTTTTTGCTGCATATTTCTAATGTGGCAAAAGCCACGTAAGCGCCAAAAAGACAATGAATGAATTTTAAAAAAGCATCAAATACTTATCATGTCCAGGAGTTATGTTAAATCATGAGAAACAAATAGAAAAAAGAGATGGTCCCTACACCCAAAGAAATTATGTATAAAGGGAGGAAACAAGAAAGTAATAGTCCTTGGCTTCAAAGAGATGGCATTCTGAATCTGAAGACAACACATATAGAGGTTTCTAATGATGTCTGTTTTGCCTAGACTGTTCTTTGTATTGATTTGTGTCAACTAAAAGGAAATGTTGTTTTACTGTTCCTCATTGCAAAGGTATTCCCCATGTATTTTATTCAGTATTTTTGATCTCTCTTACACATCAAAACCCAAGGCTAAATTTTAATGTGAACTCCTGCTTCAAGAAATAAACAAACAAAATAAAACAAGAAAATAAAACAGTTTTCTTAAAGTCAGAAGGAACTTATACCTAGGATTATAGTATCATAAATATAGAGCTGGAAAAGACCTTTTTATCTTTGCAGATAAAGATACTGAAGTCCAGGCAAGAAAAGTGACTTTACTGAAGGTAGTAAGAAAAATACCAAGGCTTTTGTTCCTTTTAGATGTTTTCATTTGAAAGAGGTGATTTTCCCAAAAGTCATTGTGCTTTCTGATCAATATGTAAGCTATTCATTAAAAATATATATTATTCTGTTGATAAAATAATTAATCATATTAATAGAAATGGTTAAATAAGTTTCATTTATTTATGATTAGGTTTGAAATAGTACTGTTGCACTTGGCAATATTGCTACACTTAAGGTCAGGGTTTTGAATGGAAGGCCTCTTTCCTTCACTTTCTCTGTGTTTCAACCTGTCAAGGGAGAAATTAAACAACTGATGGTCATTGCTGCCCTGGCATTTACAAAGCAGCAGGGAACACTTTGTATACTCAGACTTCTCACCCTGAGTGTGTATGTGTGAGATACAGATGTTGGGGAGGAGGAGTAGGAAGGGAGGGAGGGAAAGGGAGAGAGAAAGACAGACAGACTAACACAGAAAGACAGAGGCAGAGAGGAGAGAGACAGATACACAGAAAGAGACCAAAACACAGTCAGACAGACACAGTGTTAGACAGAAACAGAGACAGAGAAGTAAGTGATGGTAGTGGTGCCTGAAGTCTTATAGTAGAAAGAGCATTGGAACTGGTATTGATTGACTTGGGTTTGAATTCTGATTCTGCCACTGACTACCTATGTATACTTGAATGAGTTGCTATACCTCTTTTATGCCTTAATTCTTCAGATTTAAAATGAAAAGATTACTATTCAGCTTAAAGGGTTCCTATGATGAAATGACATTAATTTATAGATACCTTTTCCCCTTATTTCTGTCCAGGGTCCCAATTTCCCATCCTCAGTGTCATTCTGGGCTCTTCACTCTCTGTCACTGTGTCTGTCCCATATTCATCCAGTTGCCAAGTCTTCACAGTTCTAACTTCACATCATCTCTTGCATCTCTCCACTTCCATTCCCTCATACAATCAGTACCATTGTTCATCGTCTCTCATGTGGGTGGACTAATATGATTTATCTGTGCTTCTAGTATCTTTGATCTCTCATCTGTCATCTACACAGTTGCCAAGTTCCTAAAGCAGATAGGTCTAATCATGGTTTTACATGGTTTAGAAAGCTACAGTGGCAACCTATTGCCTCAAGGATAAACTATAAACTCATGTTTGGCATTCAAACACCTTCCCTACACATATTTCAAAAGTAATCTCACATTGGGCACTACACTCCTGTAAAGGAAGCCTACTTTCCATATATCATAGTCCACTTCCTGATTCTGTGCCTTTATCTAGGCTGTCTTCTCTGCTTTGAATGCTCTATTCACTTCAAATCCACACTGGGAATAATAATTCTGTTCAAGTTTCAGCTCAGGTCACATACTAGAAGAGGACTTTCCTGATCATCCCTTTTGTTAGTGGATATTTTATTAAACAATCTAATTAATATTTTATTTTTATATTATATAATTACAACATATTTATTATTAACAAATCATATTTTATTATGCTTATTGACTTGAACTGAGGTATTTGGTAATTCAAGAATATTATAGAGGCATCACTTGTTATTGAATTGGTGCTTAATATACTTCAGATGTTTTGTGTCAGTGACTGGTTCAATAATTTGTCTATCTGACTTGGACCACCAAAGATAATATATTAAGATATTATTAGATATATAAGATATATTAATATAATATAATATTCACTCAAACAAGTTTATTTAGGATTTAGTGTGTACACAGTACTATGCTAAGCATTCATGGTGATGTCTCATTTGAAGAAATAGTTCCTATCTTCAGCACTATGTAAGGGGGATAAGACATAATACAAATCACTATGATGCCCAACATTATGGTGGCATGTGCCTTAGACAATTGTGAAACAAATTGCAATGAAGTAGCCACTTTTTATACCCAATTGTTAGTACAAAGTTGACTATTTAGCCAAACAATACTATTTGTAGAAAGAGAAGTTGGGTATATTCTACTTTCCCTACATCTTTTCTGCCTCATTGTTTCTGGGGTCTCATGTCATGGATCTGTGTCATGGACATCAAAGCCTAATCAAAAAGGCACTAATCTTCTGTGTAGAATAATACCCACAGTGAAACTTAATGTACAGTTCAATTTAGGAAACATTCATTACGGACACATTATTTGCCAGACACTATGTTAAATACTGGTCATACAAAGACAAAAATGCAAGTGTTATTTTCCTCATGGAGCTAGTATTCTATTGGGGAAAGTGGTAGAGGTAAGAGATAGGCAAATAAATGAATACAAAATATTTACAAAAGTCATTTTCTTTAAAATATGGAATACATTAAAGGGTCATTAATATGAGAAAAGTTTAGCAAGACAGATTGGAGACAAGTGATAGAGAGTTTGAATAATAGAGCAGTTTCTCTTTGATTCTAAAGGTTATGGGGAAACTATGAAGCCTCTATCATGGGTAAGTAGTTTGGTCAAACCTAAATTTTGGAAATATAATCTTGTAGCAATTTTATGAATGTATTGGGGAGCAGAATGAGGCTAGTGAACTAATGAATCAATGAATGAATGCAATTGGGGAAAGGCAGATATCAATAAATAAATAGGGAGCACCAGAAGATAAGTCATGGAGGAGCTAGAAAAGAAACTTGCCAGTTCACCATTTGTCCTCAGACTGGTCCCCATTACCTCTTTGCATGCAAACATTGCAAGTAAACCCAGATATCTAGGGCTGATTTGAATTCGTAAAAATTCTATAGAACCTAATGGATGATAAAGCATAAGTTGGAGAGTGAAATAGATGATGGAAACAATTCTAGTAAAGCATTTACTCATTAATCATTGAACAGACTCAAGGTAATTTTGATCGTTTCTCCATGAATAGTGTTTTGATAATTCAAAAACTTATACATGTACCTATGAAGTCTGTGTCAACAAGATATATATTGGAGTAACTGTATCAGCAGAGCCTGGTAGCAAGACACTATTATTTATTAGTGGATTAATTTAATTCCTAGTAGTGATGGCACCTATTTGTTTTCAATAAACTGTTTTCTATTATAACAAATTCTGTGTTGATATTTCTATATTCAAATCAACATTTAATATTCTGATCCACATATGTTGTATTTAACTAGGACATTCTCTGAGTAGAGGTCACACAGATTCTGTTTATACAAATTTATCACCAATTTTTAAAGAGTTTCTGCTTTAGCTAACTTTAGTATTCAGTTGAGTTGGCATTACTCACATAAAATATGCCATCAATGAGCCTACCGTCTAATGTTAATTCATTTCCATTTGAGATGGTAGACAGAACTCCTGCATTTTTACATTCATTGTGTACAAAGTCATAGGAACATTAGAGGTCACCCACCTCAACATTCTTATTTTACAAATAAGGAAACTAAGAAATAGAAAGCTTTAGTGACTTGCATATGGCCATAAAACTAGTAAATATCAGAATTGGTATCTGAACCCAGGTTTTCTTGGCTACAGGTCATATGCCCTATCAACAAGACCATAATGACTTTTATTATGCCATGATTGGACTTCTTTGTAATATTTGATTTTATAAAACTCAATCACATCAGGATTTCAAACACCCTGGGCACATGGGTGAAGGCAGTAAAAACAAAAACAGAGAAAAAGTAACAAAAGTAACCAGAATGATATTCAGGGCCTTTCACTAGGGAGAGTGAAAGACTCTATGTTTACATGAAAAAAATAATCATAGGTTTTTCATTGGTAATATTGATGTTGATATTGATAAATGATGACATTAGGGAAAAGGGAAAGAAATAAGAACTTATACATGTCTATTATGTGCCATGGACTGTATTAAACATTTTACAAAAATATTTCATTTGATCTTCATACAACTCTGTGAAGTAGGTCCTACCATTATCCCCATTTTATATCTAATGAAACTGAGGCAGGCAGAGGTTAAGTGACTTTCCTAAGGTCACATAGCTAGTAAGAGTCTGAGGCCAAGTTTGAAATCTTATCTTCTTCTAAGGTCCAGTGTTCTATCCAATATACCACCTAACTACTCTAGACCCTTGCAGTCTAAATAGCTGAGATTGACTTTGCTATGCAACCCTCATTTTATTACTTGTTTATTTGCTAAAAATATCATTAATCAGTCTCATATTAGAACTCTCAGATGAGCAATCTCACTGCTGACCCAACATTGTACTAATAAAAGGCTATCAGGAAATATTGTGATAGAGGACAAAAGAAGTCTTAATTGGAATCAGAAAAATCTGATTTGATTCACTCCTTTAACACTATGTAGCTCTATGTAAATTAATTTCTTCTGACCTCAGTTTCCCCATTTATAAAATAAGGTGATTGATACTGCATTGTTGATGGACTTGTGAATTGATCCAATCATTCTGGGGAGAAATTTGGAAGTATACCCAAAGGGCTATAAAATAGTGCATACCATTTGATCCAACAATGCCACTACTAGGTCTGTAATCCCAAAGAGATCACAGAAAAGGGAAAAGGATCCACATGTACAAAATATTTATAGAAACTTTTTTTGTGGTGGCAAAGAATTAGAAATTGAGGGGATGTCCATTATTTGGAGAATGGTTGGACAAGTTGTGGTATATGAATGTAATGCAATACTATTGTTCTATAAGAAATGATGAGCAGGCAGATTTCAAAACATCCTGGAAAGACTTACATTAACTGATGCTGAATGAATTGAAAAGAACAAGGAGAATATTGTACACAGTAATAGCAACATTGTGTGATGATCAACTACAACAGACTTAGCTCTTCTCAGCAATACAATGATCCGAGACAATTCCAAAAACTCATGATGGAAAATGCTACCTATATCCAGAGACAGAACTATAGACTCTGCATGTAGATTGAAGCATAATACTATTTCCCCTTTTCTTTTTCTTTATTGTGGTTTTCCCTTTTTCTTTAGATTCTTCTTTTACAACATGATCAATGTGGAAATATGTTTAATATAATTGTACATTTATAGCCTATATCAGATTGTTTGCTGTATTGGGGAGGGAAGAAAGGAGAGAAGGAGAGAGAAAAATTTGGAACTCAAAATCTTACAAAAATGAATATTGAAAACTACATGTAACTGAGAAAAAAATACTATTAAGTGAAAAAAGGATAAAATCTTTTAAAAATGAGGTGATTGGACACAATGATTGCTAAGTCTTTTCCAACTCTACGTCTAAGAGTATATGAACATGCATGATTTCATTTAAAGCAAATTAACAGAGACTAGATTTTGAGAACAATTTATTTATTCAAATGAATTTTTAAAACTATAATAGAAGTTGTAAGAGAATTAAGATTGAATTCTATATTTAATATCTGTGTGACTGCTTTACATTATATTAACTTATTTGAATATTTTTTCTTCTTTTTAGTATAATGTCATATTCATTAATGTTTTCATAGAATAGGGAAGCATCATCCAAATCACTAAGCAATAGCAAATTGTGAGTAATTGAGACTTCAAGGTGGAAGACAAGATATTTTCATCCTTGTGACCTCTCACATCTCTCTAAAAGTAGAATTACATGTTTGAGATAAAAGTAGTTTCAACTGATTCCATAGCCTTAGAAACCAAGAAACTTAATAATATAAAAACCAACGAATTAACAGTAGAGAAGGTTAGTCCACAATCCCTAATATAGTCAATCATTGCCACTTCCCAGTTGTTCCCTCAGAAGCTACTTGAGGCAGAGACTTTGGGTGGTGAAATATCTATGCTGGATATATACATCCGTCTTGGGAGGGGACTGAGGTATCTTTGATATCCAGCCACAAAGATGACCACAATCAAAGAACAAGGAGTCAAAAAGTGATCAATAGTGGATTATGGTAATGGAGGGAGACTAAAGTTACCAAAGATCTCAGGAGGAATTAAAAAAAAAAGACCTTAAGCTTAAACGGATAGTAATAACAGAAGACAATATAGCCTCTAGATCAGCTAAATGAATTTGGAGAGATACACACACATACATGTCTATGTTATGTATGTGCATGTATATATATGTATGTATATGTATAATTTATACACATATACTTAATCCATGTATGTGTCTATAACCATACATGCATGTGTATATACATATATGTCTGTATGTATATGTACATATGTTTATATATTTTAAGACAAATGAAAGTGAATTAACACCTGCTGAGGCAAAGGAAGTTGTGACTTTCCAAGAAAGTATGAGACCATAGTAGGATATTCCTAGATGATGTACAAGAAAAACTATGAATTATTAAAGCTAAATTGATGGCCTACAAAAGAGAAATGAATGTCATAATAGAAAAAAACAACTTGAATCAATAGCAACAAACCTTGCCAGGGAAACAAAAAAGAACATATATGATTTTTTGTACAAGTACATAAAAATGAAGGACATTTTGGAAGAAGAGAAGTTAAAAACAATTACTCTAAAAGAAGGTATGATCTTCATATGAGCAAAGCATATTAATCTTGAAGATAGAATGCAGGGAGAAAACTAAATGCCAAAGGAGAAGTCAAACAGGGTAAGTAAAGAAAAGAGAACATATTATTATTCAAGGAATAATACAAGGAAACTGAAGAGAACTTCTGAACACTGAAAATAACCTGTCAATACACACACACACACACACACACAATTAGCAGGAAATAAACAACAAAACCATGGTCCAAAAGACACATAGTGATTAAATTTAACAATTTTGTTGACAAAAAATTCTTTAAGAGTTAAGAAGAAAAACCCTAACTATGAAGGGAAATGAATTTTATATAACATAAAAGTATTTTGCACACACAAGAAGCCACAAGAGGGAACATGATAATGTGTTATGAAGAGCAAAGAAGATTAAGTTATACTCCAAGGTAAATGAAGCTGAAAACATTAGCCTAACTACCATCAATGAAAAATTATGAATGTTTAACAGAAAAGGTATATTAAACACTCATACAAAGAAAATTAGACCTGAAAAAATTCTTTGCTTTTCAAATACCTCAGAAAAGAGAAATATAAGAAATGTAAAGAAATATACCAACAAAAGACAACAAAAACAAAATAGCAATAAATACACTGCTGAGATTTCTTTCTCAAAGTAAACAGAGAGACAAGGATGAAAGTGGAAGTCAAGTAGGAGTGATGAAGAAACTGGTTTGAAATATAACACCCCACCTACAAATGAATCCGTCATTGTTGTGGTACTAAATTGTAATATGCAAGAGTCTTCTAGCTCTTCCATGGGAGAGAGGAAAAAAGATCTTTGGGGAAATGTGATATACTCTGATCAAGTAAAAGTTTAAAATGAAGGGAAAATAATTGTGTGTATTGAAATCAGGTACATTAATTACTCTTATACCATCAGTCTCTTTAAGCATTTTCTATTTAGGCCATAGTACATTAATTGATTCCTTGTTTTTTTTTTTTATTATTGTGTACTATGTCAGAGGGAAAGGAGATGGTTGATGTTCTCATGATTTTCTGAGATGTTATTGACACCAACTTTTAGAAGGACTACTGACAAATTTTAGTAGGCACCTGCAGGAGCCCAGCCATGATTGGAAGGGACTTTGTGTCCTTTGTGTGTCAGTTGAAGGAAGTGGAGATATTTAGCTTGGAAAAAGCAAGACTTGGTTTGGGGGTACATGATAACTCATTTTAGTTCTATGAAGAACTACCATGTGGAGGAAAAGTTTTATTGATTCTCACCCCAAAGTGAGATCTAGGAAAAATGCATAGAATTTAGAGGAAGATTTTAATTCATTGTAAGGAGTAATAGCCTAACACTAAGCAATATATGAAAAAAAGTTGTTCTATTGTGAAAAGTTTTACTTTTGCTGGAGATATTCAAGGAGAAAATGGAAGATGACTTGTTATAGAGGAGATTAAAAATTGGGTAAGATTTTTGAGTAGAGGATCTCTAACATGTCTTGCAAATCAGATTGTGAGATTCTATGTCAAGAGAAGGAAATGTGTATTTTACTTATTTCTATTGTCCTCTCATCTTGGGCTTGAATACACCAAACCACATCTAAAGCTGAAACATTGAATTTCTTTCTGATGCTAAAACAGTAGACCCATTCCATCTATTCCTGTTAAAGCAGTTGTTTCTTGATATTAATTACCAATTGCACAAAGGAGAAATAGGATTTAAACTCCTTGAAGTTGGGAACTGTTTTTCTTTTTATCTTTCTATTTCTAGTTCCGATCACGGTGATTTACAAATAGCAGGCATTGTCTTGTCTTACCTTGTATATATGTGGATACATATTATGTAATAATTGATTATGTTCTTTGCCTTTTAAAATTTATTTGTTGAACTACAGGTTTCTTGATCTAATCTGTAAGGAAGAGTTCACTGTTGGGGAAGGCAAGTCCACAATACTGGAAAGAAAGGGGGTGCCTGAGAAGCAGGCATTGTGGTGCTCACCTAGTACCTTTTTGACTCTGACTTTCAATTATTCAAGAATTGAATGGCTGTCCCCCTTTTCTGGATTATTCAGGACTCTGTCTTGTTGAGACTGCTCAATTTTATTTCTGAGGTCTTCCCTGCTTCTTCTCAGGTACCTTCATCCTCCCCCAAAAGACTAATCCTTTGGGAGATATGATTTTCATGAATTTAAATAATTCTATTTAAATATGTTTTATTTTCTTCATCTGTAACATGAGGGGTCTCTGAGGTCCCTTCCAGATCCAAAGTCATGGGATTTCATGACCCTAAGCAGCTTTAGGAAGCCTTTAACCAACTTTGCCCCAGGAATGTTTATAACAGAGTATAAAGAGTTTAAGACACCTAAAATACAAGGTACAAGAAACTGTTGAGAATAGTGAATGACAAAATTCTTTATGAGGACTTGAGGCCTGAAAATGAACTATCTCCCTACATTTTAACTTAATCTTACCTTATCCCATCATAGTCTACTTCAACTATTTGTAAGAGGTAGCCCTCCTGCTCAGCTTCAGGCTTTTTGAAGGAATGTACTTGAATATAATAGAAGCTTATTAAGCAGATGTTAAATTAATGATAATTATAATCATCATCATAAATAACTCCATACATTTGTGTAGAATGTCAATATTTTTTAAAATATTAGCAGTAGTTAGGCTAAAGTGAAGGCCACCCTTTAGGGGCAAGAGTTGAAACTTGGACATGGTCACTTACCAAGTAGGGATTTGAGTAGACTCTGATGCATCACTAATGAAGAATTTAACAGGAGAAAAAGCCTCTTCAAGAATGTTGACAGAAAGACACATGACAAGAGAAAAAGGTAGTCAAGGGAAGATGCAAGATGGCGGCGTAGAAGCAGGAAAACTTCATGTACTACCCCCATAGCCACCACAAATACCTATAAAATATGATGCTAAACAAACTTTAGGGCTACAGAACCCACAAAATGACAGAGAGAAGCAAATATCCCACTGAAGGCAGCCCTGCAGGCAGACAGAAAGTGTCCATTGCAGCGTGCTTGGAGTAGAGCCCAGCCCTTCATAAGCTGATGGTTTCAGCTTCAAGGGTAGCCACAACCAACTGTAGGTGGAGAGTGGATCACCACCAGCTGTGGTGGTATCCAGAATTATCAACCCATAAACGCCAAAGACAAAGTGAGGGATCAGTGTGGTCTTTGGGAACAGGGGGTCTTGGAGTGGGTCCAGCCTCTGCCCCTGGAGGGAGAAGCAGCTGAGGTGTAGTAGTCATGGCAGCATAACCACTTCAAAGGTCCTGCCCTGCAGATTGTAGAGGGACCAAGCAACCGTTCTGAGGGGTAATTGCTCTTGCTTTAACCTCGTTGGATCTGGATTTCTCTTTAGGGTGGAGATCCTGGGATGTGTGACCAGGTGACAGAGCTGCTGGAGGCTTTATAGAGGGCACACACCTAATAACTCTAGCAGCTATGAAAACCCCAGCAATTTGGGACAATGTGAATTATCTCTTTGGAAAAACCACTGACCTGGAAAATAGATCCAGGAGAAATAATTTAAAAATTATTGGACTACCTGAAAGCCATGATCAAAAAAAGAACCTATAAATTATCCTTTAAGAAATTCACAAGGAAAATTGCCCTGATGTTTTAGAACCAGAGGGCAAAATAGATCTTGGAAGGATCCACCAATAACCTCCTGAAAAAGATAACAAAAAGAAAAGTCCTAGGAATATTATAGCCAGGTTCCCGAATTCCAAGATCAAGGAGAAAATATTAAAAGCAGCCAGGAAGAAACAATTTGAATACTGTGGAACCACAATCAGGATAACACAGGATCTGGCAGCTTCTACACTGAGGGATCAAAGGGCTTGGAATATGATATTCCAGAGGTCACAGGAGCTGGGATTAAAATAAAAAATCACCTACCCAGCAAAACTGAGTATCATGTTTCAGGGGAAAGTATGGTTATTTAATGAAATAGAGGACTTTCAAGCTTTCTTAATGAAAAAAACAGAGTTGAATAGAAAATTTGTTGTTCCAGTACAAGAAGTAAGAGAAGCATGAGAAGGTAACAGGAAAAAGAAGTCATAAGGAACTTATCAAAGTTGAACAATTTACATTCCTACATGGAAAAAATGATTAATGTAACTTATGAAATTTTTCTCAGTATGATAATAGTTTAAGGGAATAAAATGTATATATACTCTCTATATATATGTATATATATATTTGTTTACTCAGATATAAGTCCATATAGGAGGATATATGGGCATATGAATACATATATGAGTTTGTGTATATACGTGTACAGGTATTCATATACAGAGGGCACAGGACCAATTGAATAGGAAGGGATGATACTTAAAAGGTGAAATTGAGAGGTGAAAGAGAAATATAATGAGAGGAGATGGGGAGAAACAGAATGGGGGTAAATTATCTCATATAGAAGAGGTAAGGGAAAACTGTTTCAATGGAGGGGAAGAAGCAGAAGGCAAAATGGAATGGGTCAATCTTAATTTTGCTTAATTTGCTTTAGGGTATCTCACCCTACAGGAGAGTAGTGGGGAAGGGGATGAGAGTGGCAATGATGGAAGGGAGGGCAGGTTGAGGGGGGAGGGAAGTTAGAAGCACACACTTTTGAAATGGGACAGGGTCAAAGTAGAGAATAGAACAAGTGTGGGGCAGATAGGATGGAGGGAAATACAGTCTTTCACAATATATCCAGTATGGAAATGTTTTGCATAGCTACACATGTACAACATATATTGAATTGCCTATCTTCCCAGTAAGGGTGGGTGATGAGGGAGGAAGTGAAAGAATCTGAAATTCAAAGTTTTAAAATCAAATGTTTAATAAGTATTATTATTATTATTATTTACATGCCACTGGGAAATGAGATATACAGGCATTGGGGTATAGAGATACATTTGCCCTACTTGAAAGTCAGAAGGGGGATGGAGGGTGATATAGGAGATAGCAGATTGGGAGAGGGGTTATACAGTGGGATGGGCCACTTTTGTGATGGTGGGTAGGGGAAAGACAGGGAGAAAATTTGTAACTCAAAATCTTGTGGAAATGAATGATGTAAACTAAAAATAAACATAAAATTTAATTTCAAAAAAGAAAAAAGGTAGTCAAATCATGTGTAGAGGAGGAGTAACTGATACCCAGCCCAGTTTCTCCATTCCTATCCACATTAACATAAACAGAACAAAGAAAGGTCCTCAGCCTGGCTGGTAGTGCCTGCAGAGAATTTATGGAGGACCTGTTAAAATTGCTTTTTATATGTAATTGGAAAAAAATAAAATAAAATAAAAAAAATTTGTTGGCAACACTAGATTACAAATAAAGTACTTATCTATGAAATCTGCCATAGTATGGTTACATTTTTGTATAATTTCTTAATTGGAAACTTGCTAATCAAGTTATAGAAGGTTTAATTAAACTTGAATCTCCAAAAAACAAACTTTAATTATGATTTTTTTGTTCTGGGTTGGCAAAATCATTCTACCCCACCCTGATTGCTTGATCTCATAATAGTAAACCAAACGTTGTTTTTAAAAAGGCACAGTGTCAGAATCTATGACCACAAATATTAAAATATTTTCACTTTGATCCTAATTTTCAGCTATTTTTTAGATTTTCTGAAGAGGTCTAGAGGAACTAATTGACGGAGGTTTTTATAAAAATGCAGTTATTTTGAGGGTTAAACATTTTGGTGGGTTTGTAGAATGATAATTTGAAGGATGAGTAGTATCTATTTTTCCTCAAGTCATAATAGAAATCCATGATGTTCAGGTGATTTAACCATTCTCTGGGTGTTGCCTGACAAGAAAGACTATCACATCTGGGCTTATGGGAGTGAAGGGAGTTGAAAAGGAGAACTGTAATTTGTTTTTGAATGATAAGCCTTACCTCGTAATGGCCTAATACCTGATTATGTAACCTGGTTGCTAGAAAATTACAGGATATTGAATTAGAAATGCAGGGCAGGCAGCAAGACTCTTTAAAGGTACTTTGGAAAATAGATTGCTTGAGAGCTGTCCCTAAGCTGCAAAGAGGGACAGTGTACCTTTGTTGATATCTTGGCTGGCTCTTTTCTTTTTCCCTGGAAGCAGGGGTTGGGGAATAGATCTGCAGTCCTTCCAGAGCTCAAGGCAAAGGCTATTGGAATCCTGCCCAGCTAGGGTATGTCTGAGAGGAAGAAAAGGAAGGAGCCAAGGACTAACAACACTTTGAAAGCAAGGCCTGATGCTGCAATTGAAGAAGATTGGACCATCTTTTCTGAAATAATCTAGAGAACGTGGATGGAGGAGTGGATTCTAAATGAAGGGAAAGGGGCAGAAAGATCTAGGACAAACCTGAAATAACTGTGTAGTTCAGCCTGTACCCCATAAGGTTTTAGATAAGAAAACATAAATATGCCAAGGTGTTTTCAGATATGCTGACACAATGTTATTCTGTTCTTTGCATCATAGAAATGAAACTGGAATGAGACTTGTAAATCATCCAGTCCAAAGGATGAGGGAGCGGAGGTCCAGAAAACAACAACAAAAATAATAATAAACGACCAAATAATGACTCAAAATGTGTACATAATAGGTGAGAACTTGAATTTGAATCATGTACTCTAACTCAAGATCAAAAACTCTCAACTTCAGCAAACTGCCTACTCTAAATTCATCTAGCAGGCATCCTTTATGATCTTTGATTTAATGTTTGTTTTTTTTTAAATTTTGAGTAGTATATTCTTTTTTTTCTTAGTCAACTTTATTATTTAAATTATACAAAAAAATTACTTTGTTTCTGTTCCTCTTTTGAAGAGCTTGGGATTTCGATGGTGATTCTTGAGCTTTTTCATCGAAGCCGACTTCTTTGTCCTCAGTGCATTACGGGCCCATCCACCTCCATCTTCTCTCCTCTTCTCATAATGCCATTCTCTCTTGAAAGCTGTGTATCATTGTGTTCAGTGTCTGTCAAAGAGTTCTTTGTGACATCTCCATTCTCACCTGGGTTCTTCTCGGTGAACAGCTCAGGTGGGTATAAGTCACTCATGCTGTCCTCATTCTCGTCTTCTTCATCTCTGGACTCAGGCTTCCAGAAATCCTCCCTTGTTCGGGGCTGCATGTCACCATCATTCAAGACTTCCCATCTCTGTCTCTTTTGCAGCAAGCAGGCAGGAACATATTCCACACCCTACTTCTGACACTCTTCATATTTGTGCAGAGCCTTTTGGTAGCGCCGGCCCTGGACATGACGTAGGATGTGCTCTGGAAGTCTGTGGATGTGCCGAAGGGTGAGTTTGCAGAACATTTGGTGTGGATTCTTGGTGCTGGGAACGATGTGTGGCTCAGTTTTCATAGTCAAGGATCTCAGTGGTTCTCATCAGCCTCTGAAGCTTCTTACCACTGGTATAGGCCTGGAGGTCTGAAAGTCGGCTGGGCAATTCATGGCCTGTCAGTCTGCACATTACCTTGGCCCCACCAGGGCACAACTGCAGCCCGGGGTGGCCCCAGAGAAATTCCTGCACGTCGGGTGGGACCTGGCAGTCGGTGCTGCACATGGCTCCGAGGGGAGGAGAAGGGATCCATGGCCCAGGCACTTGAATAGTATCTTCTTAAAACCTATTTATGTGAACTATAATTCTAAAAGCATGAGGTAATGCAAGCTTTTTTTTTATATACTAGGTTCCTACATGCAATTAACTTCAGACTATCTTCTGTGCACGCTGACCTTTTTACAACTTTAGTATTTATTACTAAGTGACAAGAATAACCTTTGAGTAGATAGTAATTTATTGCCAAATATTTCTTATTTCCTGTGTATATTTTTATCTTGAAATTGCTCTACATTTTCAACTTTCCGTTAAATTCATTAAGTAGAAATTTACGCTTACTTTTTTCTTTGTCCTATTTTATTTCAAATTAGCATCCCATTAAAATTATTGCGAAAAGATTGTTTATTGTTTTTATCCCCTTCCCATTCATATTTCACCACATCTCTGAGGAGCTCCAAGTAATTCCCAAAATTCCTCTTGCATACTGACAATAATCCTATGAGACAGGTAAATATTAGACAGACTCTTTTTTGGACTTCTCATCAGTACCAAGAAGAAAATATGGCATGGAGTTACATTAGGCACTGGATGAGATTTTAAAAAATATTATTATTTGTTCTTATTTTGGAGGGGGTAGAATGAGGAGTTTCCAAATATTTCTTAGCTTTAGTTTTCTTGTTTAATGAAATTAAAATCCTAATTTCTGTCCTTACTGTTTTCTTGATTATTTTATCCAAAGTGACCAGATACAGAAATCTATTTGGGGAAAAGATAATATATAGATGCAGACTTAATATCAGAATAATATTAGTGAATTTCAGAATATCAGTACAAAATGGAAAACAAAATTATACCACATAACAAAAGAATTTTGTGGAAAGGAAAGAATAATCATATTTTCTTTTATTTCCATAACAGTGAAGATTAATAGTCATTACTACCAAATAATCATGTTCTCGGTGTTTTCATCATTTTATTTGGCACTGAAAAGTTTTTAGTAGTACACCACCAACTTTCCATTTTTGGTTTCTTTATTTGTTATTTTTTCTTTGTTTCTCTACTCCCACCAAATTGCATTATTTGTCCTGGGTACACCAATATGCACCTTCAGTTTTGCCTGGAATAGGTTTGAAAAGTAGAAGCACTAATGCATCTGTCCTGAACTACTCTATAGTTCTGCCCCTTATATAACATTCCTTATATTGAAATTGGTAGACATATAACCTGAGAAAGTATGATCACATGGATGTTTTGGGTGAAGAAATAAGATATTGCTTATATATTAGAAATTTATCAGATTTTTAAAATTGGTGTAAAACATATTTCTGTATTAGCCATTATATAAAAAAAGCAAGAAGCATAAAGAAAGTGAAAAAGTATGCTTCAATCTAAATTGAGAGTTCATTAGTTCTTTTTCTGGGGGTGGATAGCATTTTTCATTATGGTTCCTTTATAATTGACTTTCATTATTGTCTTAATCAAAGTAGCTAAGTCGTTCACAGTTGATTATCTTTATAATATTGCTGTCATTGTCTATAATGATCTTCTTATTCTACCCACTTCACTTTACTTCAGTTAATGTAATACTTCCAAGGTTTTTCTGAAACCATCCTGCTCGCCATTTCATATACCATAATAATATAATACTATTACAATCATACCACAACTTGTTTAGCCATTCTCCATTTCATGGAAATCCTTTTGATTTCCACTTCTTTGCCACCACAAAATAGCTACAAAAAACATTTTTTTCAAAATAGGTTGTTTTACTTCTTTGATCTCTTTCGTATATATACCTATCAATGCCATTGCTGTGTGAAAGGGTAGGTGCAGTTTTATATTCCTTTGGGCATAGTTCCAACCTATTCTTGAGAATTGTTGGACCAGTTGAACACCTATACCAATAGTACATTCCTGCTCTTGCTTTTCATTTCCCCTCTATTATTTATCATTTAGTTTTCTGTCATATTAGGAAATCTTATGGGTTGTGATGCATCCCCTTAATTTCTAGTTCTTTGCTGCCAAAAAAAAGGAGTTGCTATAAGTTGTTTTGCACACATAGGTACTTTTTTTCCTTTAATATGGGTTATTATTTAACAGATTCATTATTGAGCAATTGCCAAATCAGACTCACTTCCCAGCAGCGGTATCTCAGAATAACTTTCTTTTTTTTCAAATGCTTTATTAACTTCTGATTTATATCTTTCTTTTCCACCAGATTTTGAGTTACACATTTTCTCCGTGTTTTTCCCCTACCCACAGCCCCCAAATAGCAGTCCCACAGGATATCCCTCCTCCAATCTGCTCCCTAAAATATTTTCTCCCATACTTCTTTTGACTTTTCCAGTGGATGTCTATGCCCCAGTGGCTTTATATCTTATTTTCCAATTGCATGTAAAATAGTATTAATAATAGTATATATATATATATATATATATTGAATATTTGATTTTACAACTTTGAATTCTAGACTCATTCCCTTCCTCCCTTGTCACCCACCCTTACTGGGAAGATAAGCAGTTCAGTATAGGTTGTACATATGTGGCTAATGCAAAACAATAACATAGTAGATATATTGTAAAAGACTGACTATATTTCCCTCCCTCCTATCCCACCTCCCACTTAGTCTATTCTTTACTTTGATCCCATCCTTTTTCAAAAGCGAGTGCTTCCAACTTCCCTGCCCCCCAGCCTGCCCTCCCTTCCATTATCCCCCCTCTCATCCCCTTCCCCCCTACTCTCCTGGAGGGTGAGATAGCCTATTTAGTGTGTATTTCATTCCCTCCCCAAGCCAAATTCAATGGGAATAAGGTTGACCCATTCCCTTTTGCCTTAATATTCTTCCCCTCCATTGTAACCATTTTCCCTTGCCTCTTCTATATGAGATAGTTTACCCCATTCTCTCTCCCCATCTCCTCTCATAGTATTCCTCTTTCACCTCTTAATTTCATCTTTTAAGTAGCATCCCTTCCTGTTAAATTGGTCATGTGCCTTCTATGTATACCTGTAAACATATATACACACATTCACATATGTATTCATATGCCCATATACCCTCATATATATAGACATACATACTTACAAATATATGTATATATATATATATATATATATATATTCCCTTCAACTACTGAGAAAAGTTTCATAAGTTACAATTATTGTTTTTCCATGTAGGAATGTTAATAGTTCAACTTTGACAAGTTTCTTAAGATTTCTTTTCCCTGTTTACCTTCTCATGCTTCTCTTGCTTCTTGTATCTGAATGTCAAATTTTCTATTCAACTCTGGTTTTTTCAGCAAGAATGCTTGAAAGTAATCTATTCCACTGAATAACTATATTTTCACCTGAAACATGATACTTACTTTTTCTGGGTAGGTGACTCTTGGTTTTAATCCCAGCTCCTTTGACCTCTGGAATATCATATTCCAAGCCCTTTCGTACCTCAGTGTAAAAGCTGTCAGGTCCTGGGTTATCCTGATAGTGTTTTCACAATTTTCAAATTGTTTTTTCCTGGGTGCTTGTAATATTCTCTCCTTAATCTGGGAATTCTGGAAATTGACTATAATATTCCTAGGACTTTTCTTTTGGGGATCATTTTCAGGAGGTGATTGGTGGATTCTTTCAACCTCTATTTTGCCCTCTGGTTCTAAAACATCAGGGCAGTTTTCTTTGAGAACTTCCTGGAGGATGATTTCTAGGTTCTTGCTTTGATCATGGCTTTCAGGTAGTCCAGTAATTTTAAAATTTTCTCTCCTGGATCTATTTTCCAGGTCAGTGGATTTCCCATGAGATATTTCACATTGACTTCAATTCTTTTATAGACTGCAATTGAGATCCAAGAAGGTTAAAGCAAGAGCAATTACCCCACAGACTGGTCCTTGGTACTCCTACTCTCTGCAGGCCAGGAGCTGAAGGTGCCACGTGGCACTGGCTGGCTGTGCTGGAGCTTCAGGGGGTTCTCGCCCAGGCGCAAAAGCCATGCTTTTTTATTGATATGGTTAATTATGTTGATAGTATTTCTAATACTGAAGAAACCCTGAATTCTTGGAATACCTACTAGCTGGAAGATATTTATAATATATTGCTAAAATCTCCTTGATAGAATTTTATTTAAATTTTTTGCACTGATATTAATTAGGGAAATTGGCCTGTAGTTTTCTTTCTCTGTTTTTACTCCTCTGGTTTAGGTATCAAAAGCATAATTTTGCCATAAAAGGAATTTAGTCAGATTCCTTTGACTATTTTTCCAGAGAGTTTTCATAGTATTGGAATTAATTATCCCTTAAATGTTTGGTAGAATTCAGTTGTAAGTCCATCTACTCCAGTTTTTTGTTACGGAACTCATTTATATCTTGTTCAATGTATTTTTCTAAGATAGAATTATTTAAGTTTCCTGTTTACTCTTCTGTTGATCTGGGCAATTTATGATTTTGAAAATAACCATCCATTACATTTACATTGTCCAATTTATTGACATATAATTGGGTAAAGTAGGTTTAGTTTACTTTACTTTCATATTCATTTATAATGGATTTATCTTTTTCATTTTTTATACTGATAATGTGTTTTTCCTGTTTATAAAAAATCAAATTCCTAAGTTATCTATTTTGTTGCTTTTTCATAATGCCAACTTCCATTTTTCATTTATTTATTTCAATTTTTTTTTTGCTTTCAGTTTTATTAATCTCTCCTTTGGTTTTCAGGATTTCCATTTTGGTGTTTATTTCTCTTACTTGCTTCCTCTTGTATTTCCCTCTTGGGTAAGAGAAATTTCTATACCCAATTCTAACTCTATGTACATATATATATATATGTATATACATATATATGTATGTATGTATGTATGCATGCATGCATATTCTTCCCTCTTTGAACAAATTCAGATTAGAGTGTTACTCAATAATTGCTCTTCTTCCCCCACCACTCTCTCTTCATTGTACATCTCTTTCATGACAGATAATTTTCCCCATTCTTCTCCCTTCTCTCTTCTCCTTATGCATCCCTCTTGCTTGCAAATCCATTCTTTTTGAGGTCATCCCAACATAAACGACTTACTCCTATACCTTCTGTTTATATAGAATCCTTCTAACTGCTTTAAAAATGATAAAGTTTTTAAGAGTTATATTTATCATCTTCTCATATAAGAAAGTAAACAGTTTAAGCTTATGTTTTTTCATGTTTACCATTTTATGCTTTTGTTGTCTTTTTTTATTTGAAAGGCAATTTTGAATTCATCTCTGATCTTTTCATCAGGACTGCCAATTAAGCCTTCTATTTCCATTAAAGGTCCACTTTCCCCTGAGGATTTATAATCAGTATTTTGGCTGTTATCCTACCTCTGTTGCCTTGCAGAATATAATATTCCAAGACTTCCATTTCTTTACTTTGATAGCTACTAATTCTGTTTTCCTGACTCAGGCTCCATTACATTTGAATATTTTCTTTTTGACTTATTGAAGTATGTTATCTTTAATCAGAAAGCTGTGGATTTTGGCTATAATATCACTTAAAGTTTCCATTTTGGGATATCTCTCAGAAGGTGATCAATGGAATCTTTCAATTTCTATTTTACACTCTGGTTCTACTTTATTGGAGAGATTTGTCCTTTATTAATGTCTTGAAATATGATGTCCAGGTTCTATTTTTGATTGTGGATTTCCGGCAGTTGAGAATTCTTCAATTGTCACTCCTGGATGTATTTTCCAGGCCAGTTGTTTTTCTGAAGAGACATTTCACATTTTCTTCTACTTTTTGTTCTTTTAGCATTGTCTTTTTATTGTTTTTAACGTCTCATGGAGTCATTAGCTTCCATTTACCAAATTTTAATTTTTTTTTTTGCCTTTTTTGGAGGACAATTGGGGTTAAGTAACTTGCCCAAGGTTACATGGCTAGTTTTTTTTGTGTGGGTGTTAAATGTCTGAGGCCGGAACCAAACTCAGCTCCTCCTGACTCCAGGGCCAGTGCTTTACTCACGGCACCACCTAGCCACCCCCCCCCCCAAATTTTAATTTTTAAGGGATCATTTACTTCAGTGAGCTTTTGTAACATTTCCTCCAAATTTGGCCAAGTCTAATTTTTAAGGTATTATTTTCATCTGTGAAGTTTTGTTTTCCTTTTTATCATTTGACCAATTCTGGTTTTTTAACAGGTGTTGTTTTCTTCAGTAATTTGGTTCCTCTTTTACCAAAGTATTTTTTTTGTAATTTTATTGCACTGCTCTCCTTTCTTTCTTCCAGTTTTTCCTATTTCATTTTGAAAATTATTTTTTAGCTCTTTCAGAAATTCTTGTCAGGCTTGCCTGTGTCAAATTTATGTTTTTTTTGAGGCTTTGTTTATAGCTTGTTTTGACATAATTTTTCTCCTTAAATATGTACCTTGATTTTCCTGTCATCATAGTAGTTTTTTATCATCCTATTTTGTTGTTTGCTTACTTTGCTAGTGTATTTCTTGAGATTTAACCTTATTTCAGTTTGGGTTCTGTGGGGAGCCAAGAGGCTTGATCCAGAACTCAGATAATTACCTTGATATCAGTGGAACCGCATACCAAAAACCTCTTTGAGAGGAGACATTTCCTCAAGTTAGCTCCTGAGCTCTTTGTTATGGGTTATACTTAAAAGGATGGTGTTTGAGTTCTGAGACCAATAGGCTCTTCCCCAAGACGTTAGTTGTTCAAATCCAAAATATTTGAATTCTTAGGTGGTCAGTTCCTATGCAGATGTACTTGATGATGGGGCTTTGGCTTCAGGCCTTGAAGCCAGCTCTCAAGAGCATCCTTTGTAACGTGACTGCATGTGAAAGGAGTTAACTGACTTTTCCTAAGACTTTCTGGCACCTAGAGAACAAAAGCCTTACTGCCATGCTACTTCCAGGATATGACAGACTAAGATAAGAATACTTGACATCCCTTCCTTTGTCTCATTGCTCTATAAAAACCTTGTCCTAAGAATCAATAAATGGAGTTCATCGTTCTTCCTTGAACTACCCACATGGCCTGGTCATTTATTATTCACATCTCTGAATCATGCTAGGTCCTGGACACTGAGAAGCTCAGAGCGGGGTTCTCTATCTGAGTAGGAGTTGGGGGGTCAGTGATCCAAGCTTAACCCTTTTTTTGCATTATAATTTTCATAGATAGTTCTCCTGGTTTGAAAGTTTTCAGTGCTTCCAAGGCAGTGTGAGCTGGGAGAGTAGTATGGTCATTGCTTACTTGGGTCTGCACTCTGGTTCTCCTCCAGGGAGGTCTCTTGATCCATTGCAGCTGCAAGTCAAACTGCTCTTTGAGGCACTGATCCCTTGGGACAGGAAGAGATACTGGTTTTCAAGACCCCTGATTCCTTGTGACTACTCTTCAAGGCTCATGCTCCATTGTGAATGAAAGCACTATTGCTTCTCAGGCCCACTAATCCTTTCTGACTTCAAACTATACTGCTTCTCAGGGACCCTGCTCCCACAGAACAGTAAGTGCTCCTACCTTACCCTGGAACTGTTATTGGGAAGTGGGTATGAGCAATGAAGTTGCCAAACAGTATTTTGCTCTGCTCTTGGTGCTAGCATAGGGATCCCCTGCAATATCTTTCTCACCAGTTGCCAGATCCTCTCACCATCTCTGGTTTGAGAATTCCAAAAGCTGTTGATACTATTGCTGCCTCCAGAGCCCATAGTTGGTGATGCTGCCATGTGTGCTCCAGGCCAATTCTCATCCTAATGTCACAGTTCTCTTTCTTTCCTCCTAAATTGTCTTTGGAAAAGTATCTCACCACAACCCTTTAGTGACTCTGCCGTTCCAAAATTCAGTTTAAAGTGTTCTTTTTTAAGTAGTTTGGAGGGGAACATTGGGAGAGTTCAGCTGTTTCCTTTACTCTGCTGTCATGACTCTTTCCTCAGATGTGTACAAATTCTTTATTAAATAGTCTTTAAAGTCTTTCTTATTTATTTTAATTCACACTTTATTAGGTATCAAAGGAGTAGTTTAAGGTTTCTCACTATCATAAATTTAGTGATCAGGACTGTGCCACTGAATCTAAATACTTTAAACATTTTTTTCAATTCAATTATTTTTAGTTTAAACATTCACTTCCATAAGTTTTAAATTTCCTCCCCCTTCCTTTCCCTTCCCTCCCCAAGACAGCAATCTGATATGGTCTCTACACATACATTACTATTAAATATATTTTCAAGTTAGTAATGTTGCATAGAAGAATTATAAGGAATGGAGAAACCATGAGAAAGAAAAAAAAGCAAAACAAAATAAAACAAAAAAGAAAATTGTCTCCTCCACTCTGCATTCTGATACCATAGTTCTTTCTCTGGATGTGGATGGTACTTACCATCATGGGTCCTTTGGAAATGTTTTAGGTCCTTGCATTGCTGAGAAGGGTTAAGTTTATCAAAAACACTTATGGCACACTTTCACTGTTTCTATGAACAATATTCTCCAATATCTGTTCACTTCAAGCAGCATCAGTTCATATAAAACTTTTTTTTTAATCAAATACTTTAAGCATGGGGGTGGAGTCAAGATGGCAGAGTAGAAGCTGGACCTCCCACTGGCTCCAGCTTCCACCTTCCCCAATTAATGTGAAAAGGGGATTGAACAAACTTTGGAGCTTCAGAACCCACAAAATGACACAGAGAAGCTAACCTCCTCTTGTGGACAGCCCAGCAGGAATCAGCCAGCACTGGGAGCCACGCCCAGGCCCACCTTGAGCTGGTGGTTTTAGCCCCAGGGGGGGTCTGACCAGAGGCTGGCAGGAGGGACTCCAGATAAGCAGCAGCTGTGGCCATTTCCTGAATTATCAACACACAGATGAGAAGGATGAAGTGAGAGGTCAGTGCAGTCTGGACTTTGGGACCCAGTAAGAGGGAATACGTTGACTTGCCCCTGGGGCAAGAAGCCACTGAGAAGCCAGCACAGCCAGCAAGCACAACATGGCATATTCAGCTCCTGGCCTGCAGAGTGTAGAGGGACCAAGCCACCAACCTGAGCAGTAATCACTCTTTCTTTAACCTGCTTGGATGTGGATTGCAGTCTAGGGTGTAGGTCCTGGGTTGTGTGTCCAGCTTGCCAGAGCATGTGGAGGCCTCAGAGAGGGTACCCAGCTAATACCTCCTGCAGCTGAGAAAACCCCAGCATTTGGGACAAAAGCTACCCTGTCTGGTGGCAGAGTATTACTGTGGCAAAAAGCCCAGGGGTCAAGTGACTGAGGGGTGACATGACCAGGCAAAATAAACAAAGCAGACAGAAGATTCCAACGTTAAATTCCTATTTTGGGACAAAAAGGAGCAAAAATTGGAACAGGAAGGAGACAGTGAAGTCAGAACTCTTGCACCAAAAGCTTCATGTCTTTTTTTTAATCGTAGTTTTCAGGTAGCCCAATAATTTTAAAATTATCTCTCCTGGATCTATTTTACAAGTCAGTGGTTTTTCCAATGAGATATTTAACTTTGCCTTCTTTTTTAAAATTTGTTTGGACCTGTTTAATAGTATCTTGATTTCTTATAAAGTCACTGGCTTCCATTTGCTCCAATCTAATTGTGAAGGAATGATTCCCTTCAGTGAACTTTTGAGATTCTTTTTCCATCTGGCAAATTTGGCTTTTTAAGGCCATCTTTTCCTCATTGCCTTTTTGAGCCTCTTTTGCCATTTGAATTAGTCTATTTTTTAAGGTATAATTTTCTTCAGTCAGGTAGTTGACTCTCATTTCATAATTTTCTTGCATTGTTCTCTTCTCTCTTCCCAATTTTTCCTCCACTTCTCTTATTTGGTTTTCAAAATCCTTTTTAAATCTTCTATATCCTGAAACTATCTTGTATTTTTCTTGGAAGCTTTTGGTGCAGGAGTTCTGACTTTACTGTCTTCCTCCTGTTCCATGTTTTGATCTTTTTTGTCCCCAAAATAGTAGTGTAAAGTTGGGTTGCTCTGCTTGCTTTGCTTCCCTCATTTGCTCATGTTGCCACTCAATTACTTGCCTTTTTGAGCTTTTTGCCTTAGTAGGACTCTGCTACGAGACAATGGAGCTACATCCCAATTGCTGCAGTTTTCTCAGTTGCCCAGGGTATTAGTTGGGTGCCCTCTCTGAAGCCTCCACATGCTCTGGCAAGCTGGTCACATGCCCCAGGACCTCCACCCTAGATTGCAATCCAGATCCAAGCATGTTAAAGCAAGAACCATTACCCCTTAGACTGGTTGCTTGGTCCCCTTACAATCTGCAGACAAGGAGCTGAAGCTACCATGTGACTGTGGCTGCAAGGGTTTTGCACCTCACCCACTTCTCACTCCAAGGGCAAAGGCCGACCACACTCCCAAACTATTGGATCCCAAAGTCCACACTCATTTGACCTCTCACTTTGTCCTTAATATCTATGGGTTGATAATTCTGGAAACTGCCAGAGTTGCTGGTGATCTGAAGTCTCTCCAGTCAGGAGCTGGAGAAGCTAAAACCTTGGGCTTGGGGTGGGCTGCGTTCGGCTCCCAGAGCACTGCACTGCCCACTTTCTGCCAGCCTGCTGGGCTGTCCTCAGGGGGAGGTTAGCTTCTCTGTGTCATTTTGTGGGTTCTGTAGCTCCAATGTTTCTTCAGAGTCACCTTTTACATGAATTGGAGGAGATGGAACCATATAAATCTTTCTAGGATTTTCTGAAATCTGCCTGTTCATCATTTCTTATAGCACAATAGTATTCCATTACATTCATATACCACAACTTGTTCAGCCATTCCCAAATTGATGGGTATCCCCTCAATTTCTAGTTCTTGGCCACCACAAAAAGAGTCACCATAAATATTTTTGTACACATGGGTCCTTTTCCCATTTTTATGATCTCTTTGTGATAGAAGCTGTATTGCTGGGTCAAAGGTTATGAACATTTTTATAGCCCTTTGAACATTTGAATCTAAATACTTAAGGAAAAACTAAACAAGTCACTAAGAGACATAGACAGTAATAGCACTTGCCTCATTGGGCTGTTGTGATGATTAAATTAAGTATTTGTAAAGTGCTTCTTAGCACAGTGCATGAAACCTACTAGAACTTTAGCAACGCTTATTGTCTTCTGTTAAACAATATAATCATTTGAATACCAATGTGGGATTTTACATTTATCCACATAAAATTTTATCTTGGTATCATTTCCCCAATGTTCCCTTTTTTGAGATCCTTTTTGAAATCCAATACTCTAATTAAGAGTCAAAAAAAAGAAGCCAAAAAAAAAAAAAAAACCATAGACATAGACAGTAAATCCCTACCTTGGACATTCAAATGCAGGCCTTTAGACCAGGCTTGGGGTGGATTGTCTACTTACTTCCAAGATCAATGCCACACAGTTGCTGCTCATTTTTTTCTTTGCTCCTTGCCCAGTAACATAGCTAGTGTGAGTTAGATACTCTGGATAGGCAACTACTCTATGTCCTAGAACACCGTCCCACATCCTCTGTATCCCCTGGCTATTTTGGTCAGTCATACAACAAGTTTTTGAAGAAAAAAATATTTATAATGATTAATCCCATATGGGGAAGGGGAAAGAAATTCTGAATGAAATGATTATTTTGTTATACTTTAGAGCAATCCTAAAACAAAGACTAGAAAAATATGATTTCTTTGAGGTCACAGATTGTTTTACTTATTTTTTTTTAACCCCAGCGTTAGTATACGATTTTGCACAAAAACAACCTCAGCATTTATGCCCAGTGCAAATATTATCTCCCATGGTTTCAGTGAGGTAGAAAACATTGCCTTCTTGGTAAAGTATAATCTTCCTGACCTGGCATTCATAGCCCTCCACAATCTAATCTAAGCATACCTTTCTAAACTTGCCATGGTCCAAATGTTTTGATTCTCTAAACACATCACACACATTCCAACTTTAATTGATTGTGTTCATCACATTTGCCTGCTTGGAATGCTATCATTTTCATTTTTCTTTATTCTAGGAATTGTAATGAATGCTTTCGGGAATAGAAAAAAATACGCAAAATCCTCGATAATTCCCTCTTTTGCTTGAAGAGCTCTATTGATTGTGAATGTAATTAGCATCCTTTCAAGGAACCAAAACCATTATTTTCAAGAGACCTAATTGTTAGGAATTTTTTTTCTTAATGTTGAAAAGAAATCTGTCTAGCTACACATTCTCCCTTCCCTCATACTTCTGCACTACTTGGACAAGCAGAATAAATATAATTCTTCAGTATGATAATCCTTCACATATTTGAAGATGATTATCAAGTTCCCCCATGTCTTTTCTTATGTAAGCCAAAAAGTTCAATTCCTTCAACCAAATCATATACAGCATCACTTGGAGGACATTCATAATCCTGCTTGCTGTTTGAATGCACACTAGTTTATCAATGTCCTTTACAAAATATTGTACCAGGGCAGCCAGGTGGCTCAGCAAGTAAGAACACCAGCCCCAGTGTTGGGATGACCTGGGGATTGAATCTGGGCTCAGATACTTAGCACCACACCCAGAAATAACTGGCTGTGTAACCTTGAGCAAGTTACTTAACTCCAATTGCTTTAAAAAAATATTGTACTAGAATTGGAATCATTGCTCCAGATGTGGTCCAAGCAGGGTACAATGCATGGAAGATCTTATCTTTCTTCTGCTAGGAATTATATTTTCTACTGATGCAACCCAAGTTTTCATTAGCGTGTACTGCTGCCACACTATACTGATTACTCATCTAAAGTTTACAATGCATTAAATTTCTAGACCTTTTTTCATATAATTGCCTTTGATTCATGTGTAAATATTTATCTTTTCTTCCTTTGTTAGGTCTCTACTATCTTTGACATCTGCATGCCTCAGGTTCCTCAACAATAAAATGGGGATAATAGCACTTGCCTCACTGGGCAGCTTGTGAGGATCAAATGAGATATTTGTAATGTGCTTAGCATAGTGCCTGGAATATATTAGAATTTTAGCAATGCTTATTATCTTCCTTTAAACAATTTAATAATTTCAAACCAAATATAGGATTTTACATTTATCCATATAAAATTTCATGTTGGTAACATCTATCTATCTATCTATCTATCTATCTATCTATCTATCTATCTATCTATCTATCTATATATATATGTGAACATAATATACATGTATATGTACAAGTGTATATGTGCATATCAGAATATATGTGTATATATGTATATATATGTGTGTGTGTGTGTGTGTGTGAGTATGTGTGTGAGTATGTGTGTTTTTGTGTGAGATATGTGTGTGAGTTTGCTTAGCCATTTTCTAAATCTTTGTCCATGTCCAACTCTTTTTGACTCCACTTCAGATCTTCTTAGCAAAGATACTAGAATGGTTAACCATTTCCTTCTCCACCTCATTTACAAATAAGGAAACTGAGATAAATAGGGTTAGTGACTTGCCTAGGGTCAGCTACTAAGTTTCTGAGGCTGGATTTGAACTTAGGTCTCCATGACTATAAACCTAGTGCTTAATCCACTCAGCCACCTAGCTGCCCCATATCAACATATACATGCATATATGCACATGCATATTTGCATATAGGTATATATGCACACATGAATATTGTAGATATGCATGTGCCTGGACATACACATGTATGTATAACACACACACACATATGCATTTTATATAGACAGATCAATGTCAAACTGAATAGTCTGCTTCCCCTTTCGTTATCCTTCTCCTTTTATTTTCTCCTTTCCCACTGATGTTTTTTTTCCTCTAATAACTCCATATTTCCTATATTTTAAATTAGAATACTTTAGCAAGTTAAATGTGCCTTCATGTAAGAGTCAATATCAGGAAAATTTGAGATCAGATTTTATTTCAAGGCAACAAGACAACAAATTTATTAAATGCTTACAATATGCCCAGAACTGTGCTGAGCCCTGAGGCAGATGCACTGACTCCTGGGTTGACAACTGTGTGCCACCATTATTACCTTAAGTAAATCAATTAATTCCTCAAGAACGGTTTACTCATCAATAGAGGGGTATGTACAAGATGACCTCTAAAATACTGTCAATGATAAATTTTAACCTTAATTAGGATCATATGATATATATATATATATATATATATATATATATTTGCCTTTTTGGAGGGCAATTGGGGTTAAGTAACTTGCCTAAGGTTACACTGCTAGTTTTTATTTGTGTGTGTGTGTGGGGGTGTGGGTGTGGGTGTTGAGTGTCTGAGGCCTGAATCGAACTCGGGTCCTCCTGACTCTGGGGCCAGCACTTTACTCACTGCACCACCTAGCCGCCCCAGGATGATATAATCTTTTAGGTGAACGAATTATACAGATTTGGTCCAAACATTTTCTTTTATAGAGGGCCAGAGAGGTTAAATGATTTTATCTTAAAAAATGTTGTACTGATGAATTCTGTTTTTCTATCATTAATTTCCAACCATCATTCTATATGGATTAGATGTCCATCTCTGTGACAAAAAAAAAAAAACAGTTATACAGAAAAACAATTTTATGGAGAATATAGAGCTGTCCTTTTGACATGTTGTCTGTGGGCACCCTGTGTCTTTGGGAGAGTCACCTACAAAACTATATCTAGATTACTATATCTGGATATAGTTTTGTTAGTGATATCTACATTTGCCCAAAGTTTTTGTGTGTATATGTATATGTACATTTATATGTATACACATATCTAGATCTATATCTCAATGATATAATCAACTTTTTAAGACTATAAGTTTTTAAGATTATATATTCTAGAGAACATGCCTGCCTAGGTTGGTAGAGAGTTTACTCATGCCAATAGGCTTTACTTATCACAATGAAATCACAGAACTCATCCATATAATTATCCTTAAATATAAACTATTCTGTCCTAATGATCCCTTAGAGCTTTGCTGTGCTTGAGGAAGTATATTTCATTGACTGTCATAATAGAATGTAAGCACTCCAAGGGCATGTGTTTGTTCATTTTATCTTTGTATCTCCATCACACAGCACACAACCTGGCACAAAGTCAGCAATGCATAAATTCTTGTTGATTAAATTATTTTCCAGGAGAGACTACTTAGAGAATAGCTGGTAATTGCTCATAAAAGCTGTAGCAAAGGAATATTTCTCATGATCTCCCCAGATCAATGTGGCCTATCATCATGAGTGTTAGGCTGCTGTTAGTGCAAGTAACAATTGAGTCTTCAGTGAGATTCTTTTTCCTGCAAGATTTACCTTGTGGCAAGTTCTTTCACTTTACCTCTCTGTCATTGCTAACTTTTGTGCAGGTCTGTACTCTCCTTGTAGTGTTTGGCATAGGGTAGGGTGGAAGCAGGGAGGGAGTTATTCCTAGGATACCTCTCATTTGGCTGTGTTCCCAAGAGGATTATCTTCTTAAATGATTTTCAAGGTTATACAGCTTGGTAAAGACAGACCCCAGGTTAGTATTCATGTCTCTTTATTCAAAGTGCAGTCTTCTTTCCATTGCATCAGGCTGCCTCATTGAAAACAACCCAGTTTAGAATTCACAGATCATGTTATGGAAAGTGACAACACAGAGAACAGGTAACTTGTGCTGAGTGATGGAAATAGAACAGAAGCTGCCAGCAGATTTTTATGCTATTATGGGAAAAACTCCATAGCTTATAGAATAGTCTATTTGTAAATAAAGTGCAAAATTGTTTAAGTGGGAATTAAATAGGGGCAATCCACAAACTACTTCGTACAGTTTTTAAAAAGGAGACAATCTGGTGTTTGTGGAGAACAACCTGTACTGAAAAGTTAGAAAACCTGAGTTCTCACATTAGCTCTGCTGCTAATGAGCTATGTGACTTTGAGGATATCTCTTAACCTCTTTGGACACCTTATGTCATCTATAAAATGAGGAGGCTGGGGTAGTGTTAATATTCTATAAATAGATAGCTAGCATCAAATGGCATGGCAGCAGGATATTAAAAATGCCATTTCATTTTTCTTCAAATCTGCAATGATTCACTTTGAATCATGAGACCCAGAAGAACAGGGATTCTTCAGGTTCTAAAAATTCACAGAACAATTATGTTTATCAAGCACATTTGACAATAGAAACTTCTCTTCACAGCATACTCCACATAATTCCTAGTTGATTTCACAGTGGTGATGCAGGTTTTCTAATTCCTCTAATCTATAGCAGTGACTTTTACCTCAGGCTAGCTAACTCATCTTACTTTTCTAATTTAAGATTTTCAATAAAGCTACTTGAAAAATTTCTTAATGATTTGGTTGTCAATAATCCCAGAGCACTGCATAAAGAGAATGTAAACTAAATCCAATAGTGTCTACATTCTGTTAAGGAAAATTAAGACAATATGCACTCGCTCCCCCCCCCCCCCTTTAATTTACATTTTTCTGCAAGAGTGCAGAAAGTATTTTTACGGACAGATAGGAAAACAGCCAACAAAAAACTGTGTAATCTTCAAAATAAAAATTAGTTTCTTCTGCACTTAATGACTAAAGAGAAGTTGTTTTAGAGGAGCATGAAAGAAGATTACAAACCTAAATTCTGGCCTCTTTTCATTAATTCCTGTTTTCTTTCAACTACAAGCAGCTATTCACATTTTAAAGACAAAATAATTTTAAAATTGTTACCATTTAGCTTCTATGTCAAATTTAATTTCTTTTGCTTGGCTTTCCATTTAAAAAAATGATACTTTAAAAAATCACCTACATTTCTCAACCTATTCGTCTTATTCTGAATCCTCTAGCTCTCCCAGAGAGCCCTGTTTTATAATAAAAAATAAATAAATGACTGAAAGACTAAAAAGAATTTATTAGTCACCTATAGTATGCCAAGTATCATGCTAAGTTACAGTGAAAATAATATGAGTGACACAGAACTTTTCCTAAAGGAGGTTACCTTCCAATAGGGATTGGCAATTGGGCAATACTTAAGGGAGAGTTGTATGTATATATGTGCATGTATGTAGGCATATACACATGTGTGTATGTCTATTTCTGGGTAGATAGTATTATTGTGAAGGTGGCTAAAAATGTTTTCCATTACTTCCAAATAGCTTTGCAAAGTTAGTTAAAATATCTTATGTTAGAGAGACATAGAGAGACAGATAAATAGAAAAGCAATAAGGTAAACAAGTGTTTAGGTAATATAAGTTTATTGCATATGTGTCACCAAATAGAGGTTGTTTTCCAGGTCATTAATATGCACATATTTAATCAGCTCATGTTACAAGGGAAAGAAAACTAGTCTCAGAGTCAGGAGATTTGCATTTTAACACAGGGCTGTTTCTGTGACCTTAGGCAAGTCATATAGACTCTCTAATCCTCATTTTAATTATTTTTAAAATCAGGGACTAAGTACAGAAAATCTGGAGATGCTTCTAGAAAAGATGTTAATATGAATGGCTCAAGGCAAACTCTTCTTCTAGGATCACTTCAGGACAAATAAAGCAGAGAAGCAAAAGATCAAGATAAAGTAAGTTTTACTCTGTAAAAAAGAAACTAAAAATGTATCTCCCTATAGGTTTCATATTTAAGTGTGTGTGTTCAGGAGAACTGGTGGGGAAAGGGCTCCTATATTCTATATTTAGAACTGTAGGAGAGGGTGGGAGAGGCTAGTTTCCCCAAGGCCTCTCTAACACATCGATAACTTCAGGAAAGAGTAGGGTTGTTCCTGATGCTCAATTTTTCCAAGTTCAACACATTGGTAGGGAGCAACACAATCACAGGTCATTTCCCCTAACAAGGGCTGATGGGAGATTTGGAATTAGGGAATAGAATTCCTAAATCATGAACCTACTCCAGGCTTAAGGAGAGATGTGAATTATCATGACAACCCCTTTAACAAGATAAAAGAAACAAAGGACACACATATATTGTTGTTCAGATTTAGTTTTTAGTTATGTCTGACTTTTTGTGATCCTATTTGTGGTTTTCTTGGCAAAGATACTGGACTGGTTTTCAGTTTCCTTTTCCAGTTCATTTTACAGATAAGGAATTGAGGCAAACAGGGTTAAGTGACTTGCCCAGGGAAACACAGCTAATAAATGTCTGAGGCCATATTTGAACTCAGTAATAGGAGTGTTCCTGATGCAGGCCCAGTGTTCTATCCATCCCACCACCTAGCTGTCATATAAGGTACTAGTAATCGTTATACTAACAAATTAAGTAGGAGCTGGGGCGACTACATAAGATTCTTTTATTGGTGGGTTAATATAAATCATGCTCACCAAATTACTAAAAATAGGAGGATCTCAGAACATTTGATAAGTACAAAATAATTCAAAAGCTGGGAAAAACAGTTATTTTATGGTCATCCCTTCACTTTCAAGAAAAAAGAAGTTACTTACACTCTACTAATAAAGACCAAACAATTATGACAATAGACTAGGAAAAACTTCAATAAAATGCTTTTATTTATGTTAAAATATGTTTTATTTAATATTTTGTTTTCCAAAATATGAAAAAACATATTTTAACATTTAAAAAAATGTTGCATTCCAAATTGTCTATGTTCTTCTCTTCTGTTCCCTCCACCATTGAGAAGGCAAGAATAAGAATCTTATTTTTTATTGATTTTGATTTTGTATTATACTTCCTCTATTTGTTAATCTTTAATTTGATCAAGTGAAAAATATACTGAAGAGATTGATATAGCTTTCTGGGTAACATGCTATTCAATAATTGTTAATAATATCAGGGGCTGAGTCAAGATGGCGGAGTAGAAGAAGGACCTCCCTGCTGCTCCAGCTTCTACCTTCCCCAATCCATTTGAAAAAGGGGACTCTAAAGAAACTATGGAGCTGCATAACCCACAAAATGACACAGAGAAGATAACCTCCTGCTAAGCACAACACCGCCGGCCAGCAGGAATCAGCCAGCACAGTACTCTGGGAGCTGAGCCAAGCCCCACGCCAAGGCTTTAGCCCCAGAGCAGTCCTGACCAGAGGCTGGCATGAGGAACTCCAGATCAGCAGCAGCTGTGGCCATTTCCATATTTATCAACACATAGATATGAAGGACAAAGTGAGAGGTCAGCGCAGTCTGGACTTTGGGCCCCAGTAAGTGGGAGTGCATGGCTTTTGCCCCCAGGGCAAGAAGTAGCTGAGGCTCCAGCAAAGCCAGCCAGCCCCACATGGCAGCTTCAGCTCCTGGCCTACAGAGTATAGGGAGACCAAGCACCATTCTGAGGGGTAATCTGGATTGAATTCTAGGGTGGAGGTCCTGGGGTGTGTGTCCAGCTTGCCAGCGCCTTTGGAGACCTCAGAGAGGACACCCACCTAATACCTCTGGCAGCTGAGAAAACCCCAGCGTTTGGGACAAAAGCTCCCCTGTCTGGTGGCAGAGGCCTATTGTGGAAAAAGGCCAGGGGTCAAGTGCCTGAGGGGTGACATGACCAGGCAAAGGAAACAAAGCAGACAGAAGATTCCAACATTAGACTACTATTTTGGGGACAAAAGGGAGCAAAGCATGGAACAGGAGGAAGAGAGTGAAGTCAGAACTCCTGCACCAAAAGCTTCAAAGGAAAATATGAGCTGGTTACAGGCCATAGAGTACCTTAAGAAGCAGATAAGATAAGTGGAGAAAAAATTGGGAAGTGAAATGAGAACAATGCAAGAAAATTATGAAATGAGAATCAACAGCCTGACTGAGGAAAATACTACCTTAAAAATATACTAACTCAAATGACAAAAGAAGCTCAAAAGGGCAATATGGAGAAGAATGCCTTAAAAAGCCAAATTTGCCAGATGGAAAAAAAATCTCAAAAGCTAACTGAGGAGAATCATTGCTTCAGAATTAGATTGGAGTAAATGGAAGCTAATGACTTTATGAGAAATCAAGATGCTGTTAAAGAGATTCAAAGAAATGAAAGAATAGAAGGCAATGTGAAATACCTCATGGGAAAAACCACTGACCAGGAAAATAGATTCAGGAGAGATAATTTAAAAATTATTGGACTACCTGAAAGTCATGATCAAAGAAAGAACCTAGAAATCGTCCTCCAGGAAGTTCTCAAAGAAAAATGACCTAATGTTTCAGAACCAGAGGGCAAAATGAGGTTAAAATAATCCACCAATCATCTCCTGAAAAAGAAACCAAAAAGAAAACTCCTAGGAATATTATAACCAAGTTCCAGAATTCCCATATTAAGGAGAGAAAATTACAAGCAGCCAGGAAGAAAGAATTTTGTTTCTTGAAACATTATTGTGGAAACACAATCAGGATAGCCCAGGATCTGGCAGCTTCTACACTGAGAGATGAAAGGGCTTGGAATATGATATTCTGGAGGTCAAAGGAGCTGGGATTAAAACCAAGAGTCACTAACTAGCAAAACTGAGTATCATGTTTCTGGGGAAAATATGGTCATTCAGTGGAATAGAGGACTTTCAAGCATTCTTGCTGAAAAAAAATAAACAGAGTTGAATAGAAAATTTGACATTCAGACACAAGAAGCAAGAGAAGCATGAGAAGGTAAAGAGGGAAAAGAAATCATAACAAACTTATCAAAGTTGAGCTATTAACATTCCTACATGGAAAAGCAATAATGTTAACTTATGAAACTTTTCTCAGTAGTTGAGGGGAATATATGTGTGTGTGTCTATATATATATATATATATATATATATATATATATATATATAATATGTCTATATTTCAGGGTATATGGGCATATGAATACATATGTGAATGTGTGTATATATGTTTACAGGTATACATAGATAGAGGGCACAGGACCAATTTAACAGGAAGGGATGATACAAAGTGAAATTAAGAGGTGAGAGAGGAATATAATGAGAGGAGATGGGGAGAGACAGAATGGGGTAAACTATCTCATATAGAAGAGGCAAGGGAAAATGTTTACAATAGAGGGGAAGAATTGGAAGGCAAAAGGGAATGGGTCAACCTTATTCCCATTGAATTTGGCTTGAGGAGGGAATGAAATACACACTAAATAGGGTATCTCATCCTCTAGGAGAGTAGGGGGGAAGGGGATGAGAGCGAGATGATGGAAGGAAGGGCAGGCTGGGGGGAGGGAAGTTTGGAGCACCCATTTTTGAAAAGGGATGGGATCAAAATAGAAAATAGAACAAGTGGGAGGTGGGATAGGAGGGAGGGAAATATAGTCAGTCTTTTACAACATATCTACTATGTTATTGTTTTGCATTAGCCACATATATACAACCTATACTGAACTGCTTATCTTCCCAGTAAGGGTGGGTGACAAGGGAGGAAGGGAATGAATCTGGAATTCAAAGTTTTAAAATCAAATCCTCAAATACATACATACACACACACACACACATATATACACACACACACACACACACATATATATATAATTACTATTACTAATACTATTTTACATGTAATTGGGAAATAAGATATACAGCCACTGGGCCATTGAGATCCACTGGATAAGTCTAAAGGGGTATGAGAGAAAATATGGGAGAGAGAAGATTGGAGGAGGGGATATCTTGTGGGACTGCTATTTTGGGGCAGTGGGTAGGGGAAAAACAGGGAGAAAATTTGTAACTCTAAATCTGGCGGAAATGAACAATGTAAACCAGAAGTTAATAAAGCATTTGAAAAAAATAATTATTTTTATCCATACTCATTAGTGTCTTTGGTCTCTAATTTACTTTCTCTTTGTTTGTCTCTGTTGCTCAGGTATTAATACCATATTTCTCATGTGGAATGAATTTATGAAAGCAAATTCTTTTTTTATGATTACAAGAAATCATTTAAGCAACACATAGTAAGATTAATCTCTTATTTAAAGGCTGAAATAAATTTTAAATCAATAAGGATTTTTTTCCAAAAATACATTGGGAATTCTTCATTCACTATTTGATGTCCTTTTCTGAAATTTTCTTTAGACTATCTACTTTCTGTTGACTTAATTCAGATATTCTTCATCTTTGTCAATATTAATTGATTTCAATAACACCTTCACTTTTATTGACATATAATTGGATATAATGGTTCATGATGATTTCCCCCTTCTCCATTCATTTTGAATTCCAATTTCTGATTTTTTGTGTAATTTTACTCTAATCTCTTTTTTAAAAAATTCTAACAATCTCTATTTTAGTGGTGCTTTTCAAAAACTATTTTTAAAAAATTGCCAGTTCAAAAATCTCATGCCAATTTTTGTTTTTTTCTTTTTAATGCTAATTTGGGCAGTATTTATTAATGGATTTTCTATTTTTGGAGACGCCAATTCAGTTAAACATTGTAGTTTTTTTATTAATGGTTCAAAATATATTTTTTTCTAAAGACTTTAACTGAAACCCACAAAATTCATTATGTTGTCTTATTGATGCTAATCCACTTAATATGAAACTCTCCTCCACCTTACTTTCTACTTTAAGGCGTATCTATTTTAAGAAGTCAAGTCCAGAAATTTTCTCTTCATTTTTTTGCTTTTTTGGAGGGGGGAAGGTAGGGCAATTGGGCTTAAGTGACTTGCGTAAAGTCACATGGCTAGTTTGTGTGTGTGTGTGTGTGTGTGTGTGTGTGTGTGTGTGTGTGTGTGTGTATGAAGTGTCTGAGGCTGGATTTGAACTCAGGTCCTCCTGACTCCAGGGCTGGTGCTCTATTCACTATGCCACCTATCCATCCCTTTTCATTTCTTCAATGACTGACTTTTAACATAAGACTTGCAAGTCACAGTAGTGTCATCTCCCTTTTTCCAGTGAGTCAAAATGAAAATATTACAAGCATTAAGAAAGAAACTGTATGCCAAGTACTGCAAAACAGAATCCCTCAATACTTTTCACTGTCAATGAGCAGCTAAAGAAAAAATAAAAGTAAGATAAACGAAGAACCAAAAGTTTCATGGAAGCATAACTTGCCTTGTAAGACCAAGCATTATTCTGTAAGTATATCACTGCCACCACCACAACAGTACTCCCATTAACAATACCAATGAAACCCTGGACTTTTAATTTAATGAAAGTCTTTAAAAAATTTCTTTAGAGAAGAAACAGAGTTGAGAAAATTCTTCAAAATAAAAATGTAATAGATGATGTGAACCAGTTGAATGTTCTTGGTAATAAAACAATAAAAATCAGAAAATTTATTAAACCGAGTTTATAGTTCATAAGGAGGATTGGTATGCATTCCTATTATTTTGGGGTTCATTACCTAGCATTTTCAGTAAACTTAAACTTGTTTATTTTTCAAGTCACTTAGTCATTCAAGCCCTCAGTTTCATTATCTTTAAATGAAGGGATTATATTACAGGGATATATGGTCATAGAGATAGCTAAATGGCTCAGTGGATAGAGCACTGGGCTTGAAATAAGGAAAACCTGAGCCTCAGACACTTACTAGCTGTTTGTCCCTGGAGAAGTCATTCAGCCTCTGTTTGCCTTAATCTACTGGAGGAACAAATGGCAAACTACTTCATTAGCTTTGCCAACAAAACCCCATGGACAGTATGGACTAGGATCCATGGGGTCACAAAGAGTCAGACACAAGTAAATCATTAAACAACAGTGAAATGGCTCTTGTCAGTCATTAATCTTATGAATATACTGCACCTTAAAAATGGCTAACCTTTGCCTCCATACTGCTATGTCAGGTCAGTCGCTTTGTAGTCCTGTGCATTCCAAATTTTTCCGAAGGAAGTGGTCATATGATCTACTACTCCTTGAATCATATGCCAGTGGCAATAGCTGCAGAGTGCAAGTTTCCTTCTTGCTTAAAATGGTAACCCCAAGCATACCTTTGAGCCTCCCATTCCTGCAGCATCAAAATCTATTGAGCAATGAGTGTCTTAGGTGGAGATTGGATAAGAACTTGATATTTCAAAGATTTTTCTAATTCAGTAGAAGGCAGTAGAATGTTTTTGAAGTGTTTCCCTCCTCTGAAATACTGGGGTGCTTTAATTATAAATAAATAAATGGGGTAAAACTAAGGTCAAATGGAATTTATACAGATCCATTCTCCAGTTTCACAACTAATTCAAAATACTTTCAAACTAATCCATTATTTAGTATCTGTCAGTCACAGAATAAGAACACTAAGAAATTTTAGACTGCTAAATTTGAACTGTCTCCTGGAATCCTAGGTTCAACCTGGTTTCTGGCCTTCCTCATCCCATACTTGATTGCTCTGTGTACACAGAACTATAAAGCGCAAACTAACAAAGCACCAAAATTGTTTCCATTATTCCCCTTTTTGTTCAAGTATTCTGATTGAATAAACTGCTAGAATGAGAAGAGAAACATCAAGATGCTGTTCTAGTGCAGTATAATTGAAATTAGATCAACAAACGTTATTAAGCACCTTAAGCATTAGTTACTGAGGATATAAATATAAGAATGAAATAGTCAAAACCTGAAAAAGCTTTCATTCTGTTGGGGAGAGGAGGAAGAGCATGCACATTAAAAATGAAGAAATGAAAAACATGTAGAGAGTAATGTCAAGGAAAAGGCATTAGTAAAGAGAGTCTTTCTGTTGGGGTTGACCTTTGAACTTTGAAAAATGCTAGGAATGGCTGAAAAAGTTATAGTATAGGAATGTAATGGAATACTATTATTCTATAAGAAATGATGAGTAGGTGGACTTCAGAAAAAACTGGAAAGACTTACATGAACAGATGCTGAGTGAAATGAGAAGAAGCGGAAGAACATTTTACACAATAACAGCCACATTGTTCTATGATTAACTTTCCTTATCTCTGCTTCGCAATGCAAGGATCTAAGACAACTACAAATGACTCATGATGGAAAATGCTATCCACATCCAGAAAAAGAACTATGGAGTCTGAATGCAGATTGGAGAGTACTATTTGTTCTTTCTCTCTTTTTTATTGGTTTCTTCTTTCTTGTAGTTTCTACAATTGGTTCTAATTCTTCTTTACAACATGACTAATGTGAAAATATTTTAAATGTGAATATAAATGTAGAGCCTGATCAGATTATATGCTGTCTTGGTTTGGGGAGAGGGAAGGGATGGGGAGAAAATTTAAACCTAAAAATCTTATGGAAATGAATGGTGGAAACAAAAGATACATAAATTAATTAATTTAAATTACAAAAGATTAAAAAATATGCTCACACTGGGTTGAGATAAAAATAGAAGTCTCTTCTCAAATACAAAAAAAAAGAAAGTAAAGGAAAAGAAAAATTCTATGTATGTCTAATTGTACATTTCTCTTCATAGAATATGAGCTCCTTAAAGAAAGGAAATGTAAAGCTAAGCATGAGCAGATTTCCAGAGGATGGCGGCTGTGAATAGCTTTCAAGGTTCTGATTACACAGTATAGTGAACTCTCTATTTTTTCAGTAACAAATCAGAGCAAAACATTCACAGAACACAAAGTACAGCATTCAAAATATTACAACTTTACAACTTATCACTAAAATGGCCACAGTTTTCACCAAAGTGGTCACATAGTTTTATGCAAAAGATAACACTCATTTAGTAAGTACTTCATTTAGTAAATCCTTTATTCAGTCATCCTTAAGGAGGAAAGCCTCCTTAATTAATACAAAGTACAAAGGTCAAAGTCCTCCACCCACAGGGTGCAATTAAGTTACAATATCATCAGTCACTACTAAATACCTTCTTAAGGGATAGTGGAAAGTACAAAGGCTATCCACCCCTAAGTCACAATAAAGTTACAATATCATCTGTTAGCATTAAATACACAAGGAAGGGTCTTTTCATCTTGACTCAAGGCAGACTCTCATCTTCCATGGTTCCTCTTTCATGGTCTAATCTCCTGCCTTAATCTAACCAACTGCCACCTGAGTTCAAAAGTAGACATCTCCCAGTTCCTTGACCAGCTCTTTATGCAGTTCCATATTGAAGCTCACAGTGTCTAATTCACTGCAAGTCCTTCACAGTTTCTATTCCTGGGAAGATAAAGCTTAACACAGCCACAAAAACATTTGTAAAAATTGCTGGCATCCTCATTAATTTGCTTTCAGCCTGTGAAATTAACATACACCCAAAACAGACAAAGTACCAACACCACAGTCATGCTTCCTGTGGCAGCTCCGGCTGGCCCTCAGAAGTCTTCAGCAGCTCTGGCTGGTTCTCAGAAGCTGTCAGCAGAAGTTTTGGCTGGCTCTCAGAAGAAGCTCCACCACCATAAGCTCCATTCTCAAAATCAAAATCACTTTCTTCAGCCTGGGTCTCTCTTCCTCAGCCTCCACACAGCTTGCTCCAAGAAGTTCTGACTCTCCCACTTGTGCTTTTCTTTATATATGGCATTAGCTCCTCTCTGCCACACCCCTTCCTGTTATATCAGCAACAGGGATTCACACCTTCTGTTTCTTAACAGAGGCTTCATATAATTAACTTGAAACTAAGTGCTAAGTATCTGTTAACTTGACAATACAAGAGTATCTTCAAATTCCATTACTATTACAGGGACTTGTTTCATTTTTACCTTTATCTTCTCAGTGTTAAACACAGCCTGACAAATAGTAAAGGCTCAGTAAATGCTCATTGAATTGAAGTGACTTAAGGACCCAAATTTCCTTGTACAATAAGTAGGAGTTCCAAGGTTCTAGCTCAAGTTATTTGACTTCAGATTCAGTGTTCTGTCCACAGCATATTGCGCCTCTGATCATTTTAGATTCTTCACAAAAGAGGCATCTTCTTTCAACAGCATTTTTCCTCAGAGTTCTGCTTATTGTCTTTGAATTGCAGGAGTTTCATGAAAATCATAGACTCAAAGGGCTGAGGAGTACCTTAGTTTGCCTCATCTGCTATGAATCCAATCAACACTACTTACAGGCAGAGCATCTTATGAAATAGATTGTTATTTAATAGGCCATTTCAGAAGTTAGAAAATATACACTTTTGAGTTGCAAAGAATCTTAATTTAATTTGTAGCCATGTAAACTTTAATCTGATGTCACTGAGGAGATGTAGATTAAGTCAACAATTATGTTATAGTATTTCTCTTCTCTGCCCTTCCATTTTCCCATTAAAATAAAGGGAGTATGGGGCATCTGGGTAGCACAGCGAGTAAGAGCACTAGCTCCAATGTCAGGATGACCTGGAGATCGAATCCCGGGCTCAGACACTCAACAACATACCCAGAAACAACTGGCTGTGTAACCTTGAGCAAGCTACTTAACCCCGATTGCTTAAAAAAAAAATAAAATAAAGGAAGTATATTAGCTACCTATTTCCCAGAGTATAACATAGAAGACTAAACACATATGCCTTCTCTTTTTCCACTTAGTGATTTGCTGCTGTTGTACTCCATGAATATAAGGTATCCCCATGAGGGGATTCTCCCTAAAATGCTAATTGTTTACTACATATACATGGGAACATCTATTGCAATGTCTTTTCAATGGTTTTAGAAAACATCTATTCTAATTTGTATCTTCTGATTCAGTAACACACACACAATCACACACACACACATGCACACATTCCTGTTTATCTATAAAGTAAATTCCCCCTAGAATTCAGTGTTTGGAAAGGAAAAATTATTTTGGCAGAGAAACTTCCATACTTCTATTTAATAATACAAAGAACTTTATAATTCAGTGCTTTTCTATTCATATGTTAGTTGGGGCAGAGAATATAACTTTAAACCTAGTTCTCCTGCTCATTGCCTTTTCAATGGAATTGAATTATTCAATTCAACAGATATTCATTAAATGCTTACCTTGGAATAAAAAGACAAAAAGTGGGCACTTAATTTAAGGACCTTATGTTTTAATTCAATTCAATTCATAAGTCTTAAGAAGTGCCTAGTAAGTTAAATTCATGGAGCAAGGGATTTGTGAAATCTACAGTTGTATCCAGTAAAAAAGTAAGTTAAAAAGACATGGACTCATATTATCTTCTGACCCTTATTGTGTGACCACAGTTTAGTTATTTAGCTTCTCTGTTTTATCAAATTAGGGACTTCATCTATATAATTTCTAAGTTCTCATTCATATTTAAATCCTATAAATTCAAAGCTAAATGACATGCTTAGTTGTAGCATCTATCATATTCCAGGTGTGCGGCAAAATCTACTCCTCATTTATTTATTTTAATTTTTAATGACCCCATTTTAATTTTGTGACAACTCAGTAAGCACTCCACTTTGCGTCCGCTGCTCTGCCTGTTTCTTACCCTATGGAACAAGATGTCCTTCATCATTTCTAAACTCACCACCATACTACTAGTTCAAGCCTTTATTGACCTCTCTTCTGATTGGAGAGCCAGAAGGTGGTGAGCCAAACTCCTTCCCATGCCTTTCTTTATATAAGACAGAAACAACTTTCAGATCATTTTATTTTGGATCTGCTACTCTGTCTGGTTTCAACTCCACAGAACAAGATATTCCAACACTGGGTACCCTCTGGTGAAAGAGAATCTTAAGATTACACTTGTAATGCACTGAAGATTACACTAAAATTACATTCTGGGTAAAAGGATAGATGTTGGTACCCTCTACAGAAAAATAGGAAAATTCAGAAGAGAAGTGACTTTGGGGAAAGGAATAATGTTACAGTCTGTGAGCTTATTGCAACTCCTTCTGACTTATACTGTGTGACTCATTCTGAACTATACAAAGTAAAAAATGGGGGAAGAAGTAGGGATAATACTAATCAGTCACTGCCCGCAGGCTAGAGGTTTCCCACCCCAACTATGACTACTGCAGCCTGAACATATTATGGAGAATAGAGAATAAGTAAGGTGAAAGAGAGGGGGATTTTTCCATTGACAATAACTCAGCTATTGCCCTGGGTACCCAGGTAGAGTTATCTTATAAATGCACTAACGGGTCAATTTTCAGTACAGAAGAGAAGTTTGGATTTTGTCCAATGGTAAGGCGAAAAATCAGGGTATGTGTGGTTATTATACAAACAAGTGTCATGTTTGGTTACATAAGGATATTGAGAAATGACTTGCCTTCTCATCTTCTATATGATTGACCACGTAAGCCTTTGGGGTAGATTATAACCAGTTAGTAGATAGGTGGCACTATGGATTGAGCAATGGACATAGAGTCAGGAATACTAGACTTCATACCTTACCTTTTTTTTTTTTTTACCTATGTGACTTGACAAGATACTCAACCTCAGTTTCCTTACCTGCAATATGTGGGAAATTGGGTTAAATGGATTCTGCAGTCCCTGTGAATTCTAAATCAATGATCCTATCATGTACTTCAGGTGAGAACATTGTCCAATGCACACCAGACCCTATTTTGATGATAATTACCACCAATTACCTATGATCCCATCTAATATTTATAGGAGAATATAATGAATCAAATTTCTTTTGCTTAATACTGACTTTTTCATTTAATGTTAAAATAATTTCATTCTATCAAGTAAAAATGTATTGATGCAAGAAAAAATTCACCATTTTTGGATCCCCTTGAATTCTAATATACTTTGCAAATGTCACTGGTGTCTCTAAATAGAAAATTACTGTTTCTTTGAAAGATGGTTTCAAAATCTCAGGTGTCATTTAGCTTTCTTTGGCAAAAAAAGCTGAAAACTAGTTTGCAAAAAGAAGAATTAGGTCTTTAATTAGGAACAGTGACTGAATATTACTGTGATCATAGGATTCAGAGCTGGGAGCAGAGCTGTAATTAACATTTTTCATAACTGGGAAAATGGCACAAAATGCATAAATGACAAGAACATGGTCCCTTAAAATATATTTTGAGGCAAATTCACTTGAGGAGTGTGGGAGGACAGAGGCCCTGAAACACAAATTCTATGCCATCCCAGCTCTGTGGAGCCATTAATGGGTTGGCTATCTTGGGGGATAGGAGTGGGAAGGCAGCAAGGTGAAGTCAAAGACAATGGGAGTTCAACTGGATTTTGGAACTTACTGTTTTAGTTAATTATTCCTACTAACTATATTCTAAACTCAAGCATTTCTATACTGCTGAAAGATATAAAATAGAGTTAGCATTCTATATACTTTTGAAGTCTGGGACAAAGCTCTTATCATCCATCCTGGTTAAAACTCTGATATTAACATTATGATAGAAACCATCTTATACAGGGGTGGGGAACCTGCAGCCTCAGGGCCACACGTGGTCCTCTAGGTCTTCAAGTGCCAACCTTTGTCTGAATTCGAACTCCACAAGGTCTACACTTGAGTGCCTAGAGGGCTACTGTGGGCTCAAGACCATAGGTTCCCCACCCCTGATTAGAACTCCATAATTTTACAGAGGAGGGAAAAAGATCAAAGAAGAGAGGAGAGAAGACTATTTTTCAAAGTTGCAGAGGCAGTAGGAAAGTTTTTGCTGTATACAGATGGGAAAATCCATTTAACTAGAACAACAAAGCACTGCTACTTTGGGTCTCTCCCTGAAATAAGAAAATAGCTCCACTTTTCCCTTCATTCTGTGAAATGAATTCAACTGATTATGAGTTCATGGGGAATTCAGCTGTTTGTTGATGAGACCTGGAGTGGTTTTTTTTTTTAATTCCTTTATGCTCTCCACATGTTCTGTCTTCATGGATACATCCTCCAAAGTGGAGTAGTTACAGTCATCAGTGTATTTTTCACACAGTCTTCAAAGCTAATTGGTGCAATGATAGAAGCCCGTTCTTTATCAATAAAGGCAGACAAAACAAAAATCCACCCAGTCTTTTCCATTATTTACCCCCAAATAAGGAATAGGGAATATTTTTGACAAAGTCAGATATAATTTGTTTGGAGGTGTTGGCCATTGTTTTGATTTAGATTTTATTCCACTAACCTTTATTCCTCAGCATTTTCATTTGTACTTCAGGATTTATTATCTATACTTCCCACCATTTTTACCTTCCTCTCTCTTTTGCACATTAAGTAACCATTCTAGAATTATGGCTATACTCTGTGTGTCCTTCAGCTTGACTATTTTCATTGTTGTCCAGGGGAAAGAATTAGGGATATGGAAATTAGAATATTTATAACACACATATACATACACACAATTCTGGGCTGATCAGTTTAGATCATCAGAATAAATAGAAGACACAAATTTAGTTTAAAATAATGTTATATTCTACTATGGTCGCTTCAGCTATACCTTCTGATGGAACTTGTTTTGAGTAATATATTGGAATATTTCTTCTTTTTTTAGATTAAGAGCTAAGATATTGTGATGGAAAGAGCATGGGCCTTGGTAGTTAAAAGATCACATTTTAATTCCCCATTTTCCTACAAATTAGCTAGGTAACTATGATTGCTTCTCAGGACCTTAGTAGATTCCTCCTTTGTAAAATGACTGGACTTGACTGGATGTTCTCTGATTTTTTCAAGATGAAAATCTTTTTATAATAAATACACATATCAGAGTTTCTTTTCTGGGGGGGGTCATTAACCCCTTTTGCCAGTTGGGGAAACCTATGGATACCTTAGCATATTCTTTTAACTGCATGAAAACCCACATGTGTGCAAGTTCATGGAACTCAAATGAACAACTTCTGACTAAGACAAAGATGAATGTTTGGGGGTTTACAGGAATTGTTTCACAGTGAACATGAATTCAGTTGCAAAATTCAGATTTATGATGCTTTTTACTAAATTCTAAGAAAATTGATGTCACATGTCTAAATCAATCTCTTGCAGTTATTATTACCGTTTGTACAGAAAATCTTACAGCTCAGCTTTAAGTTTCTAGGAAACCAGACATATAGTGCTGTCTAGCAGACAATGCTATAGCTACATGACTCAATATTGTGTCCTCTTTTTGGAACTGTGATCTTATCGGCATCAGCATCAGCATCAGATAATGGTTATTAACTGCCTTATGGCCCTGGGCCTGTGTAGAGCAGCATTTCTATACACAATTATTTCATTGTACTGGTTCCTAAAATGTACCTCAATAATTGCACCATGAAATCAATTCCTTTCTTGTTAATAAGGTAGTTTATTTTTATGCTAATTAAAATCACAAGACAATTGTATTTGTTTGCAATTTCAATGAAAGTGGATCAAGAGCTATAAAAGGGTACTGGTGCTAAGCGCCTTTGGAGCAGAGGATGACTGCTCTTTAAATGTCCTCTTAGTCATCATCATTTGTTCATTGTGGGAAATCATTCTCCATTCAGATGGTGGTACAGATGACGGTATTACCTGCATATAAAAAAGTACTATAAATATACATGATCCTTAGGAATGGGTCGATTTCTAAAGACTATTGTCATCCCTTATATTAATTTGACATCTTTGACAATTTTCTTGTATTCATTTTGTATTTGAATATATTAAAGTTATGTTTAGACACATTCTGTCTGCCCCATTAGAATATAAGCTCCTTGAGAACAAGCCCTATTTTATTTTTGTCTAAGTAAAAGTAATGACTAGTGCAGAGTAAGCATTTAATAAATGTTTTGTAATTGATCAATTTTTTAAAAACAAAACGTACAATGTTATTGTTTGTTCAAAGTCAATCAGCTATTATTTATTTAGCATATACTGTGCATCAGGACTTGTGATAAGTTCTGGAGATATAAAGAAAGCAAATAAAATAATAAACAGTGTTTTCTCTCAAGAAGCTTACAGTACAATGGAAGACACAAGAGGCAAACAACTATGTACAATCATGTATGTAGGATAAATTAGGAGTAGTCACAGAGGGAAGGTAATAAGATTAAAAAGGACTGGAAAAGGCTTTTGTATAGAAGGTGGAACTTTAATTGTTTTCTAATTAAGATTTTATTTATTTATTTTTAGTTTTCAACATTCATTCCCACAAGATTTTGATTAACACATTTTCTCCCCATCTTTCCCCCACCCCCACCCCAAGATAGTGAGGCTACTTAATACCCTTTCCCCCAATCTCTCTTGCATCCTCCCCCATCCCTCCCTAAGTTTCTAGTAGGGCAAGGTGGTTTCCTCTACCCCAGTGCCTGTATATTTTATTTCCCAGTTGCATGTAAAAAACTTTTTTTTACCATTTGTTTTTAAAACTTTGATTTCCAGATTCTTTCCCTTCTTCCCTCCTCACCCACCCCTACTGGGAAGGAAAGCAATTCAATATAGATTGTACATGTGTAGTTACACAAAACTTTTCCATAGTAGATATATTGTGAAAGACTATATTTCTTTCCACCCTATCCCACCCCCACTTATTCTATTTTCTACTTTAACCCTGTCCTTTTCCAAAAGTGATTGCTTCTAACTACCCTCTCCTTCAATCTGCCCTCCCTTCTGTCATCCTCCCTCTTATCCCCTTGCCTCCTACTTTCCTGTAGGGTAAGATACCCAATTGAGTGTATATGTTATTCATTCCTTAAGCCAAATTCAATGAGAGTAAGGTTGATCCATTCCCTTTCACCTTCCTGCTTTCCCCCTCCATTGTAAGAATTTTCTCTCGTCTATTTTATATGAGACAATTTACCCTATTCTATCTCTCCCTTTCTCCTTCTCCCAATATATTCCTGTCTCACTTCTTAATTTTATTTTTTAGATATTACCCCTTCATATTAAACTGATCTTGCACCCTCTGTCTATGTATATACATATACACACACTCACATATATGTATATACATACACCTTCCTATGCATACATACATGTATGTATACATGCGTACATATACATATATTTATGCATACATATACATATACATATATATATATTCCCTTCAACTATCCTCATACTAAGAAAATTTTTAGGAGTTACAATTATTTTTCTATGTAGGATTATAAATATTTCAACTTTAATAAGTTCCTTATGATTTCATTTTCCTGTTTATCTTCTCACGTTTCTCTTGCTTATGAGTTTGAAAGTAAACTTTTCTGTTCAGCTCTTATTTTTTCATCAAGAATACTTGAAAGTCCTCTATTGCATCGAATGATGATATTTTCCCCTGAAGCATTATACTCAATTTTGCTGGGTGATTCTTGATTTTAATCCTAGCTCTTTTGACCTTCAGAATTTCATATTCCAAGTCTTTTGATCCCTTAATGTAGAAGCTGCTAGATATTGTGTTATCCTGATTGTGTTATCACAACACTCATCTGAGTGCTTGTAATATTTTCTTCTTGACATGAGAACTCTGAAATTAAGCTATCATATTCCTAGGAGTTTTCTTTTTGGGATGTTTTTCAAGAGGCAATTGGTGAGTTCTTTCAATTTCTATTTTGCTTTCTGGTTCTAGAATATCAGGACAATTTTCCTTGAGAATTTCTGGAAGGATGATTTCTAGGTTCTTTTTTTATCATGGCATTCAGGTAGTCTGATAATTTTTTTAAATTATCTCTCCTGGATGTCTTTTCCAGGTCAGTGGTTTTTCCAGTAAGACATTTCACATTGCCTTCTATTTTTTTTTCATTTGTTTGGATCTGTTTTATACAACCTGGGTTTCTCCTAAAGTCATTAGTTTACCTCCAATCTAATTTTGAAGGACTTATTCTCTTCAGTGAGTTTTTGAAATTCCTTTTCCATCTGGCCAATTTAGCTTTTTAAAGCATTTTTCTCCTCATTTATTTTTTGGGCCTCTTTTGCCATTTGAGTTAGTCTATTTTTAAGGTGTTATTTTCCTCAGTATTTTTGGGGGGTCTCCTTTAGCAGGCTGTTGACTTGCTTTTCATGATTTTCTTGCATCATTCTCATTTCTCTTCCCAATTTTTCCTCTACTTCTCTTACTTGATTTTCAAAATCCTTCTTTAGCTCCTCCATGACCTGTAACCAATTTGTATTTTTCTTGGAAGCTTTTGATGCTGGAGTTTTCACTTTGTTATCTTCTTCTGGTTCCACATTTTGATCTTTTTTTGTCCCCAAAAAAGGATTCTATGGTCTGATTGTTCTTCCTCTGCTTGCTCATCTTGGCAGCACTTGACTTTTGAGCATTTCCAGGGTAGAACTCTGCTTCCAAAGTGAAGAGAGCTATGTCCCAAATTGCTGGGATTCTCACAGTTGTCAGGGCAATAAAAAGGGTGCTCTTTACATCCATCACAAGCTCTGACACACTGGCCACACACCCCAGGACCTCCACCCAAGACTGAGATCCAGATGCAAGCATGTCCACACAAGAACAATTACCCCCTGAAAGAGTTCTTGGTCCCCTTAAAAATCTGTAGTAAAGGAGTTCTGGAGGCAGCCATGTGGCAGCAGCTGCAGCCACTGTGCCTCTGCCCACCACTCGCCCTGGGGTCAGGGGCTGGACCATTTTCTTTTGTCACTGGGTTCCAACAGAACTCCCCACTGACCTTTTACTTTCTCTTTGGTGTTTATGGGTTGAGAAGTCTGGAAACCACCACAGCTGCCAGTGATTCACTTTTCTGAAGTCTGCTCCAGCTGGTCAGGGATGCCCTGGGTCTCACACAGGAATGTGCTTCACCTCCTAGCATGGTAAAATAGACCCCTCCTATTGGCCTGCCAGACTGCCTTCAGTAGGAGATTTTTTTTCTCTCAGTCACTTTGTGGTTTTGTAGCTCTAACATTTGTTTAGAGTTATATGTCATAGGCATTGGAGTTTGTTGGATGTGGGAGTTCAAGCAAGTTCCTGCTTCTACTCTGCCATTTTGGCTCCAACCAGAAGGCAGGAGCTAGGACTTGAAGGGAGATGGAGATAAGGAGGAGAACATTCTAACTTTAGGGGACAACCAGTGAAAATGCCTGGAGTAACTGAAAATAGGAGCATATGGTCAGGATTCAATCCTAGGTGTTTTGGTTATATTCAGTCCTCTTTCCACTCTAACAACCTATCAGTCAACAAGTATTTATTAAGGACCTACACTATGATAGGTTCTGGTAATATAAAGAAAAACAATTCCTGCTCTCAAGGAACTTGCATTCTAATGGAGAGACAATATGCAAATATAGTGTGTCCCAAAAATTCTAGTATATATTAAAAGAGCAATCACACTATGACATTTGAGATACACTAAATCTAGGTATATATAAAATTCATGCAAAAAATACAGATAACCTATTGGGGATGGAAGAGGGAAACAGGGAACACCTCATGCAGAAGGGACAGTGTGACCAGCATTTTACTAGGAGCTAGGAGATACAGATGGAAAATAAAATATACCTGCTACGGAGGAGCAGAGGATCAGGGAATTAGTGTTGGAAGAGTCAATAGACTCCTTCAATCTAAACTCCTTAATTTATAGATGAGTAACTAAATACCAGAGGAGTTGTGACTTGCCCACAGATATATAGGTTGTGTCAGTAGAAGAATTCAAACCTCTGCCTCTGAATCCAGTGTTTTGTGGGAAATAATATGCGAGCATATGAAGCTACAAAGATGGACCATAGACTATGGTGCTATATTACCGTCTGTGATATGGGTGGCTTAATGCAGGTTAACTAATTCTAAGATTCAGGATATGAAGGTCCAGTACAAGGAAACACAAAGCATGCAAGATTGTGTTTCTACAAGCCAATTTAATTGAGGGCACATACTTACAATACAGAAGGGCAATCAGGGAGAATGGAAAGAGGTCAGGTCCATGGGGCCCTCAGTGGAATTTGTTACTCCAAACAAGAAAGATCTATTGAGATTTTTATAGGATTCTTATTTGAGTCAAGCAGGACCAAGCACTGGGTAAGGGAGCCAATAGTATGGACCTAGGGATTTAAGCTGATTCTTGCTAACAATGGGTGAAGAGATTCCTGGGAAATTGGTGATTAGTTGATTTTTAAACTCCCCACTAGCAGGACAGGAATTTTGGGTCATTATTGGTGGTTTTACTTTGATAGGATGACTTAGGTTTTGAACTTCCCAGAGTTTTTTTAATTTATCTGGGGGTAAGGTGTGGTGGGCTAAGTTCTTGTGGTCTTTATGCTGGGAAAGGAAAAAGAAAAAAAATAATATATATTATATTATAAAATATATAAAAATATATGCTGGTGGCATACAGAATAGGGAGAGGAGGCACAGTGGATGGAGCATTGGGATTTGAATTGGGAATACCTGAATTAAAATCCAGTCTCAAACACTAACTACCTATGTGACCCTGGGCAAATGCCTTATTCTCTGTCTGACTTTTGATTGTAAAGAGGGGCTAGTAATAGCACCTACCTCCTAGGGTTGTTGGGTGGATTTCTGTAAGATCAAAATGGAGGGAGGCACTGTCCTGGGAAGACTTTATTTCTAACAAGTTTCTCCTGCTTGGTTAATGTTCTTTGACAATAGTCTGTGGTCTTATGCAATTAATGACTTTTATTGTTAAATAAAGCAGGTAAAATGCCTACAAGTCTTTAAAAGCAAAAACAAACCCTTCCTTGGCCATAATAGCCTTAAGAACAACAGCTGCCAGGGAAATAGCCCCATCAAGCCTAGGGAAGTGCTGCACTTACTGTTCTGAATGGCCTCTGTTTTCCATATTAGATACTTGGAGGCAGAGGCAAAGTCTGCTTCTTCCTACAGTTTGGAGGTGACCCCTCATCTCCCCTGTTTTATTGTCCTGTATTATGCTAATGAGAACTCATAGAGCCACATTTAAATCACAAATGAATAGGTTCTGGCAATGTTTGTTTTGCCAGCTCAGTCTGAGTATCTTGAGTTACTGCCTATTGTGGTTGCTTGTCAAGTGTTTTGCTGTTCGATGGCTCTAATGTTATCCAATATGGCATTGTTTCAGTCTTTATTACTTTTGGATCAGTTATTCACACTCCTTTTATTCTCTCCGCTCCCTGTCCAGACTACCTCATCTGAAATGATATTATTAAAACTCTTGGCATACTTCACAGAATACTTGATTGATATGTAACTTGGGAGTCAGGTTTCTCCTTTTCTTCCTTAAGCATTAGTTCATAAGATCATAGATTTAGAAGTAGAAAGAAGCTCAATCATCCTCTAGTCTAGCATTTTATATTTTATTGGAGAAAATGAGGACTAGAAAGATAAAGTGAATTCCTTAAAGCCACTCAGGGAAAAGAGTCAAGAATTGAACTCAAGTCTTCTGGCACCAAATTCAGCACTCTTTGCACTAGGGATTACTGTGCTTTTTCTGTAGGGCACTAAGTGGTAGAGTGGATAGAATCCAGGGCCTTGGGTCAGGAAGATCTATTTCAAATTTAGCATGATACATTTACTAGCTTTGTGACCTTGGGCATGTTACTTAACCCTGTTCGTCTCAGTTTCCTCATCTGTAAAATGAGCTGGAGAAGGAAGTGGGAATCCACTAAAGTATCTTTGCCAAGAAAACACCAAAGGGGTCATGAAGAGTAGGATATGACTAAAAATGACTCAACAACAACAAAAAACTTTAACAATACTTTTTTTAAAGTTATAGTTTTAATTTTTAGTATAATTCATTAAGTTATCTCTTTCAAAGTGGTGTTAAACCAAAATGATTAGAGAGAAAGTCTCATAGTCAGAAAGATCTGGGGTCAAGTCCTGCCTCTGACATATATTGACTGGATGGGAGTGTGTGTGTGTGTGTGTGTGTGTGTGTGTGTGTGTGTGTGTGTGTGTGTGTGGGTGGGTGTGTGTGTGTGTTGGAGTGAGAGATATTAAAGTGAGATAATAAAAAACAAAAAAGAGAAGAGGGCCTAGGACAGGGCTTTGGGCAACACCCTCCGTATATGAGTGTTACATGAATGAAGAATGAGTAATGGAGACTAAGAAGGAGATATGAAACAGGAGGAAATGCAAGATAGAATAATGCCACAAAAAATAGAGGCTAGAGAGTGTCCAACAGGACATAGTTCTCCAGTTGCAGAAGCCACGTCTCTGACTGCAAATCTAACACCCTTTGGACTCTTTTTTTCTTCTCATATAATGTTTTCCCACATTAGTATCCCTAAACCTCAGATGTAAATACTTCTTTCTCCCAACAAAGGAGGGAATTAATCAACATGGGAAATTTTAAATAGCAGTTTGGGGATACTGCAGCATCCATTCTTCCTCTTGCTTAGCCTCTGGAGACATATTCTGAAACTACTACCATGGGCCTCCTTATGAGTCCACAGTGGAGAGGGAGAGGAAGAAGACTTCGCTACAAGTCGTTTTCTTGAAGCCTAGGCACTCTTTGATTAAGTTTTCGATCTGTATCATTCTAGACTGTACAGAAACCATATAAAACTAGCAAGGACAGACCTGACACTGGTAGAAAACTTAGCTGGCTGGTGACATATGTGGAAAGAAGAAAAAAATGGTCTCTTCCCCTTTTCATTTTTATGAGCCTCAATATACCTCTGGAAGGATATTAGTTTCGAATTCCATCATACAACTCTGATGGGATCCTGAAGATATGGTATTCTGCAATCATGATTCCCAAAGTGCACATAGGGAAAGCACAATTAGAATTGACTTTCAGTTACAAGTATATGAAGGAGACACATCATCAGATAAACTGTCATGTATGCCATCTCCTCAGGAGTTTTCCTTTAAATAATTTTCTTGAGTTTATTCATGCCATAGCGAAGTATATCTGTTTTAACCCAAAGCATTTTATTCTTTCCTCAAATAGCTCATTTTCCAGCTGTTAAATTACATTTATCATTTTTTTTCCTATGGATTTCCATTTCACTGGCATTTTGTACTGTGGAGTTCAAAAGTGGGCAGCAGCCTCTCAGGATTTGAGTAGCAATTTGGTATAATGGAAAGAGCACTAAGGTGGAGTCAGGAGGGCTGGACTTGACATCAAGCTCTGATAGTTACTATCTCTAGCTGAATGACTGGCCAAATGACTTTATTTCTCTCATCTCATTGCTTCCTTGTCTGTAAAAGGGGGGAAAATAATGCCTGTAGCAATCACAGAAAGTGTTGCTAAGCCCAAATGAGACAATGAATTTACATGAACTGCATTACACACTTTAAAGTGCTAAACAACAGCAACAATGATTTCATATCCTATATATTATACTATATATACTTGTCTTATCTATACAATGTATATATATATATGTATAGGTATATGTGTGGATAGATATATGATAGAGAGATAAAAGACAGACAGATAAATAGAGAGATAGATAGATAGATAGGTAGATAGAGTTGTATATCTATATCTATAAGGACTGAGAAATGGGCCTACATCTTTGTCATCTCCCAGGTAAAGAAGCTTCATCTATCAACAAAAGTTGGTACCTTCTCTGCAACTTGCTGTCTTGGAGAGTTGTCTAGAGTACTGAGAGTTTAAGGGTCCCACATCCAGCATTTGCCTCAAAAAGAAGTTGACAACAAGCCTTCCTGCCTCCAAAATTAGCTTTCTATCAAGTATAATACACTGTCAAACATTTCTTCTCTATTTTTATCAATACCAAAGCCTAATCATTTAGAAAATATTCCAAGACAGAGAATCTGGGTTTCCTTCTCGACTCTTTTTCTAACTACCTATGTGACAATGGGCAAACTACTTATTTCTGGGCCTCAGTTTCTTTATAAAATTAGAGGATGGACTAGATAGAATCTATGTTCTCTTCTAGCACTAAATCTGTGACTCTTGACTGTATTATTACATCATGATAACCTTTACAAAGCACATCAAAATTTTCATTTGTTCCTCAAAACAAATCAACAAGATGGTTTTCATAGATTTTATCCTCACTTTCCAGATAAGAAAGCATAGGCTCGTATAGATAAAGTAGCTTGCCCACACTCATGTAGTTGGAGAGGAATTTGAACTCAGGTCAGCCTGACTGCAAGTCCATCATTCTTTTAATTCTGTACTATGATATTCTAAACCTTTCTTAGCTATAAATGTGACTTAGTATTATAATGAATGGGTGTCATTTCAGTCCTTGAATTCTATGTCTCATGCAATAGATATCATAATATAATCATTTTGATAATTTTATCACATGCCACATTCACTTTCTAGGAATATGCTAATATATAATCTTTAACACTAATGAAAAAATGTTATCATTCTTTGATAATTCCTCTCTAGTTTTAATGCAAGGCCCTTACAATTGGCATAGTTGCCTCTTTGGGGGACTGAGAAGTGGGGCATGAACAATATACCTGAATTAGCTGTAATTTCAGTACTTTGAGAACAGCAAAAATTGTAAATCAGTAAAACACTTTGACATGGATGAATTTCTCTTACCAGAGTACTAAATAAAGTGGGTTTATTTCAGTGTCTCGCACTGAATCAAATCAACCCATCTATATCAATGCTGTGGACAACTCTGCCTGTACTTGACCACTTTAGCCCCAACCGATTGGCCTGGCAACCCTTGCTCCTTTTGATTCTTTGGATGCACCTTTTGCTGACTGTGAAACCACTGCTTATTTTTATCCTGTTAATAATTTTGGCACATGACCCATCTCCTTTCTCAGGGCTACAATAAATATGCAGGGCACATCCAGCTGTTAGCAATTGTAATTTTTTTTTCCTTTTCCCTATCCTGGGACCTGAGTATAACACATTATTTTGCGATATACCAAAATCTGGTGATGTACTTATGATGTACCAATGCAATACTTTCTGTTCTGTCATTTTTCAGTCATTTCTGACTCTTACTGACCCCACTTGGAGTTTTCTTAGCAGAGATACTTAAGCTGTTTGCCATTTCCTTCTCCTGCTCATTTTACAGATGAGAAAACTGAGGCAAACAGTATTAAGTGACTTGTCCAGGGTAAAAAAAAATAGTATCTGAGGCCAGATTTGTATTTAGGAAGATAAGCCTTCCTAACTCTATACCCAACACCCTATCCATTGAGCCACTTAGTTGCCTCTAATGAAACATTCATTATATACTAATTCTTTCACAATTCATTACTTTAGGTCCCCATTTTTAGGAAAATGGCCTTCCCCTAGTCATTCATTTTATTACCTCCTACTGTTTTGGAATCCTTTTCATCCTAAAAGACTTGAAAACTGTTCTCTCTCCTTAGTACTCCTCTTAATTGAATCATTTCACAGAATTGGAATTTATTTAGCTAATAAAAATTGATGTACACTCACTTTCCACATATCCTCTTCTTCTCTACCAGTCAATAGAATTTAATTGTGTGCCTACTGTGTGCTAAGGTGTAAACTAAACTAAGAGAACATAGTCTTCTTCCTTCAGGGAATGAGCTTATAATCCCTTGAGTAACAAGTAAACAGGCAGGAGAAAGTATGTCTAATGACTTTCTCTGCAGAAATCCATGACATGTTTTTCTTTCTTTTTAAAATTTAGTTTTTTTTAATTTATAGAATAAAATAAGCATTTCCATAACATGGTATAAAAAAAGATGACTGCTAGAAAGGTCCCTAGAATACAAGATTCCATTGGGGGAAAAGCATTACTGTGTTTTTTACCTGCTTAATTTTATAATGTATTTTAATTTTTATATATTTTAAGACAATACATCAATGAAAAACTATCTCTGGAATTTATAATTTATAGTTTGAAGAATTTATAATCTGAAAATGTATTCCATATTTATTATTTACTAAGTTGGAAGAACTTATGATATGAAAATTTACTATGTCAATAAATTAGGTGACAAGTATCTAAATGTATACCATTTTCCAGCCACTGTATTAGACTCTGGGAATATAAAGACAAAAGCAAAACAATCATTACCATCAAAGAACTTACATTTTTATTTGTGTTAGGGGTGAAGGGAATATGGAGGGAGATAACAGAACTTTTAAGTAGATAGATGATAGATAGATAAAAAGATAGATAGATCATTTAGTAAGTACGTATTATAGACCATAGTGCTGGGAATATAAATGCAAATAAGCAAGACAATCCTTACTTTCAAATGGCTTATTATATAACGGGGCAGGGGGAGACAATCCATAAAGGGAATCTGGAAAGAGGGAAAGGATTACACATGAGGTTTCAGTGTGTGGAGATATCCATGTGGTACTTGAAGGAATTCTCCCAGTAAAGGTAAACAGAAAGCTGACCTGTCAAATCCGTGAGATGCATAGGGAGAGCCCAAGGTAATGTTGGGGGTAGAGAAAAGACTTGAAGGTAATAACCAGGGTGCATAGGTGATTGGTGCAGAAGTGGTATATTCAAAACATATATTAAATAGATACAATGTAACGTTTGTGTGGAAGGCAGCACAACAGCTGGGTTGGGAGATAATGAAGATTCTTTTGCAGGAGGTGACATTTAATTTAAAACTTGAAGGAACCAGGCTTTCTAAGAGGTAGAGTTGAGGTGGAAATATGTACCTATTATGGACAAGAGTCTATAATAGTCCATGAAGATGTAGAAACATAATGGAGGGGGGAAGTACCTTCCATTCAGAGACTACTATTCTCCTAGGAAAATATGAAAATAATTATATCCCTGATAATTTAGGAGACAGGGAATTCAAGAAAAGTTTCACATAGGAGGTGGCATGAAGAAACCTACTTGGAATTCAAAGTTGTGCAAGCTAAGGGAGACTGCATTTGAGGTTAAGGAGACAGTCTATTTCAGTGCATGAAGGCAGGAGAGACAATGGCATTATGTTTGTGAAGGGGACTAATGTGAAATAATTACAAAAAGTTGGGTCAGAGTTATATTGTGAAGGGCTTTCAAAGTCAAATTAAAGAGTCTGTATTTTATCTTAGAGGTAATGGGGAATTTCTCACTGTGATCAGAGAAGGCACGTGGTTAGACTTGGTATTTTAGAAAGTTTATTTTGCCACCCTTTTGGAAAATTAATTGGACAAGGGAAATAGTAGAGGGAAAGAATCAATTTGAGTCTCTTGCAGTTGTCCAGGTGAGAGGGGAAAGGGGTCTAGACTAGTGCTTCTTAAACTGTGGGTTTCAACCCTATGGGGTCAGTTAACTGAATGTGGGGGTCATGAAAAATTTGGCAACAGTAAAAGGCTTCTGAACATATAATGACAAAAACATAATTCAAAGTCAAATGCATAATGAATCCCAGGTGTTTATGTTACTGTTTGCCTGATTTGCTTTGCATGATTTCACTGCAGCCTTGTTTCTGAAAACATAACATGTACACTTTGCACTGTGCAAGCCGTCACAACACACAATACCAACCAACTCTGCCAGAAACACGCTGACTCAGATTCAAGTCTATTGTATGTTATGAATTGCAGTGTTTTTACTGTACATACAAAGTTTTCTGCTCTTAATTTTTTGCTTTTTTTGGGATGGGGGAGGAAATTGGGGTTAAGTGACTTGCCCAAAGTCACATGGCTAGTAATTGTGTCAAGTGTCTGAGGCCAGATTTGAACTCAGGTCCTCCTGACTCCAGGGCCAGTGCTGTATTCATTGAGCCACCTAGCTGCCCCTGTTTTCTGCTTTTAAAGAAATCTAATAGTTTAATTATGGAAAGTAAAGACTTTTAGTATTTTCCTACCATTATTCATCAGCATATAAGTATGAAATTAGTATATTTTTGTATTGTATTGTGTTAGAATATTTTATTTTTAAAATTGCTTTTATCTCCCTTTTTTACAGAAACACAAGTATTTAATTGCAGAAAGTAAAGAAAAAAGCCCTTTAATGATATTTCTCCACCATTAGCATTGTACATGTATGTATGAACATCAGTTTTTAAAATTAATCCCAAACAAATGTAATTTCATAAAATAAACCTAGTATTTATTTGAGAAATTATTAGCAACATTTATTTATATTTTAAGACAAAATATTTTTTTGCTTATGGATAAGTGGCCAAATTGAGACAGAAAAGGTAAAAATTCTGATGGCAGTGCGGCATAGTTTTTGTTACAACATTGTAGTACACCTAAATTGACAAGAAAAAGAAAATATGTTGAATCATTTTTGCAATATGGATTTACTTCTAATAATGATGATAGGAAAGAAAAACCTTTTTTGCTAAGTTTGTAATGAAGTTTTGGCTATGGAGAGCATAAAACTAACCAAATAAAAATGGAATTTTTATATGAAGCATGCAGCAATAAACCAAAGCAATATTTTGAATGACTTTTTAAATGTCCCTAAAAATCTGTTTTGAGAAATTTGTTATTGTCAACAAAAAGTATTTGCTTGCATATTATGAAACTTATTGAATTGCAAAAAGCAGAAAGCCTTACATGATAGGAGAAGATCTCTGGTTACCTGCTGCTATTAAAATGTTAGAAATAGTTCACTGGAAAAAGTATGGGGATGAAATTTGTAAAATTCCTTAATCAAATGACAGTATTTCTTAAAGGATTTCTTAAATTAGTAATGACTTATTTTAGTAGCTTATTACTGGGCTTAAGGGCAGTCCAAAGTTTACAATTCAGTTAGAGTAAACAACTATTTCCAACATGTCACAGTTGTACTTTAAATAAGATATGTATGAAGGAAGCACACATAAGGCACTATTGTTTTGTTGATCTTTGGAAGAGCACACAAGAGGGGAAGATAGATAGATAGATAGATAGATAGATAGATAGATAGATAGATAGATAGATAGATAGATAGATAGATAGATAGATATAGATATCTATATATCTTAAAGCATGGATTTTAACAAATGAAGATTTACAGTGGAAAAAATGACATTGGAATCTGTTCAGACGACGTTAGAGCAATGAAAGGTGACAATGTTGGATTTGTAGCAAAAGTTGATGGTCAATGAACATATCCCTTTACTCACTGCATAATCCATTGGGAGGCACTCATAGGGAAAAAAATATCACCAGTTTTAGATGTTGTGCTTTGTGATACTATCAAAATCACTAATTTCATTAAAAGCTGTGCCCTTAACAGTCATTTGTTTTTAAACTTTTGGAAAAAAAACATGGACTCTGATTACAACTAATTGCTACATGCTTTAATGCCAATGCAATATTTACAGTGCCCACAATCACAATAAAGCCCGTGGCTAAAAATATTGCATGACATTTGATCGCAAAATATAACAAACTCTCCATATAGAGGACAGAACTGAAGCATTTAGACACCAGAAAACTGAATCCCAAAACCAGTGATTTGATTCCATAATAATGGTAAAAATATTAACAAGCCATAACAGAGACAGCCATACCATCCTTCAGCCTTCCCACAAACCAATACAAGATCAATATATACTCATGAACCTATCTGACTCCTTACCTCAACCTCCTCTCTCTTACCATCTTTCTGGCTATGACTCCCAGCTCCCTATGAGTCTGCTCCACCCTTTAGTAAATTCCCTCCATTATAGGCTCCACTTGATTACATTCAGCCTATTAGGGGGTAGAGTTTACTTTCAAATCAGGGAAGGTCTTCAAATTCCCCACTAGGTCTATTAAGGAGCAGGGAAGATCTTCAAATTCCCATTCCCATTACATTTGTCCTCAAGATCTTTCATGTCTCTTACATAGCAAAACTACATTAACAATAAATGGCAGTTTAGGGATAACTGGTGGGAAATTGGTGTCAACAGAACTTTGCAACACTATAACAGGGATAATAGAAAACCTTTGCATAGAAAACAATAACCTATGGTGGGGACTTAGGAACAAGCACCCCATCCTTCCCCTCTCGAAGGAATGGGGCTCAAAGTCCTGGGGAAAGAGGCAAAGGTCTCTTCTCCAAAGCTACTTCAAGCTGAAATTGGATATACAGCTGTCCCTACTCCCAGAGATCCCATTCAAGAGTTTAGTTCTTTAGTTGTGATCTGGAAGTTGCTCGATTCTAGGTCTAGAGGTGGCACATCACAGTCATGGACGGGGGTGGGGGCGTGGAGGTGGCATCCAGCTTAAGTCATCAGACATCTGCAGGTGGAGGGTACTGCGACTGCAGGAAACATCTCCCAAACAAGTTTAACAGACCAAAAGCCAAAAAGAAACAAATATAGGATCAGCTGTGCCTCTGGAGTCCATGAACTCACTATCATAGCTTCATTTATGGTAGAATACATGAGTTAAAGGTACAATTTGATAGTTATCTTCTCCTGAGTAAACAGCTATGGTATTGTCTTTACCATGTGCAATAATCTCTGCAGCCTTTGAAACATCATATGACTTCTGCTTTATCCATACTTCAGCTCCCAATTTTATTCTATTAGTTGAACCAGACTCTTCAGTTCCTCTAATAGTTATTTCAGAAAGAGGATTCATTTTTACAACAGGCATTGTTTCACAAGGAATAATAACCAGTTGAACTATTCTATCATTTTTACAAAACTTTATGGGTTCTTCACCCAAATTTTGCAGCATCACAATAATTTCTCCTTGATAATTAGAATCTGTTACCCCAGCCAATATATGTATACCTCGAGCTACTAAACCCGATTTAGGTGATATCTGTCCAAAATGATTTTTAGGAATTCTCATACATATTTCAGTAGAGATGTTTCTTATTTCTTTACTTTACTTTATTTTTCTTTGTTTTTTTGTTTCCTTCTCTCTTTCTTTCTCTCTCTCTCTCTCTCTCTCTCTCTC
>NW_027187309.1:2946549-3127774 GCF_028583685.1 Petaurus breviceps papuanus
CTTCTTTCTTTCTTTCTTTCTTTCTTTCTTTCTTTCTTTCTTTCTTTCTTTCTTTCTTTCTTTCTTTCTTTCTTTCTTTCTTTCTTTCTTTCTTTCTTTCTTTCTTCCTTTCTTTCTTCCTTTTTTCTTTTTCTTTCTGGAGGGGGAAAGCAGGGCAGCTGGGGTTAAGTGACTTACCCAAAGTCACACAACATGACAAGTGTTAAGTGTCTGAGACTGAATTTGAAATCAGGTCCTCTTGACACCAGGACTGATGCTCTATTTACTGCACCACCTAGCTGCCCCTCTTATATCATTTCTATCCAACCAAAAGTCTTCTTAATCATGTCAAATCATGTCGTGCCGAATCAGGTGTTCCTGGACATGGTGCTGGGACATCTTGCCTCACAGTCCAGTACTCAAAATTTGGGATCTCATGTGTCTTCTGTTTTCTAAGTTGCAGATTTGAGGTCATCATTCTGGTTAGAGGCCTACTTTTTCCCAATTGTCTGTTATTCAAATTACATAAAGCAGAAAACCAATGATCTTTCCAATGTTGATACAAATTATTAGAACTTAGCTTCCTTAAATGTCCATTCATTCTTACAATTAACCTAGATGCTTGTGGATATGGGATATGATATATCCATTCTATGTTGTTTAATATGCAATATCTCTTCATTTCATTACCTTTTAAATGTGACCCATTATCACTTTGAATCTGAATTAGGGTTCCATAATATAGACTTATGAGATCTAGAGTTTTACAGGTATTTTTCTGAGTTGGTTTCTTTTAAGGACAAGCCATTAGTATAGCTGGCTAGTTGTTCAAACAAGTACATAACAATTTGCATCCTTTATCTTGGGGTAGGGGACCAATATAATCTAATTGTGAAATTTGGGCTGGAACTTTCCCCTTGCTATCTCCCCAGGTACGTCCTGAGGAACACTGCTTTCCTTTTACAATTGAATATATGATATTCATCTGCTATTTGCTTTAACGATGAATAAGAGATACTAATACCTTGATCTTGTGCATTCTGGTATGTGGCCTGGACCCCCAAATGACTAGTGTCTGGTGGACCCATTTTGCTAGTGTTGGATCATGAGTTTTTGTCAGAGTAGGGACAATATGTTGAGTATCAATCTTCGCTAGTCGACCAGCATGTGCATTGTACTCACATTCTGATGTGGTGAAGGACACATGAGCATCTATGTGAAAAACTGACAAAGACATGTCTCATATATCTTCCCATAATTCTTTGTCCCAAACCTGTTTGCCATGAATTTCCCAATTTTGATTTTTCTGCATGGGCATCCATGTAGCTAATGCCTTAGCTACCATCCATGAATCAGTGAAGATATGACCCTGTCCTCCTTGCTCTGTTTTAACAGCTTGATGTACTGCCATAATTTCTGCATATTGACTACTTCCACTATCCCAGTAGTTTCCGAAGTCCAACTAGTACATGGGCAATAGGCTACTGTTTTCCAATTCTTTTTGGGCCCAAATATTTTTGCTGTCTGATCAGAGAACCATGCGTGTTTCTTCTCTCCTTCACTCAATCTACCATATCCTTCATTCCAATTTACCAAGGACTGTAACAACTGTTGCTTTGCTTCAGGGGATGTATCATGTCCCTTAGTACTGATACTTGCTATAGATTCATGTAGGGCAAAAACTCTACTTTTGTCAGTTTTAGCTCTATTTTGAATATACCATTTCCATTTAATTATGCTGGCCTCTGGGGCATGTCCAATTCTGTGAGAAGCTGTGGGTCTCATTACCCAGGTCATAATCAGGTTCCAGGCCTTGATGTCACTTCATGGCCAAGAGACAGCTGTTCAGTCTCTACAAAAAGTCAATATTCTTTTTGAAACATATATATTGCACTCCAGATGAAGTAAGTTTTCTGGACCAAAATTCCAAGGGTACATTTCACCTTTGTTGTTTTTGCCAAAAACTGGAGTTTGCATAATCATCCTGTACAGTCACTTGTAATTCCACCAGACCATTTTGCATGGGCCATAAATGTGGAATGTAATGATTTTTTATGGTGTATTATATTTTTATTTACTTTTTTGTCTTTATTAATTTGTTTGTTTACTTTTAGTATATAAGATTCAGTTCCACAATCCGTTGAGTTTCAAATTTTCTACCTTGCCTCTCATCGTCCCAGTCCCATGGCAGCATGCAATCAGGTATAAGATCTGGAAATACTTTCACATTAGAAATTAGACAGGTTGTAAAGAAGGATTGTAACCAAAAGAATGAACAGTGGGAAAGAGGAAAAAAACAAATAAGAAAAAGAAAGAGAGCAGGTAGTTTGCTTCAGTCTGCATTCAAACTCTCTTCTTTCTAGTTGTTTCTCTGAAAGTAGACATCTCCTTCCATCATGAGTCTTTTGGAGTTGTCTTATAACCTTGCACTGTTGGGAACAGTCCAGTCTATTAAAGTTGGTCATCACACATATGTTGTGTCTGTAATTGTATACAAATTTCTCCTGGCTCTGCTCTACCCATTCAGCATCAGTTTGTATAAGTCTGTCCAGGTATATATGAACTCTGTCTGCTTCTCATTTCTTATAGAACAATAGTATTCCATTACATTCATAAACTACAACTTGTTTATCCATTCTTCAATTGATGGGCATCCCTTAATTTCCAATTCTTTGCCATCACAAAAAGAACTGGTATAAATATTATTGTACATATGTGTCTTCCTCTCACTTCTATGATCTCTTTGGGATACAACCCTAGAAGTGGTATTACTGGGTCAAAGGGTATGCAACTATTTATAGCCCTTTGGGCAAAGTTCCAGATTACTTTCCAGAATGGTTAAATTAGTTCACAACTCCATCAAAAATGCATTAGTGTTCCAATTTTTCCACATCTTCTCCAGCATTTATAATTTTCCTGTTTTGTCATCTTAGCCAATCTGAGTGGTGAGATGTGGTACCTCAGAGTTGTTTTGATTTGCATTTCTCTAATCAATAGTGATTCAAAGCATTTTTTTCATATGCTTATAGATATCTTTAATGTCTACCTCTGAAAATTGCCTCTTCATATCCTTTGATGATTTATCATTTGGGGAATGACTTGCATTCTTATAGATTTGACTCAGTTTTCTGTGTATTTTAGAAATGAGGCCCTTATCACAGACACTGTTTGTAAAAATTCTTTCCCAATTTCCCACTTCCCTCTTAATCTTGGTTACATTGGCTTTCTTTACTTGTACAGAAACTTTTTAAAGTAATGTAATCAAGATTATCCATTTGTCATTTTATAATGCTCTCTAATTCTTATTTGGTCATAAAGTCTTCCCTTCTCCATAAATATGATAGGTAAACTATTCCTTGCTTTTCCAGATTGCTTACAGCATCAGGCTTTATACCTAGAGTGTGCACCCATGTAGACTTAAATTTGGTACATGGTGTTAGATAATGGTCTGTGTCTACTTTCTGCCATACTTTATTCCAGGTTTCCCAGTGGATTTTTGTCAAATAGTGAGTTCTTATCCCAAAACTGGGGTCTTTTGGTTTATCGAACAGTAGATTACTCTACTCATTGACTGCTGAGTGTTGTGTGCCCAATCTATTCCATTGATCCACTACTCTATTCTTCAGCAAGTACCAAGTAGTTGTGAGTACTGGGGCTTTATAGTACAGATTAAAATCTGGTATAGCTATTCTACCATCCCTAGCACTTCTTTTCATTAATTCCTTTGATATTCTGGACCTTCTGTTCTTCCAAATGAATTTTGTTACTATTTTTTCTAGCTCTATAAGGCAGTTTTTTTGGTAAACTGATTGGTATGGCACTAAATATGTCATTTAATTTAGGTAAAATTGTCATTTTTATTATATTAGCTTGACCCAGCCATGTGCAATTGATGTCTTTTCAATTAGTTAGATCTAACTTTATTTGTGTGAAAAGTGTTTTGTAGTTGTGTTCATATAGGTCTTGGGTTTGTTTTGGCAGGTAGATACCCAAATATTTTATAATGTCTACAGTAAATTTAAATGGATTTTCTCTTTCTATCTCTTGCTGTTGAATTTCATTAGAAATATACAAGAATGCCTAGGATTTATGTAGGTTTATTTTATATCCTGCCACTTTGCCAAATTTATTTATTGTCTCAAGTAGTTTTTTACTTGATTCTCTAGGATTCTCTAAGTATATCATCATATAATCTGCAAAGCATCATAGCTTGTTCTCTTCTTTGCCTAATTTGATTCCTTTGATTTATTTTTCTTCTCTAACTGCTACTGCTAACATTTATAGTACCAGATTGAATAAGAGGGGCAATAGTGAACATCTGTGTTTCACCCCGGATCTTATTGGAAATGTTTCTAGTTTATCCCCGTTACATGTAATACTTGCTGATGGCTTTAAATAGATCCTATCTATTATTTATGGAAAGCTCCATTTATTACAATAATTTCTAGTGTTTTAATAGGAATGGATGTTGCATTTTATCAGAAGCCTTTTCTGCATCTGTTGAGATAATCATATGATTTCTACTAGTTTTATTTTTGATGTGACAAATTACAAAGTTGGTTTTCCTGAAATTGAACCATCCTTGCATTCCTTGAATAAATCCTAACCGAGCAAAGTGTATTTTTCTTGTGATAAGTTGCTGTAGTCTCTTTGCTAATATTTTATTTAAAATTTTGGCATCTATATTCATGAGGGAAATTGGTCTATACTTTTCTTTCTCTGTTTTGTCTCTTCCTGATTTAGGTATCAGTATCATATTTGTGTTATAAAAAAAAATTGGAAGGACTCCTTCACCAGTTTTCCCAAATAGTTTCTAGAGTATTAGAATTAATTGTTCTTTAAATGTTTGATAAATTTGCTAGTAAATCCATCTGGCCCTGGAGATTTTTTCCTAGGGAGTTTGCTGATGGCTTGTTCAATTTATTTTGCTGAGATGGGGTTATTTAAGTAATTTACTTTCTCCTCAGTTAATCTGGGCAAATTATATTTTTGTAAATATTCATCCATTTCACTAAGATTGTCAAATTTATGTGCATAAAATCGGGCAAAATAATTTGTAATTATTGTTTGAATTTCCTCTTTATTGGGGTAGATTCACCCTTTTCATTTTTGATACTCAAAATTTGTTTCTTTTTCTTTATTTTTTATCATATTGACTAAAGGTCTATCAATTTTATTGTTTTTTTCATAAAACCAACTCTTAGTTTTGTTAATTAATTCAATGGTTTTCTTAATTTCAATTTTATTAATCTCTCTTTTGTTTTTCATTATTTCTAATTTAGTATTTAATTGGGGATTTTCAATTTGTTATTTTTCAATTTCATGTCCAATTTATTGACCTCCATTTTCCCTAATTTATTCATGTATACATTCAGGGATATAAAACTTCCCCTAAGAACTGCCTTTGCTACACCTGACAAGTTTTGGTATGTTGTCTCATTATTGTCATTCTCTTCAATGAAGTTACTGATTGTTTCTACAATTTCTTATTTGACCCACTCATTCTTTAGGATTAAGTTATTTGGTTTCCAATTAGGTCTTAGTCTATCTTTCCATGGCTCATTATTGTTTATTGTTTATGATATTTTTGCCTCATAATCTGAGAATTGTGCATTTAATATTTCTGCCTTTCTGCACTGAATTGTGTGGTTTTTATGCCCTAGTACATGGTCAATTTTTGTGTATGTGCCCTATACTGCTGAAAAGAAAGTATATTCCTTTTTAACCTCATTCAGTTGTCTCCAGAAATCTATCATGTCTAGCCACTCTAAAATTTTCTTTGTCTCCTTAACTTCCTTCTTTTTTATTTTGAGGTTAGATTTATTAAGTTTAGAGAGCCAGAGATCGAGGTCCCCCACTTGTATAGTTTTGTTATCTAGTTTTTGCTCTAATTCCCTTGACATCTCCTCTAGGAATTTGGATGCTTTTCTGCTTAGTGCATATATGTTAAGCAATGATATTGCTTCTTTTTATTCTTTTTTAAGCAATCAGGGTTAAGTAACTTGCTCAAGGTTACATGACCAGTTATTTCTGGGTGTGGTGCTAAGTATCTGAGCCCGGATTTGATCCCCAGGTTATCCTGACACTAGGGCCGGTGCTCTTGCTCACTGAGCCACCTGGCCACCCCTAAGTAATTGGGGTTAAGTAACTTACTCAAGGTTACACGGCCAGGTGTTTCTGGGTGGATGCTAAGTGTCTGAGCCCCGATTCAATCCCCAGGTTATCCCGACACTGGAGCCGGTGCTCTTACTCGCTGTGCTACCTGGCCTCCCCAATATTGCTTCTCTCTTGATGATGCCTTTTAGCAGGATATGGTTTCCTTCCTTATCTTTTTTAATTAGATCTATTTTTGCTTTTGCTTTATCTGAGATAAGGATTGCTATCTCTGCTTTTTTTATTTTACTTTAGCTGAAGCATAATGTATTCTGCTTCAACCTTGTACCTTTACCCTGTGCATATCCCCTTGGTTTAAATGTGTTTCTTGTAGACAGCATATTGTAGAATTTTGTTTTTTAATACATTCTACTGTTCACCTCTATTTTATGGGACAGTTCATCCCATTCCCATTCACAGTTATGAATACTATCTGTATCTTTGTCTCCATCCTTTTCCCTCCCCTGTTTATGTTTTTTTTTCTTCCTTCTCCCTTCCCCTCCTTAAGAGTTTTCCTTTTGACCAACACCTCACTCAGTATTCTCTCCCTGAGTCCTCCCCTTTAATTACCCTTTCCCCTTAGCACTATATCCTTCCCTTCTAACCCCACACCCTACTTTTTACCCCCACCCCCTTACCCCTCCTTCTTCATTTAGGGCACAATGGATTTTTATACTTTACAGAGTATGTTATTCCCTCCTTGATCCCAAACTGATAAGAGTGCTCCTCTTCCTCCCTCCTTTCCCTCTATTATAATGAGTTTTTCCATCCTTTCACATTAGAATCATAAACTTAACTGATTATGTTGTTACCTCTTTGAACTAAAATCAATGTAAATAAAGTTCATATGATGTTCATCTCCCTTCCTCCTTCCCCTATACTATAGAATGTTCTTATGCCTCTTAGTGTGGCATAATTTACCATTTTATGCCTCATGCTTTCCTTTTCCCTGATTACAATCCCTCTGTGCCCCTTTAAAAGGTTTTTTTTTATTACCAGATTACTTCATTTATATCCACACCCTCTATCTATGCATATCCTTTTTAAATGTCACGATAATTATATAAATTTCAGTATTGACAGGTATCTGCTTCTCATATAGGGATGTAAACAGTTTGGTCTTATTGAATCCCAAGCTATGTGTATGTGCGTGCACGCGCGCGCGCGTGTGTGTGTGCGTTTGCATGTATATGCATGTGTGTGTGAGTGTGCTTTCCTTGTTTACCTTTTTATGTGTTTCTTGATTCTTGTAATTGAAGATCAAATTTTCCATTGAGCTGTGGCTTTTTCATCAGGAAAGTCTGGAAGTCCCTTATTTCATTAAATGACCTTTTCCTTGTCTGAAAGATTATGCTAAGTTTTGCCAGGTCATTGATCCTTGGTTACAGTCCTAGCTCTTTTGCCTTATGAAACATCAAATTTCTAGTTGCTCTGGTCTTTTAATGTAGAAGCTGCTAGGTCCTGTGTAATCCTGACTGTGGTTCCACAATATTTGAATCGTTTCTTTTTGGCTGCATGCAGTGTTTTCTCCTTGGCCTTGTAATTCTGGAATTTGGCTACTATATTTCTTGGAATTTTCAAGTTGGGATCTCTTTCAGGAAGAATTCAGTGAATTATTTCAATAAATATTTTACCATCTGATTCTAAGACCTCAGGACAGTTTTGAGGGTTTTTTTTGACAATCTCTTGGAAGATGTTGTCCAGGCTGCTTTTTTCATCATGGCTTTCCAATAATAATATTCTGATAACAACCCAACAAATAATTCTTAGGTTATCTTTCCTGGATCTGTTCTCCAGGTCAGTTGTTTTTCAAGTGTGATATTTTACACTTTCTTCTAATTTTATATCCTTACCTTTTTTTTGACTGACTCTTAATGTATCATAGAGTCCTTAGCTTCAAACTGACTGATTCAAATTAATTTTTAATGAACTATTTTCCTTGGTTAGTTTTTGAAGTTCTTTTTCCATATGTTCAGTTTTTCTTTTTAAGGAGGTATTTTCTCCAGTTTGATTTTGAACCTCCCATCCATGTTAACCAATTTTACATTTTAAGGATTTGTTTTCTTCAGTGAGATTTTTTCCATTTTGGTTGCTGTACATTTAAATTTATCTTCTACATCTCTAATTTGTCTTTTAAAATATTTCTTGAGCTCCTCCAAGAATGCCTTTTGGGCTTGGGACCAGTTCATATTTCCTTCTGTGGTCTCAGGTGTGAGTATAGATTCCATGTTGCAAACCCCATATCAATCTGTCTATATATTGGGAAAATGGATCAAATACTGTAATCAGGGCATTGTTGGATACTGGGGCAGAAGCCTTCCTCATTTGTGGGGACCCTGATAAGTTCAAGCATGGAACTCCTATTGCCATCACAGGACTAAGGGGGCTGAAATATCAGCCAGACAAGTCAGACTAATGATGAAAATTGAACAATTACTTAAGAAAGAAAATAATGTGGTTATTGTACCCATTCCTGAATAAATCATTGGAACAGATATATTGAGAGGTATGACCCTGAATTTACCTGAGGGAAGACTCTAATTTTCAGTAAGGAAGATAGGAATTAACACAGTTTTAGTGGGAAAAATAAAAATGGACCCAATCACTTTATCTGAACCTTCTGATGTAATTAGCTTAAAGCAGTTTTGTGTGCCAGGTGGAAAAGTTGAAATTATCAATACCATAAAGGAATATATTGAAGCAGGAGTGTTAGTCCCCACAGCTACATAATGGAATAATCCCATTTGTCCGGATAAAAATTAGATGGGACCTGGATAATGATAGTTGATTATAGACAGATGAATAAGGTGACTCCTCCCTTCGATGATGCTGTTCCAGATAATGTTATCTGAATAGAAAGGATCCAGAAATATGATGGGACTTGGTATGTGTGGAAAGCCAAACCCACCCAGGGACCCCTGCCCTTCTGTGTCAGTGTCTGAGATAGTGGTAGAGAGGTGCCCTCTCAGCCAGCAGCAGAGCTGAGAAGGAAAAGTTAGGTGAAAAGATAGATAAAAGAGTTACTTACCCCAAAGTTGACAATGATTAACGAGATGGGACCCCAGTATGGTGGGAAACTGAGTCAACTTTATTCAGCTAAGAGTCCAGTATATATAGTTTTTGATGCATCAGTTCTGACTGCATTGTCTTCCTCCTGTTCCATGTTTTGATGCTTTTTGTCCCCAAAGAGGAATCTAAAGTTGGATTGCTGTGCTTGCTTTGCTTACTCATGTTATCACTCAATTCCTTGAGTTTTGAGCTCTTTGCCACAGTAGAACTCTGCTTCCAGGGAGGAGAGCTTTGTCCCAAATCCCTGGGTTTTTCACAACTGCTGGATCTATTAGTTGGTTGCCCTCTCTGTAGCCCCCCAGAAGCTCTGGCTCACTAGTCACAAACCCCAGGACCTCCACCCAAGACAGCGAACCAGATCCAGGCAGTTCAAGTCAAGAGCGATTACCTCCCCCGAATGATTGCCTGGTCCCCCCCTATGATCCACAGGCCAGGAGCTCTGAAACAGCCATGTGGAGGTGGCTGCACAGCTGTGGTGCCTCTGCCATTTCTTGCCATGGGGGCTGAGGCCAGACCTCTCTCTCACCCCCAAGTTGCAACAGAGGTCTTCACTGACCTTTTTCTTTTTCTTTGGCATTTATGGGTGGATATTTCTGGAAACCACCACAGCTGCTGGTGATCCACTCTCCAGAAGTCCACTCCAGCCATGGCAGGTTGGGGCCAGCCTGGGGTTAAAACCATGTGCACACACAGGACAGGGCTCTGTTCCTAGCATGCTGAGATGAATCCTTCCTTTTCCCCTGACAGGCTGCCTTCAGTGGGAGGTTTGTTTCTCTCTGTCACTTTGTGGGTTCAGTAGCTCTAAAATTTGTTTAGATTCATATTTTATAGGTATTTGAAGTGATTGTGGGATGAGCTCACAGAGTTTTCCTTCTTCTACACCACCATCTTGGCTCTGCCCCTAAGGTATAAATGACCCCATTTTCTTAAGTATTTTGGTGCCTCCTTTAAAACATTGTTGACTCTTTTTTCATGATTTTGTTACATTACTCTAATTTCTCTTCATATTTTTCTGCTACCTCTATTACTTTATTTTTAAACTATTTCCTGTGTTCTTCCATGTCCTAAGTCCTATTCATATTTTTCTTTGGGTCTTTAGATGCAGGGATTTTGACTTTGTTGTTTTCTTCTGAATATGTGATTTGATCTTCCTTGTCACCAAAATTAATTTCTATGACCAGATTTTTTTTGTTGCTTGCTCATTTTCCAGCCCATGTCTTGACTTTTAACTCTCTGCTAAAATGGGGTTCTGTATCACAAATTGAGGGGGCACTTTCTCAAGCTTCAGGTTTTTTCTGCTGCTGTTTTCAGAGGCACTTCTGGGGATCTGTAAAATTTTAGTTCTTCCAAGGTGGTATGACCAAGTCTGTGGTATGATAAGTTGTCTTAGGCTAGAAAATTGTTTCATTCCATCTTTTTGTGGGTTCTGTTACTCTATAATTTGTGTAGAGTCATTTTTAAATGTATTTGGAGGGTTTCAGGGAGATATCAGGTGAGTCCCCTGTATTTACTCTGCCATCTGATACTTGAAATTTTCAGACTGAATGGCTAACATTTTAACCATTAATTTCTTCAATTTTGGAGTTGAGTCCTAACCTCAAGGAACTTAAGATATAATAGAGAAGGCCAAGACAAATACATAAACTCATGGAGAGGTAAATAACACTTCAAGGCAATCTATAATAATGTTTTATAACAGTAATATGGGTAAGTCTCACAGCTGTTCAGATGCAGGAAAGATCACTATGACCTTAGTTAGTTAACCAATGTTATATAACAAAATTAGCACATAAAGCTAAAAGGCAGAGAAAACTATGGACATAGGTTGTGAAGGTAAGAGGTAGGAATGAGGAAGAAAAATCTTTTGAGTCTGGATAGATGAATCTACATGATGTAGTGTTGGGAAACAATAGAAGCTGTGGTAATAGAAAATGAGCTTGGAAAGGCAAGGTTAGAATTTTAAAACTGGAGGTCCCTTTAAGGCATCATCAATGACCATTTCTCTTATTTGGCAAATGGAGAAATTCAAGCCCCCAAAGAAGGAATGCCTATTCAAAGGTATACACATATTTATAAAACCAACATTTTCTGACCTCCAGTCTTTCTAATGATTTTTCTAGTTTGAAGTTAGATTTTGGAAGTCCCATAATGTCAAAATAAGGAGTTTATCTAAGATATCTGCAATAAGTCCTTTTTTGTTTTTTAATAAGAGAAATAATTTTAAATTACTAAAAAGTCTTAACTTTCTTTAAATACTTGAATAAGACAGAAAATCAATATCCGGCTTGAATCAAAGTGGAGGGGGCTTAACCACTCCCTTCAATTCCCCAGTTATTATTTCCAAGTGTTTTGTAAGGCTTCGGTTTTCCAACCATGGCTTATTTTATCATATAAGTGGCATGTTGAGGCATAGTGTTTGTTGTTGCTGGTTGTTTTTAATTTGGATTTAGGCATTACTACCAAGAGAGAGTGTATGAATAACATTGATGAAAAAAAAAAAAGCAAATGATATATTTAGCCTAAGAAAGAAATGTTGCTTTTGAGTAGGAAGACTCTTCACTAATCTGTAACAGAGAGTATTGAATTAGGAGCATGAGGAATTGGATTCAAAGCCCAACTCTGGTATTAGCTGAGTGTGGTTTTAGGCAAGTCATTTATTATCTCTGGACCTTTGTTTCCTCATTCATTAAGTAAGAAGATTGGACTTGATGAGCATAAAATCTTTTCTAGTCTTTAACCCTGATTCTATGATTTTATGAGCCTCAAAGAAAACAGATATTTATTTTAAAATTGTAAAATGAGATGAGAGTTTGACTTTAGGGACTTTTTTTAAAGTATAGGTGTATGTAATCAATTAATAATACCTTTGCTAGTGCTTTAGGAATTTGAAGAGTGAATTATATTCTGTAAAAGGGAACTGTGTTAGTTGGAAGATGGTCAATGGTTTTGAAGTATAACTATACCAAAAAGTATCACAAAGGAATCCATTCATTTTCTTCACTTCTCCAACTTAAAAAATGGGTTGTATTTTTTTCCACATTTGGTAAAAAGAATACTCTGAGTCTTCAACCTGCTATGCCAAGCTTCAGCCTGGAGCACATTTTTAGAACTGATTTATAAGGCCCTGAAGGCGACCTGAAAAAGATCTTTGTGGTTTCAGTGTCCTATTTTTTCTCTTCCGAATTCCTTTGTATCTGATTTTGACAGTTAAAATTTTCAGCTTGGGATTTTGCATATGGATTGTTCACTGCTTTGATACTTTTTCTACAATGCATATTTCATGACTTGTAGTCTCCAAACCCCAAACCCACCTGGAAAAAAAAATCTGAAACTCTGTGGTATGCTTTTCAAGCTAGAAGGAGCTGGACAAAAAGGATAGTCCATTACTTCAGGAGAGCTGGGGAGGGTGGGCAGGGGGAGAGAGAAGGAAGGAAGTGAGAGGAAGAGGAAGGAAGGAAGGAAGGAAGGAAGGATAGTAGAACTTAAGCATCTTTGAAGTCTTCCATTTTGATAAGGCAGATAAGTTATTAAAAACAGGTTTTACTTTACATTCCTTGGACCTTTTTAATATGAGCATCTTGATAAAATTTAAATAGACTTATAATTTAAAAAATTCCTATTATTCTTTCAGTGGAATGGGATAAAACATTTCCTAATTTTATGGATCAGGAGACCTCAGATCATACTGAGTTTAGATATAATTGAGAAAAAATGGTCCATCACAAACCAATTCCTACTACTGATGGACATTATTCATGTAGTGGGGTTTAGACATTACTCAGTAGAGGTAGAATATAGTCTCTTTGAGAGTAAGGGCTATTCTTCCTGAAAGCTAAATGTCATCATGGATAACAGGACCTGAAACTAGGAAGATTCAACCTCAGATATTAAATAGCTGTGTGACCCAGAGCAAGTCATATAATTCCTGTCTTCCTAAGGTCCTTCATCTGTAAAAAGGGATTAATAGTGGCACCTACCTCCCAGAGTTTTTATGAGGATAAGATGGAAAATACTTGTAAAGCACTATATAAATGGTACCTATACTAACAATTATTAGTAATGGGAGTAGTCATAGTATTTTTTATAATCTTTGTATTTCTACCATAGTGATTTATCTATAATAGGCACTTAATAAAAGCTTATTGGATTGACTTGAATGTGAGGATCTAAAGTCTTGAGAATATTAAAATTTCAGTTCTTTTGCTTTGGAAAAGTTTTTAAAAGTCCATTTAATATTTATTTAGTAACTTTGGTGTAAACTATAAGCAAATTAAAATAATTCCTGCAAATCCCACTCTCCACTGTCTTTGGGGTTGTTATTATTTCTGTATATAGCCATATCAAAACCAAGAGAAAGTGTGTTTAAGTGATAGGAAATAAGCTTTTAGTCCTAACTCTTCCAGTTATAGTTTATGGGAAATCATTTCACTTGGGCACATCCCTTTACCTTTGGAGCTTCAGTTTCCTCAAATGAGAAATGAGAAGCTAAATTAGGATCACTCTATTTGAATTCTAAAATCATATTATTGTGAATCTAGTAGACTTTTCTTCTGTGTTTTATCAAAATGCCTAAATCCTATGTTAGTGGAACACAGAAAATGTCATTTTCTTTAAAAAAATATTTCATATTTATTTTTAACTTTCTATTTTAAATGATTTTGTGTTCTAACCTCTCTCCTTTCTTACAGCCTCTCTACCACCTATTGAGAAGGTAATCAATAAGATATCAATTGTACATAAGAAATCATGCAAAATATACCTCCAGATTAGCCATGTTGCTTAAAAAAGCAAGAAAAATAATGAACATGAAAAAATATACAATAATTTGCACTCAGATTTATCAGTTTTCTCTCTGGAGTGAAATGCATTTTTAATTGTGAGCCCTTTTAAATTGCCTTGGATCATTGTATTGCTCAGAGTAGTTGATTATTGCAGTTACTGTGCACAATGTCCTCCTCTTTTTACTCACTCCTCTTTGCATCAGTTCATATATGTATTCCCAGGGTTCTCTGAAACATCACACTCACCATTTCTTATAGAGCAATAATATTCCATCACAATCATATGCCACAACTTGTTTAGCTATTCTTCAATTGATAGAAATCCTCTCATTTTCTAATTCTTTACCACCTCAAAAAGAACTATTATAAATGTTTTTGTACAGATAGATCCTTTTCTTTCTTTCTCCTTTTCTTTGATCTCTTTGGCATACAGACCTAATGGTGGTATTGATGGGTCTAAGGGAATGCAAAATTTTATATCCCTTTGGGTTTAGTTCCATATTATTCTCCTGAATGGTTAGACCAGTTCACGCCTCCACCAACAGTACATTAGTGTCTCAAATTTTCCACATCTCCTACAACATTTGTCATTTTTCTTTTTTTTGTTATGTTAAGTAATATTATAGGTATTGGGCCCTGTCTTAGAGTTGTCTTAATTTTCATTTTTTCTAATCAATAGTGTTTTGGAGCATTTTTATATGACTAAAGGCAATTTTGATTTCTTCTGAAAACTTTATTCAGTATCCTTTAGTCATTTCATAAAAATTTGACATAGTTTCCAATATATTTGAGAAATGAAACCTCAGAGAAACTTATCATACATTTTTTTTCTCATTTTCCTGCTTTCCTTTTAATTTCAGTTGCATTTTTTTGGTGCAAAACCTTTTTAAATTTCATCTAACCAAATACATCCATTTCAGTTCTCATGATCCTTTCTATCTCGTTGGGTCATAAACTTTTCCCTTTATCCAAAGATCTGCTGGTAAAACGTTTCATGATCCGCTAATTTGTTTATATCACTCTGTATGTCTAAATCATGTACCTAATTTGACTTTATCTCAGTATAAAATAAGAGAGGTTGATCTATGCCTAATTTAAGTCAAAATGCTTTCTATTTTTCTCAGCAATTTTAGTGAGATTTTGCCCCTAAAGCTTAGATCTTTGATTTATCACACACTAGATTACCATGGTAATTTACTACTGTGTATTTTGAGCCTAATTTATTCCACTGATCCACCACTCCATTTCTTAGCAAGTACCAGATCATTTTGATGATTATCACCTTATAATGGAGTTGGAGATCTGGTACTGAAAGATCACCTTCCTTCACATTATTATTCATTGATTCCCTTGGTTTTCTTGGTCTTTTATTCTTCCAGATCACTTTCATTTTTTTCCTGACTCTACAGAATAATTCTTTGGTATCTTAATTGGGATGGCACTGAAGACTTAAGTCGAACTATCATTTTTACATTGCTCTCTGTTTTGTTACCACTCCCTTTCTTTTATTCCCTTCCCCTCCTACTTACTTATTGGGTAAGGTGCATTTCTGTTTCCAACTGAATGTGTTGATATATTCTTCCCTCCTTGAACCAATTCTGATGAGAGTGAAGTTCAAGCACCCATTTCCCACTCCTCTTTTATGTGAGATAATGTTCCACATTCTTCCTCTCCCTTCCCTCATTCTCCTTTACCGAATGCATCACTCTATCTCACCATTTTATTTTTTGAGATCATCCCAACATAATTGCCTCAAACCCATGCCCTCACTAAATAGACTCAATCTAACTGCATTAATAATGATAAAGTTCCTGGGAGTTACATGTATCATTTTCCTACATAGGAATGTAGACAGTTTAACCTAAATCCTTTATGTTTTCTCTTTCATGTTTGCCTCTTTTTTTCTTTATTTTTCTTCTCTTGAGTCTTATGTTTGAATGTCAAATTATTCAGCTCTGATCTTTTTTTTTTAAATCAGGTGTATCAACAATGCAGCATTCACAATGATTACAGTAACTATAAATATGCTGATTTGGTAATTAATCACAAAATGTAACAGCCTCTCTACATGGAGAACATAGCTAGAATATTTATTCAAATACCAGAAAACTGATCCCCAAAACCAGAAAGTCAAAGCCATCTGAGTTGGCATGAGTAATGCAGTAAACAACCACATTCCCAAGCCTTCAAAATAGAACAGGTTACCCCAGGCGAAGATCCTTCTCTCCTCATGGTAACTGCTCAGCCCCAATGCAGGTTGCTCTCAGCAGTTCTGCTCCCCTGCAGTTGCTGTCCCCAGCAGTTCTCAGCAGGAGTCCTCAGCAGAAGTTGTGGCTGGCTCAAAAAAAATGAATTCTTGATGCCATGCCTACACCACTTCTAGTCACCATACTGGCTCCAGCCTGTTTCCTACTGGACTCTGGCTCCTTCCTGCCCCACCCCTTCCTGCTATGTCAGTAAGTTCAAGAGGCATGGAAGATCTTAAAATTCCATTACCATGACATCAGGTATATTTGAAATTCCTGTATTTCATTAAATGTCCTTTCTCCTCTCCCCCCCACCCCAGCCCAATGGATTGTACTTCTTTTTTTCTGGGTGGATTGTTCTTGGTTCTATCCCTTGTCCCTTTGCCTTCTAGAATATCATATTCCAAGCCCTTCACTCTTTAATGTGGTTATTGCTAAATTGTATGTGATCTTGACTGTGACTCCATGGCATTTGAATGTTTTCCTTCTGATTGCTTTATATGTTTCTCCTTTACCTGAGATCTCAGGATTCTGTCAATAATATTCCTGAGGGTTTTCATAATGGAATCTCTTTCAGGAGGTGATCAGTGGATACCTTCAATATATGTTTTATCCTCTAGATCTAAGATATAGGACCAGTTTTCATTGGTAATTTCTTGAAATAAGATGTTGTGTGTGTGTGTGTGTGTTTAATCATAGCTTTCATGTAGTTCAGTGAGTTAAATAATCTCCCCTCAATCTATTTTCCAGATCTGTTATTTTTCTGTTGAGATGACACATTTTCTTTTATTATTTTAATCTTTCTTGCTTTTTTATTATTTCTTGACATCTCCTTGAGTCATTAGTTTTCACTTGTTTAATTCTACATTGTAAGTAATTATTTTCTTTAGTAAAACTTTTGAACTTTTTATCCAATTTGTCCAATTCCAGTTATTAAGCAGTTCTTTTTTTAGTTAATTTTTGTGCCTCTTTTAGCAATTGGCCAATTCTGCTTTTCAAATTGTTGTTTTCCTCAGTGTTTTTTTGTGTGCCTGTTTTCCCCAAGTTGTTACTTTTTTTCTTAATTGTCTTGCAGCACTCTCATTTCTTTACTCATTTTTTCCTCTATCACTCTTATCTCTTACTTTAGCTCTTCCAGGAATAATTCATTTGGCTTGTGTCCAATTTGTATTTGTTTTCCTTTGAGGCTTTGTTTGTAGCTGTTTTATTTTGTCCTCTTCTGAGTTTGCTTCTTGATCTTCCCTGTCACCATAGTACCTTTTGAGAGTCAAGATCTTTTTTATTGTTGTTTTTCTCATTTTAGAGCCTATTTCTTGACATTGAACTTAATATTAAAGGTGGATTCTGTTCTTGCCATGGGGGGAGGTAGAGTGGGGAAGAAGAGGAACTGTTCCAACTTTAAGGTTTTGCACACTGCTGTTTTCCTAGCTAGTTCTGGGGGTTTGAAATTTGTCATGCTTCCAAGGTAGTGTGATCCAGGAAAACGTGTGGTCATTGCTCCCCCACCTGTGCTCTTCTCTTGGGCTCTTTTCACTTAAAGCTTCAATCCCTAGGGATCCTCTTTGCTATGGAAATGCAATCAGAACCCCTACTCTCTTGCAGCTAAAACTGCTCCTTCATGCTCTGGAACTGTATATGGGAAATGGAGTAACTAAAAAGATCCTAGTTTTGTATACAGTGTCAGCTTAGTGTCCCCTATAATCTCTTTCTCATCAGCTTTCCAATCCCCTTATAATCTCTGGACTGAGAGCCCCTGAAACTTTTGCGGCTGTTATTGCAACACTGTCTAAGGCCTATATTTGGTGTTACTTCCATGTATGCTCCGGGTTGACCCTCAACTTGGTGTCACAGACCTCCCCTTCTGACCTCATAAGTTGTTTGAGCTAGAAAAACATAACATCTTAATCTTTGGTTGGTTATGCTGCTCCAGAATTCCATTTGACACATTTCAAAGTTGTTTAGAGGGGAATATTAGGAGAGTTCTGTTGGTTTGCCACCTCTATCCCACCATCTTGACTATGCCCTCTAAAATGCCATTTAGAAAAGAGTGGGAGGGGAGAGTAATGTACCAGGAGGCTGCAAAGATTTGTTGCAGATAAGGTTGTGAAGGGCTTTAAAAACTAAACAGAGAAGGTCATATTTTATTCTAGATGCAGTAGAAAGTCACTAGAGTGGCTTATTGATTTGGGGGGTGACATGATATAAACTGTGTTTAAGGAAAATCATTTTGGCAGCAGGATAGAGAGTTGATTGAAGGAGGGAAAAACTTGAGGCAGGGAAACCAAGTAGAAGGCACCTGCAAAAATCTAGGTAAAAGGTGGTAAATGCCTGAACTAAGGTATAAGTGGAGGGAAGTAAAATTTGATATAAGTTGTGGAAATAAAAATTGCAAATTTTAGAAACTGATTACATATCTGAGTTGAAGAAGAATGAGGCATTTAGGATAAGGTCAACATAGCAGTATGTGTGTTCTCCCAATACTCTCCTAAAATTGCTATTTTCTATTTTTGTCATCTTTACTAATTTGGTGAGAGTGACAGGAAACCTCAAAGGAGTTTTAATGTACAGTTTTCTAATTAATTGTGATTTGAGCTTTTTTTTTCACACAGATATTGATGGCTTGGATTTCTTCCATTAAAACCTGCCTGTTTTACCTCTTTCACCAATTTTCTGTTGAGGAGTGTTTCTTGTCACATTTTATTGAACAAAACAAAACAAAACTTCTTCTATATCTTGGACATCCAGTGCTTATCAAAAGAACCTGATGAAGTGAATCTTTCTCCCCTTGAAATAACTATTTCCCTTAAAAAAGTTAACTATCTTGAGTTTGTTGGAAAAGTCTTTTTTTTTTCACTTTTACATAATCAAACTTGTTCATTTTACATTTTATTATTATTTCTACCCTTTGTTTGATCATGAAATTACTCCCCCCCCATCCACGTTTGGAATAATTTCCTTCCTTGATTCTGTATTTTAAATTATTTGAATTTATAATTGTATAATATATACATTATGACCTTATTTTGAAATATGATGCCTTATGAGATGTTTGTCTAAACCTAATTTCTGCCAGACTAATTTCCAATTTGCCCAGGAGTTACTGTTGGAATTAGCCCTTGACTCAGTCATTGGACTCATTGTTTTTGTTTTAATACTTTGCTTTTGGATGTTGTGCACCTATTCTGTTCCACTGATTTACATTTCTTAAAATTCAGTTCTAGAAAATTGTATTATTGTTTTGAAGTAAAATTTTCTATCTTGTATTGCTGTGTCCTTTTATCTCTCCTTCTTTTTCATTATTTTCCTTGAGATTCCTAACCTTTTCTTCCTCTAGATGATAAATTTATTATTTTCTTTATGTAAACCTTTTGTTCTTTGCTATAACACTGAATAGGTAATATAGCTAAGGTAATGTCAATTTTATTATACTGTTATGGCTTAACCATAAATATATAATATTTGTCCAATGTTTAGGTCTATTTTTATTTCTCTAAATGATTTTTGGTTGTTACACTTTTATAATTCCTGTCTATCTTATTAGGCACACTCTCAAGAATTTTATACAGTCTTGAGATTTGAATGGAATTTCTTTTACTATATTTCCTTGCTGGGCTTATATACAGAAATTCCAGTGGTTTGTGTGGGTTTATTTATTTTTTTTTATCTTGTAACTTTGGTGAAGTTGATGTCTCACCTAAATTTTCATTGACTTTATGGTTCTATAAATAGATCATCATGTCATGTACAAACTGATAATCATTTTGTTTTTTACTATTCTTATTACTGCCAGTTCTTTTTAAAGTCTTCTTCTACAGGTACCATTTCAAACACTGTAGTAAGAGATAATAGCAATTGTTTATGTACTTGATTTATCCATGATCTCACTGAAAAGGGCACCATATTTTTTCCAGTACAAAATATATTGATTCTTGATTTTAGATAGATATCATTCATTATACTAAGGAAAGCCATATTTATTACTCTTCAAATTTGAGGGTTTTTTAAAACAGAAATTGGTATTAGCTTTAACTTTTTTTTTAACAATCGGGGTTAAGTAACTTGCTCAAGGTTACACGGCCAGGTGTTTCTGGGTGGGTGCTAAGTGTCTGAGCCCAGATTCGATCCCCAGGTCATCCCAACACTGGGGCCAGTGCTCTTACTCATTGTGATACCTGGCTGCCCCTTGGCTTTAACGTTTGCCAAAAATATTTTCAGTGTCTACTGCTATAATCATTTATATAATTACCATATAATTAATAATATGGTTTATTATGCTTATAGGTTTCTTTATATGAACAAATTACATAATCCTGGTATAAAGTGACCCTGGATATTGTGTATAAATGTTGATATACTATTATAGCAACTTTGCTAATATTTTATTAAATTTTTTCATTGATATATTTGGTCTATAGTTTTCTTTTTTTCCTGTATATTTTATTTTATTTATTTTTCAAATGTTTTATTAACTTCTGATTTACATCATTCATTTCTGCCATATTTTCAGTCATAAATTTTCTCCCTGTTTTTCCCCTACCCACCACCCCAAAATAACAGTCCCACAGGATATCCCCTCCTCCAATCTGCTCTCTCCCATATTTTCTCCCATACCTCTTTCAACTTTTCTAGTAGGGCATGGTGGATCTCTATGCCCCAGTTCCTGTATTTCTTATTTCCCAATTACATATAAAATAGTATTAATACTAGTATATATATATATATATGTTTATATATATATATATATATGTTTATATATATATATGTGTGTGTGTGTGTGTGTGTGTGTGTATGTATATTTAATCATTTGATTTTAAAACTTAGAATTAAAGATTCATTCCCTTCCTCTCTTGTCACCCAACCTTACTGGGAAGATAAGCAGTTCAGTATAGGTTTTATATGTGTAGCGAATACAAAACAATAACATAGTAGATATATTGTAAAAGACTGACTATATTTCCCCCCCTCCTATCCCATCATCCACTTGTTCTATTCTTTGCTTTGGTCCCAACCCTTTTCAAAAATTGATGCTTCCAACCTCCCTCCCCCCAAGTCTGACCTCCCTTCTATCATCCCCCCTCTGATCCTCTTCCCCCCTATTCTCCTGTAGGGTGAGATACCCTGTTCAGTGTGTATTTCATTCCCACCCCAAACCAAATTCAATGAGAATAAGGTTGACCCATTCCCTTTTGCCTTACTTTTCTTCCCCTCCATTGTAACCATTTTCCCTTGCCTCTTCTTTGAGATAATTTACCCCATTCTGTGTCTCCCCATCTCTTCTCATTATATTCCTCTCTCACCTCTTAATTTCACCTTCTAAGCATCATCCCTTCCTGTTAAATTTGTCTTGTGCCCTCTATCTATGTATACCTGTAAACATATATGCACACATTCACATATGTATTCATATGCCCATATACCCTCATATATAGACATATATATATATATATATATATATATATATATATATATATATATATATATATATATTTCTAATCCCTTCAACTACTGACAAAAGTTTCATAAGTCAAAATTATTGTTTTTCCATGTAGGAATGTTAATAGTTCAACTTTGATAAGTTCCTTATGATTTCTTTTACCTGTTTATCTTCTCATGCTCCTCTTGCTTCTTGTATCTGAATGTGAAATTTTTTATTCAACTCTGGTGTTTTTTATTAAGAATGCCTGAAAGTCCTCTATTCCACTGAAAGATCAGATTTGCACCTGAAATTTGATACTCAGTTTTGCTTGATAGGTGATTCTTGGTTATAATCCCAGCTCCTTTGACCTCCAAAATATCATATTACAAGCCCTTCGATTCCTCAGTGTAGAAGCTGCCAGATCCTGGGTTATCCCGATTGTGTTTCCACAATATTAAATTTGTTTCTTCCTAGCTGCTTGTAATATTCTCTCCTTAATCTGGGAATCCTGGAACTTGGCTATAATATTCCTAGGAGTTTTCTTTTTGGGATTTTTTTCAGGAGGTGATCGGTGGATTCTTTCAATCTCTATTTTGCCCTCTGGTTCTGAAACATCAGGGCAGTTTTCTTTGAGAACTTCCTGGAGGATGATTTCTAGGTTCTTACTTTGATCATGGCTTTCAGGTAGTGCAATAATTTTTAAATTATCTCTCCTGGATCTATTTTCCAGGTCAGTGTTTTTTCCTATGAGTTATTTCACATTGCCTTCTATTCTTTCATTTGTTTGGATCTGTTTAACAGTGTCTTGATTTCTCATAAAGTCATTAGCTTCCATTTGCTCCAATCTAATTCTGAAACAATGATTCTCCTCAGTGACCTTTTGAGATTCTTTTCCATCTGGCAAATTTGGCTTCTTAAGGCATTCTCCTAATTGCCTTTTTGAGCCTCTTTTGCCATTTGAGTTAGTTTATTTTTTTAAGGTATTATTTTCCTTTGTCAGGCTGTCAACTCTCATTTCATAATTTTCTTGCATCGTTCTCATTTCCCTTCCCATTTTTTCCTCCACTTCTCTTATCTGCTTCTTAAGGTTCTCTATAGCCTGTAACCAGCTCGTATTTTCCTTTGAAGCTTTTGGTTCAGGAGTTCTGACTTCACTCTCTTCCTCTCATTCCATGTTTTGCTCCTTTCTGTCCTCAAAATTGGTGTGTAATGTTGAAATCTTCTGTCTGCTTTATTTCCTTTGCCTGGTCATGTTGCCCCTCAGTCACTTGCCCCCTCACCTTTTGCCACAGTAGCACTCTGCCACCAGACAGGGGAGCTTTCATCCCAAATGCTGGGATTTTCTCAGGTGCAAGTTGTATTAGATGGGTGCCCTCTCTGTGGCCTCCACATGCTTTGGCAAGCTGGACACATACCCAAGGACCTCCACCCTAGACTGCAATCCAGATCCAAGCAAGTTAAAGCAAGAGTGATTACCCCTCAGACTGGTTGCCTGGTCCCTCCACATTCTGCAGGCCAGGAGCTGACACTGCCACATGCGGCTGGCTGGCTATGCTGGTGTCTCAGTGACTTCTCACCCTGGGGGCAAAAGCCTAGGCACTCCCACTTACTGGATCCCAAAGTCCAGACTGTACTGACCTCTCACTTTGTCCTTCACATCTGTGTGTTGATAATTCTGGAAATGGCTACAGCTGCTGCTGATCTGTAGTCCTTCCAGCTGGTGGCTAGTCAGGCCTGCCCTGGGGCTGAAACCTTGGTGTGGGGCTGGGCTCGGTTCCTAGAGCCCTTTGCTTGCTGCTTGCTGCCAGCCTGCCAGGCTGCCCTCAATGGGAGGTTAGCCTCTTTGTGTCATTTCTCCAAAGTTTGTTCAGAATCCACTTTTTACATTGATTGGGGAAGGTGGAAGCCAAAGCTGCTCAGAGGTCGTGCTTCTACTCCACCATCTTGACTCCTCCCCTCGGTCTATAGTTTTCTTTCTCTGCTTTGATTTTCCCTGGCTTAGGTATCAAGACCATATTCATAAAATGGAAGGAATTTAGATGGATGTATTCCTATCATTGAAAATAGATAAGAGGTAGATTATTCTTTAAATGGTTGATACAATTCACTTGTAAATCCATGGAGACATTTTTTTCTCATAGAGAATTCATTTATTCACTCTTCCATGTCCCCAATAACAATTCTGTTGATGCCCACCCATAATGAGGGCACTGGCTTCTAACCTTGATCAATGTTGTCTTTTCTATATCTTCTAGTGCTTCACTGGTCAGTTACTGACATGACCATACTTTCCTTTCATGTCCATTGTGGCTTCTTTGTCCCAATGTCCTGCTGGGCATCAGGTTCCCTTGGTGCTGCTGTGGTTTTCTAGTTCTACCAACCTGAATTAATTTTTCTTTATTTTTATTTTATTCTATTCAGGCCACTTTTGGGTGCCTGCTGGTCTATTTTACCTGCATTCACATTGGCAAAAATCATATCTGAAACTTTTGGTTATTTCTTTTTCAGTCCTTGGCAACATATAGAAGGTTTTTCTGAAGCTTATTTTGGCCTTTTTTGGTCATTGCTTGATCTGACACTCTTTTGGGATCATTACTAGAATAATAAGTTAACGAATTAGGCTCCTCTTCTCCTTTTTTGGAGTTATCTTAGAAGCCAATAGTGATTAATTTGCATAGGAAAGTTCAACTAATTTAAGGCTTGTAGGGCAGAGAAAGCATATACAGGATTAATTAGACTGTGAGAAGCCTTCATAGGGATATTTAGAAATCTTAGTTTAAAGCAGGAAAAATCATAAAGTAAATTGATAAAGGGGAACTAAGTAGATTCCCAGTGTTTTAAGTATTTTTGTCAAGGTGAAGGAATGAAAGCATAACCTTCAGTAGTACTATATGTTAGACAGAGTTTCTGCAATGTAAGATTGTTTCTGGGCAGAGCTTGACTATAATAAATGGTAATAATCTCTCAGGAGAATAAAAGCAGGGGGTGAACAGGAGTCCATGTTTTGTTCTCTTGTCAGTATTAGCTTGTCTCTGTCACTCCTTCCTTCATAGATCATACCTCAAATGTTACTATCTTTTTCTCCTCTTTCTATGTAATCAATCTCCTTGTTTAATCTAACTGCATTAGTATTGTTTTTGTTATTAGGTCACATTCTGGAATTCAGAATAAAAACTTCTATGGTGATCTTTTTTAAGAGATTAGATGAATCAAGTGAGGGGAGTGAGAAGAGAGAATAACCATTTATATATATATATATATATATATATATATATATATATATATATATATATATATATAAGTCTCTGTACATGGCACTTTACAAATATTATCTCATTTTATCAAATGTAAACTGACCAAAGATATTGGGCTGACTAATCTGTGGAGTATTGTAAAGGCAGAAGTCAAGAATACACCCCCCCCCAAAAAAAAACCAAACAAACACATAAATGGCCAATTGGAAGTAGGCAAGGATTGTTCAACTGACTGCAAATGTGTCTCCTGGTGAATAAGAGATAAAAAAGGAAATAAATAACGGACAGACACAGTGATTCAACACCAAATAAAATTCTGCATTGAACTATTCAGAGACTAATTAGGACATCATAGATATTCTTTCTGGTGGACAGGAGGCCAAAGAGTAGATAGATAGCCAATGATCTCTCCCTAAATCAAGAAAAAAGCCAGAATGGTTGTTCATATATATTACTTTACCAGTGCAAGTGACAGCAATATATTTTAGTAAATGTTAAAGTCATGTTCTTTTTGGTCTGGAAAACCAATATCTGCAAAAGTGAAGTTGATCTTAGACACTTACTACCTGTGTAACAGGGTTTCCAGTGGTGACTGTGTTTGCGCAAATCTATGTCTTCTATAAATACACAATCTTACATGTCCATTTCTATCTAGCCATAGTGAGAGCTAGATTTGGTTTGTATATAAAACACATAGGTGGAAACAAATATTACTGGAAGCCATGTTATAATATTATACATACTCTAGAGTTTTTTTTAATGTGATAAGATCAACTTAAGCCCTATTCAAAGTCATTTTATTTTACTAAAAACACCTGTTTCACACACATACATGCATGTGTGTATATATGCATAGTATTTTGTGAAGTATGTTTGTGATTGGAGAATATGTGCTTCTCCATTCTTCACTTATTTTGTATAACATATATGTATCATATAACCACATAGATGTTAAAATGAACATATATACGCAGGCTGTATTTTGGGACTGGAGAATGTGTATGTGTGTTTATATGTATATGTGTATGTATATATGTGTACACATTTCACATCTCTAAGAATCTCTGATTTTACTTTTGTGTGTATGCTTTCCATCAGTGAAGCTTTATGACAAAAGGTGACAATCTCTGTAAGTGGACTATGCCAAAAAATTCAACACCTTCTGATATGTATTTAACTGGGCTGACCATTCCTTGGATTGTCTGTTGATGGGGTTATGCTCAAACTTTTTTTTTCCTCTTGGTACAATCAGTCAAAATTTATTTCTTATGTCTGAACATTTCAACACAACAGGATATCCTTTAACAATGAATCATTGTAGGATGTAGTAGAGGTATGTACATACATGTATACATATTAATGGAGAAGTAAAATTGTCTATATTTTAATGTATTGTATTATGTGAAACATTTCAAAAAAGTACATATATATTTGTTGGGACAAATTAGCTGAAAAAATGCCTGACTTTCCAACTTTATAAGAGTAGGGAGGTAGCATAGAACAGAACAAATGCCAATGACTAGAGTCAGAAGAATAGACTTCAAATAGAAACTTTGATGTTTACTGCCTATTTTACCTTGGGCAAGTTGCTGAACCCCCGTGCCATATTTTTTTCATATTATGTAAAATTATAGAGTTGAATCAAATGACTTCTAAGATTCTAACTATTTCCGTGATCTTATGTAAAGGAGAAAATTCCCAAAGGTTCTGAGATCCGTGATACCTAGAGCCAGCAGACCGACTGAAAGCCTATTCTTATACATTCACATTTGTATTCTGCAAAGATTTTCTGAGGTAGCTGCATGTCCAACACCAACTATGAATTCATTATTTTCCCCCATTTGACTTTAAAATTTTCCCTTTTTTCTTTCTGCTCTTCTTGTCTTTCAATTCTGCACTATGTATCACCCCTTCCATACTTCAAGTCACTCTTGGCCCTTTTTCGGTTAAGAGATAGTATTGTTTAGAAATAAAAGCACTGGACTAAGAATCAGGAGAAAATCAGGGCTTGGATGACCACAATTAGATCTGTGACACTGGACAAGTTCTTTACTTTTCTCTGTCTCATTTTCCTTGTCCATAAAATAGGCCTTGGGACAAGTGATCTCTAAGATATTTTGCATTTCTAAAATCATGCCATTTCTGTTTCTTATGTCATTATTACTATAAAATCTATTCTTTCCTAATTTTAAAAACTTAGTAAACAAATGTTTAGTGCCTACTATATGAAAAGCCCTTTATTAGGTGCTAAGGGCGATGGAAAGATGGTACCATTCTAGGAAGTAGAAAGCATCCATATAAATAGCTACAATAGAAAGTAGATATACAATAGACACACTATGTGTGATTTTATATTGTTCTTAGGCTTTTACAAATACCTTAGTTTTCATGTAGTTGATTATTCAACTTCCAATATAGGTTGACTATTACATAAATCAGGTCAGCCCTCACCTTGTGCTCAAGATTAAGAGAGTTTTTAGAGATGATAGCCTACTGCTTCCTCCACCTAGGGATAGTATAAAAGCATAGGTTCCCACAGGCCTCTGGTATCATGCCTTAAAGGCCACAAAAATTATTCAGTTCAATTCAGCAGTTTTTGATGTGAGAGAAGGTGGAATCCTAAAGGAAGTTCATTACTATGCCCTTTGTATAGTGCCTCACACTTAGTTGGTACTTGGAAAATGCTTGTTGACTGACTGACCAATATCTACCAATGTGGGGATTACCATTGAATTAATGGATATTTTATGCTTCAACATTTCCTCTTTCTACAACTACTCTAGTACAGAAAAGTATCACCCTTCAGTAACTCAGAAGATGTATTTTTTGTAGCTTAAAATACTAGATGAAATCACCTTACAATTATTCTTTATATTCTTAGTTGATTTTAGAAAGTTTGATAATGTAAATGTTGTGGGTGGATAAAATGCCTGGACCATCTCAAAATTTTGGGCCTGAACTAAGTGTGAGCCATCTCTCCCATATGTGTTAACTAGTCACAAGAACACCTGCTTTGAAAACAATCCAAAATTCTGGAGGAAAAGAAAGCATGACCATTTAAAACCAAGGAGAAAGGGGAGGCTTACCTAAAGATATTTAGAGTGCTAATTCTCATTTTCCTCAAGTTCTTGCTTTCTCTTAGGAAAGAAAGCCTACCTTCTACAACCTAGAATATCTGCAAGTCAGTCAGTCAATAAACATTTATTATTTGCCATGTTAGAGACATTGTATTGAGCACTGGGTTTTTAAAGAAAGAATAAAAAAAAATAGTTCCTGTGTTTAGGGAGCTCACAGTATATAGACTGTCTTTGTTCTCAAGGAATTCATAGTTACATGGGAGAAGAAATGCAAACAATCTTGTTTAAATAAGATATTTAAAGGATAAATTGAGGATAATAGAGGAAAGTCACTAGAATCAGTGAGCATCAAGAAAGGCTTCTTGTAGAAGGTAAGTCTATTTAGATTTAAGAGAAGCCAGGGAAGTCAGTAGGCAGAGAGGAGAGCAAGAATTCCAGTCAGTGAAGATGTCCAGAGTCAAGAGTTAAAATATCTAATCTGAGAGGTTTAAAATGATATGTCAAGGTTGTTTTAATTTGCATTTCTCTAATTAATAATGATTTACAACATTTTTTTTTCATGTGACTGTAAATTGTTTTGATTTCTTCTTTGGAAAATTGCCTGTTCATGTCCTTTGATCATTTATCAGTTGAGGAATGACTCATATTCTTGCAGAACTGTAGTAGTAATGAAATTTGAAGTTCCTTTTGTATTGCTAAGCTGACAAGTACTTAGCACCTAGTTGAAATTAAGCCTCTGATAAACAAACAGAAGGTATGAACTCCTGTTGCTGATATAACAGGAAGGGGCTGAAGAGGGACGAGCAATACTGTATATAAGGAAAAGCCCCAGAGAGTGAGAGTCAGAACTTCTTGAGATAAGCTATGTGGAGGCAGAAGCAGCTGCTGTCAGGGAGGCTGAGGAGGAAAGGTCCAGGCTGGAGAGAATGATTTTGTTTTTGGGAACCTGGGTGAAGTGATTTAGATTCTAGGAACTAGCTGGAACTTCTGCAGGAGAGCTACCAGCTTCTCCTGGGAGCTGCCAAATACTTCCAAGAATCAGCTGGAGCTGCCTAAGACTGAGGAAGCACGACTGTGGCACTGGTACTTTGAATGAATCTGTTTGGGGCTTTGTTAAGTCTTGACTTTCCAGTAACAGAGACTGTGAAGGATTTAAGGTGAAATTCAGCATGGTACAAGAACTGCATAGAGAGCTGGACAAGGAGCTGGGAGCTATCTGCCTTTGAACCCAGGTGACAGTTTGGTGAATCCAGGAAGGAGCTGTGACCATGGAAGGGCATTCAAGGAATCTGAGAGACTACCTCAGGTCAAGATGAAAAGACCTCTCTGGAAATACTGAGAAGTGACTGGTGCTGATGTGAGGTTTTGCTTTGGGACTTACTTTGAGAAGAGTTGTGTGATTTGGCCAGATGAGACTCTGGGCAGCCATTGAGCCCCTGTCTTTGAAAACCCAGATGTTGGTGCTTCCCTCTATGGCAACTAATTAGGTATGGATGTAATGGTCAGATAGCTGGAAGTCCTGTCTTCTGAGATGTGTAATATATTTGTGATTGTACTTTGTGATTGAATTAAAGACTCTGTGATTGACTAAATGAATGTATGATCCAGGGGTGCAGTACTTTGTCTTTTGTATTTTGTGTCCCTGAAGGTGGCAAGCCTCTTTAAGGAGGTGAATAATTAAGTTGATTGAATTACTAAGTGATTGATTGACTAAATGATTGCATGTTGTTCAAAACCATGTGACTACTGTGGTAAAAACTATGTGGTCATTTCTGTGATAAGTTGTTGTGAATGCTGTATTTTGATTTTCTGTGATAAGTTGTAACATTGTGAAAGCTGTCACTTGATTTACTGTGAATGTTTTGCTCTGATTTGTTATTGAATAAATAGTATTTACTATACTATGTAATCACAACCTTGAAAGCTGTTCACAGTAGCATTCTCTAACACAGTATTGCTCCTTCCTTTTCAGCCCCTTCCTGTTACATCAGCAGCAGGAGTTCATACCTTCTGTTTCTTTAACAGAGGCTTAATTTGAACTAGGTAATAAGTACCTCTCAGCTTAGCAATGCAAAAGGAACTTCAAATTTCATTACTATTACAATATCTGACAAAGTTCTTTATATTTAAGACATAAGACCTTTACCTGAGAAATTGTCTATAAAATTTTACCCCCTCCCCAATTTTGTTTTCCTTCTGAGTCTGGCTACATTTTTTTTATTTTTACAAAACCTTTTAAATTTAATGGAATGAAAATTATACATTTTATACCACATTCTGTTTTTTATCTCATTTATTTGTAAATTTTCTGCCTACTCATAAGCCTAATAAGCAATATATTTCAGGTTCTACACAAATATATAAGTCTACTTCAAGCAATATATAAAGGAAGGCATTATCTGCATCTAGAGAAAGAACTGATAAATAGGAGTATGTATAGAATTATTTTAATATATACATATTTGTGTCTAATGATAACCATCTCTCGAATGGGGGAAGAAGGGTAGAAAAAAATGAAAAAATACATCATAACTTTATTGTTGATTTAAAAGAAATATCAATACAATAGATTTGTAATTTTATGTGCAATCATGTTTTTTAAATTATGCTGTTTTAGAAATACTTGTTTTATTCTATAAATTTAAAATAAAAAAAAACATTTTTAAAGTGATGAGGTATTTTGTGTGAGGAAGGGCAGGAAGGCCTATGTTGCTGAATTGCAGAACACATAGCAGGGACAGGGGTGTGGGTTAAGATTGGAAAGGTGGGAGGGATCTAGGTTGTGAATATTGTATAGGACATAGAGAGGCACTGGAGTTTATTGAATAGGGAGATGACATGGACAAATCTGCACTTTAGGAAGATTAATTTGACAGCTGAATGGAGAATATACTGGAGTTGGGAGAAATCTGAGTCAGGACAACCAATCAAAAGTTATTGCAATATTCCAAGCATGAAGTAATGAGGACGTATCAGGATAGTGGTAGTGTCAGAGAAGGAGAAGTATATGATAGATGTGAGATACCCTGCAAAAGCATTTTGACTGTCAAAAGAAGCATTAATCCTGTGAGAAATAAAATAGTACAACATGCTTTCCTACAAAATCAGCATATTACAATCAACGTAATGCCATGTAATGTTCATACAGTAAACATTCATAATGAGAAAAATACAGTATTACAAAAAAGTTTAAGTTTGAAGTATATTTTGTTTCAAAAGAAAATAATATGAAAATAGTATAATATCTATTTATTTGTAATTGATGAGGAATGGGCAAAACTTTAAAGGCTATAGTTCAACTTTAGCAGGCTAAAATCTTAGCAGGGAAAATATTAATCTAAATTTGAAATTTACATCCCATAAGACTATCTTCCGTAGGAGCTGGTAGAATCACTACCACAATATAGCCGAGGGATCTGAAAACTCACTGATAGGGGTATCCTGTCCCATGGTGCCAATTGAATCTCATCCAAGCCTACCCATTCTGTGTGACTATCCTCAATATCCTCTGGTAAAATCACCACAAGGTATCCAGACAACTTGTGCATTCACTTGATCTTAAGGAGATATTGATGGAACATATAGGACATTGATTATCCCTTACTTTTACTATGTGACTTGCCACACTTTTCTTTTTCTTTCAGGTTATACATATCTCTGGTAGCATCCTTAATTTCTCCACTTCTCCTATACAATTTATAATTTTTATGGTACTACATTGCTTCCCACTCACATCTACCATGCTCTCCTCCATTGTCTTTTGGGTGATCTTAAGCCTTAGTTCCTTGCAGAGAAGAATAATCTTCTCTGCAAACCAATATCATTGGAATCATTTATATAACAAAAAATATTGGTCAATGGTTACTCAGAATAAAATAATTATGTTCATCATCTAAGAAACTGACAAAAAGGTAGTCTACCAATCGGGGTTAAGTAACTTGCTCAAGGTTACACAGCCAGCTATTTCTGGGTGTGGTGCTGAGTTTCTGAGCCCGGATTTGATCCAGGTCATCCCAACACTGGAGCCGGTGTTCTTACTCGCTGTGCTACCTGGCCGCCCCAGTCTACCAGAATTCTTTGGGGTTGGATGTTTATTTCCTTTGGGTATACAACACTACTTGAATGAATAAAATATGCCAAAACTTGATATGTAATGAAGATAGAGCATTTAGGAGACATATTTGATTGTGAACAAACATATTAATTACAAGTTAATTTATGCTCAAGAAAATCTACATTTTCCTGCAGAGAAGAAACCAGCATACTAACACCTGTGTCAAGAAGATATGTGGTCAGATGTTTACATTTAGTGAGGCATCCATCAAGATAGGAAAATTGTAAATGCCCGGAATAGGAAGAAGTTGAGACAGAAGATTCGCTATGCACACTTAGGTTATCAAGAGCCATTTCAACCTGATTATATATGGTGGGTAAATTCACAATTTCCAACCCATATTCATTTAAAATTATTTGAGTATGTATTTGTGTAGTTGTGTTGGTATAGCACTGGGCCTGGAGTGAAGAAGTTAGTTCAAAACAAGCTTCACACAATTAATATTTGTGTTATCCTGTCTTAGAACCTTCCTGTGCCTTAGTTTTTTCAACTTCAATGGGGAAAATAATAGCATCAACTTCACAAGGTTGTGAGGACCAAATGTGGTAATATTTGTAAATAGTAGGAATTAAAAAATGCATTTTCCTTTCTCCTCTTAACATGTGTATAGAGTTAGAACTTTCTCATAATAAAAAAAAGAGGATAGATGAGTTTAGTGGCTGCCAAACAGAAGCAATGAAGAAAATATTTGAAGAATACAAAATTAACTTTTATTTTTTCTAAAGGAAATGTGACAAACAACAAATTCTTGTACAGAGTGACATGGGAAAAATTTGCATTCATCTACTGTATTTTAAATTGTCAAGTTATATTAATATTAGTTTTTAGTGATGCCATTTGAGCTCATCATTCCTCCCACAGGCTAGGTCTGTTGATGGTGCCATATGTACAAACACACATATACATAAAAACACACATATATATATATAGATACACACATGTATGTATATATGTGTATATATATACCTAATTGTATACACACATATACACATACACATATGCAAATATGCTCACACATACTCTCCTCTAATTTACCATTATAATCTATTTCAAATATTTTTTTTCAGTTTTCCAAAAGCTACTAGCCTAATTTGGAGCTTACCCAACATGTTGTTATTGCTTGTCAAGTATCAGTATTGAGACAGCTTTTGAAACATTGGGCTCAAAGAAAATATTGCTTTACTTCAGTGTTGTACCTTTTCTGGTACAGTTTAAACTGGCTAAAATTCCTTAGAGCATTTGTAAAATCCAAGGTGTGAAATGAATACACTAGATGGTGAAAAAACCTTGAAATCTTTCTGGCTATTTAAAAAGGGTTTTAACTTCTCCATTTTAATACTGTCCAGTGTTTCCTACAATGCCTTTCTTCCATTTACTAAACTGCCACATTTATGTGTTATTTAACATCTATGCCAAGGCATAGCACTTATTAGATATTTCCTAAATTCAAAATGTGTTTATTTAATTGTTTATTTGGCTAGATTAAGGCATGATCCACATTTAAGTACCAAGACCTCTGTATTCACAATGAAACAGTTCAGATCCTGGAAGCTGAAACTTTAAAATGATGATTTCAATTTGGTTCATTTCCTCTACTCAAAATTCTCCAGGACAATCTTTAAATTCAGCTTACATTGTGCTCATGTCCTAGTTCCCCCCCACCCCAATTTTTAAAAGGGCTCCAGTTCCTACATAGTTTTAAATTATTCACAAAATTGCTAATAAGGTCTTTATTTTACCACAAGAAAATGTAAGTGATTATTATTGTGGCAAACTTTGACATTCTGTTGAATCTTTGGCTCTCTTATAGAAAGTCCCATATAGTTTCTCGCCAAAATCATAGTAGGACCTTGTGTTTTAGATTCCACCAAGAAAGAAAACAGAATTGAGATTGTTGAATAAGAAAGTCCTTTTCCCATCAAAAGTGCACTGTCTTTGATCTTCCAAGTTTGAAAACCTCACTCTTTTTGATCTCTAAGTAGGATGTTATTCAAGAGCTTTGAGCTGTCTTCTTTCTGAAGAGAGCAGGCTGAATTAGAAAATCCTCTTTTCTCTCCAAGAAGCCTATCTCCCAAATCTTGAATTGGGAACATCAAACTTGTGGTTACCCAGCAGGTGACCTCTAGATCCTGAAACAACACTGCCTTGGGAATTCAAAACACCTCTTCCTTCACACCAAAATCTAAGTATTGTAAATCTTGTCCATAAATTTTTCTCTCAAATCTTGTGGGAATAAACATACCTGCCTCTTCCATTCACTTCTACAGGAAATCCATCAGTGTGCAGTTTGCTACCATTTCTTGGACTAGGAATCTCCAGTCTATTCTTCTCAGGCCACAGGCATGTACATGAAATTTGCATATGACTGAGCCCCTCAACAAACATACCAACTTCTGGGGGATGGAGGGAGGGGAAGAAACCTCACCAAAGGATCATGTCTGCTCTGGTAATGCTGGAGTTTATTATGAATAGTTAAGAGGAATAGGACTTACTAGCCACATGACCTTGGGCAAGTCACTTAACCCCAATTACCCTGCCTTCCCCCTCCAAAAAGCAAAAAAAAGAGGAAAAGGAAATATGACCTACTCTTTTAGTTGACATTTAAAGACCACAGGGACTGGTTGTCTTCCTACCTTCCCCCACTACAAAAATATATCTTCCTGAATCCAAGTCTGTATCCCTTCAGCAAGATGCCAGTGGGCGTATCTACAGTGTCCATGGAAGTTTCCCTTTAGGTATCTCCAAATAATATCTCACAGCTTATAATTTCATCAAGGTTTTTGGAAACTCATCGAGTCAAGTCCAATTAACAGCTGTTGATTAAGAACTTATTATATATCAGGCATTTTGCTAAATTCTGGAAAGACTTATAGTACACCAGCACTGAGCTAGGTTTGTTCTTGGGAATCATGTTTACAATCTCTCCTTGGGTCTGTGTTTGAAGTTTGATAGGATTTGCCTGACAGCACTTGAATGGCATAGCCTTCGAGAATCCACAATCATGATAAAACACTGGAGAAGAGTTTTTCCTAGTCTTTAATGTAGTTGTGATCCTGAGCAATGATAATAGCTAATATTTATGTTTTGCTTCAATGTTTTCAAAACACTGGGGGGAGGGGATACATTTTAAAACTGGTCGTTATGGAGACTGTCATATCACCTAATTTTTACAACAACCCAGTGATATATATATATATATATATATATATATATATATATATGTATTATTATTATCCTCACCTTACTGATGAGGAAATTGAGGTCGAGAGAGATTTAATGTTTTTCCCAGAGTCATAGACTTCATAAGAATCTGAAGCAGGTTTTGAACTCTGATCTTTGTAATTCAAAGTCCAGCATTATATAAGCTATGCCACCCAACTACCCCTTTATTTAACATTACTAGAATGCTTTTTGAAGAAGTGTTGCATAGTACAGTGGTGTCAAAATCAAATAAAAACAGAACCATTAATCCATACATAAAGATCTTTGCTGTCTCCGTAATTACTTAGTCTTCAAATGTAATGTCATCTATGTGTTATTGTCTTTTTATTTTTTAAATATATTTCCTAATTACATTTTAAGCTAGTTCAGCTGCACTTCAGAGTGTTAGGCTATATGTTACTTCTGGCCATATGTTCTACACCTCTGGCATAATGAATAGAGTGATGAATTGGTGTCAGAAAAAACTGGGGTTTTCATTACACCTCTGACAATTGCCAGCTGTGTGACCATGGGCAATTCATTTAACTTCTGTTATCCTATTGTCTCATCTACAAATTTGGGGTTACAATGCCTACTATCCATTATGTAGGTTGAAAATGCTGAGTTTTTATAAATTTATTCAATTTATTGAATTGAAATATTAATAAATTTATTCAAGTTCATATAAACCCTCTCTGTAATAAAAAAAGACATATTGATGGCTTTTCTCAAAATTAATTATTGAAATAATCCCCATTGTCTCAAGGCAAAACAATACTTTTGAAATGCTGGATCCTTAATCAGTTGTTTAATATGGGAACAATTGGAAGCAATTTTATTTTAAAAATTTCTTTAAAAATATGTTTTAATTTATCATTTATTTATTTTTAATATTATTTTTTTCTAATGCCCTCCAACCTCATCCATCAACTACTGAGAGGTCAAGCAATATCATAGCAATTATACATGTGAAATCACACAAAAATTTTTTCCATATTAGCCATATTTTTAAAAGCAAGATAATTTAAGTGAGAAAAATTCCTTCAATTTGTACTCAGAATTCATTAGTTCTCTCTCTGGAAGTGGATAGCATTTTTTCATCATGACTCCTTTGGAATTATCTTGGAAAATTGTATTGATCAGAGTTGCTTAGTCTTTCATATTTGATCATCATTGTCACATTGCTGTTACTGTGCACAATCATCTCTTCATTCTTTTTACTTCACTTTGGACCAGTGCATATATATCTTGCCATGTTTTTCTGACCCTACCTCCCCCTTCATTCCCCATAGCACAGCAGTATTCCATCACAATCATAGGCTACATAAGTTCAAATATTTCCCACCTGATGAGCATCCCCCTGGTTTCTAATTCATTGCCACATTGAAAATAAAGGATATAAATATTTTTGTACACATAGGTGCTTTTCATTTTCCTTTGATTTATTTGTAATGCAGACCCAGTAGTGGTATTGTTGCATCAATAGGTATGCAGAGTTTTATAGCCTTTAGGACATAGTTCAAAATGGCTCTTCAGAATGGTTGGACAAGTTAATTCCACCTACTCCACCAACAATTCATTAGTGTACCTATTTCTCCCTCATCACTTCCAGTATTTGTCATTTCTGATAGGTATGAGGTGGCATGTCAGGGTTGACTTAGTTTGCCTTTCTCTAATCAACAGTGATTTAGAACATTTTTTTTCACATGACTATAGAGAGCTTTGATTTTTGTCTTCTCAAAAATACCTGTTTATATTTTTAACCTTTATCAGTTGAGGATGGCTCTTATTTCAATACATTCGACTGAGTGTTATATTCAGTATGTATTTGAGAAATTTATCTGAGACTCTTGCTGTAAGTTTTTTATATTTACTTTATTGTCTATAGTACCTTTTAGCAAAATATAATTTTACTGATTATGCTTTTTAATTGGGTGTATATTTCATTTTTCTTTGTCTGTGATCATGATTGCTATCTCTGTCTATTTTTAGTTCAGTTGAACCATATTAGATTCTGCTATTTTAACTCTGTGTGTGTCTCTGTGTTTCATGTGTGTCTCTTGTAAAGGACATATTTTTTAATTCTAGTTTCTAATCCATTATATTAGCTTCTTCTGTTTTATGGGATAGCTAATCACATTCACAGTTATAATTACTAACTGCATATTTGCCTCCATCTCATTTTCTTCTGTTTCTTCTTCTCTCTCACTTTTTATCCTTCCTCCCTCAAAAGTATATTTTGCTTCTTGCTACTGCCTCACTTGATCTGTCCTGACTTTTATCACCTACAACCTCTGTTTCTCTTATCCTCTTCCTCTCCTATTTTTCTATTGGGTAAGTTACATTTATATAAACAACTGTATGTGTAAATGTGCTCTTCCCTCCTCGAATGAATTCTGATAAGACTGAGGTTACAGTACTGCCTACCTCCTTCCTCCATTTACCCCTACACTTTAAAAGCTTTTCCTTGTGTGCCTCATTTATATGAGGAAATTTTCCCCATTCCATCTCTCGCTTCCCCCTTCCCCCAATGCATCCCTCTTTCTTACTCTTTACATATATTTTTGTAGATCATTCCAACATAATCAACTCATATCCCTACCTTCAGTTGTAATGGTAAGAAAATTTAAAGATCTTCCCTGCCCTCATGGGCCTCACTTGGAGCCCAGAAAGAGAAGCTTGCTTAGGGGAAGGTTGTTTTTTCAGGAAGCCCCACCTTTTGTTACTGGGTCACAAAGGTTGTGATGTCTTCTGACCCTGGAGAAGGATATATATGTGTGTGTACAAATACACACACATATATGTTTTGGGGTTTGCTTATGGGGAGAGTTATATGACTTGGCCAGATGAGACTCTGGGTAGCTGTTGATTCCCCCTGGCTTTGAAATCCCACATGTTGGTGCTTCTCTGTCTGGTAACTCACTATATGTATATCATTGTCAGACAGATAGAAGCCCAGTCTGTTTATCTGTTGAATTGTGTTATTTTCTCTGTCTGCATTTTTTTATCTGCTTGTAATTTTTTTTGTATTTTCTGAAGTTCCAGGTCCTGACTTTTCCCTTGAGCTAAGTGAATAACACATATGTATATGTGTATGTGTATGTGTGTGCGTATATATATATATATATATATTTATAGAAATATACATGTATAACTTTATATGTGTATAATTATATATACATACACACAGACACACACACACATATATTTATACATACACAAACACAGTAGCCATCCTGGATATGCAAGGTGCATGCTGCTACATCAGTCTGTGTAAGCTTTTTTTTACCAGCCCTAATAATAAAGATCTTAGGAATTATATGCATTGTCTTCCCATATAGAAATGGTAACAGTTTAACTTTATTGGATCCCTTCTGATTCTTCTTTCCTGTTTTACCTTTTTATTCTTGAGTGTTGTGTTTGAACTTTCTGTTCAACTTTGGTCTTTTCATAAAAAAATGCTTAAAAATCCCATATTTTTAAATATTCATTTTTCCTCCAAAGGATTATACTTGGTTTTGCTTTTTAAGGTATTCTTGGTTGTAATCTTTAGTTCTTTACTTAACAGAACATAATATCCCTAGCGCTCTTCTCATTGAATGTTAGATCTTTTGTGATTCTGACTGTGGCTTCATAATATTGGATTAATTTCTTTTTGGATGCTTGAAGAACTTTCTCTTTGGCCTGAGATCTCTCGAATTTGACTATAATTTTCCTGGGGGTTTTCTATTTGGGATCTCTTTTAGGAGGTGATTGGTGGATTCTTTCAATTTCTATTTTACCCTCTGGATCTAAAGTATCAAGGCACTTTTCTTGATAATTTCTTGAAAGATGATTTCTAGACTTTTCTTTGATCATGTCTTTCAGGTCTTCCAAAAATTCTTAAATTATCTTCCCTGGATCTATTTTCTGATCAGTTGTTTATCTGATGAAATATTTCACATTTTCTTCTATGTTTTTCATTCTTCTAAATGATTTTTTTTGTTTTTATTTATTTGCTACATAAAAATTTATATTTGTTATATAACATACATAAAACATTTATTATATATTTTATTGTTCTTTGATGTTTCATAGAGCTATTAGCTTCTAGTTGCCCAATTTGAATTTTTAAGGAATTATTTTCTTCAGTGAAGATTTTGTAGTTCTTCCAGACAAGTATGTTTTTTTTAGGAATTCTTTTCTTCATTGAATTAAAAAAAATCTCTTTACCATTAAGTCAATTATGTTTTTTGAAGTATTGTTTTCTTCAGTATTTTTGAGACTTTTTAAAACTAAGCTACTAATTTTCTTTACATAGTTTTCTTGTATTACAAATATCGTTTTCCAACCTTTCCTCTACCACTCTTATCTTTTTAACTCTCCCAGGAGTATCTGTTGGTCTTTAGTTCAATTGCCATTTTTCTTTTAGGCTTTGTTTATAGGTGTTTTCACACTGTTGCCTTTTTTGTTTTTATGTCTTGTCTTCCATTCCACTGTAATTTTTTTTGTTGAGATTTTGTTTGTTTGTTTGTTTGTTTCCTCATTTTCTCACCATGTTTCTTGACTTTGAACTTTATGTCAAAGTTGGGCTCTGCTACCCTGGATGTGAGGAGTCACTATCCCTAGCTTCCCATTTCTTTTGTATTCCTGTTTTCAGAGCCAGTTCTGGGGATCTGAAAATTTTCGGTGTTTCCAAGGTATGATCTGGTGAGAGGTTTGGTCATTGCTCTCCAGGTCTGCACTCTGGTCTCTAACCAGGAAAGGTCACTGGTCCCCTGCAGGTATAAGGGCTGGTGAATCTTTGCCTCAGAGCTGAGGCCAAGGCCCCTGCTCCCTTGTGACCAACTTTCAGTCCTCTTCTCCACCCTGGGTCTGTAACCCAGAACTATGTATGGGCAATAGAGTTACTGATCAGTGCCAGCTGTACCCAGTGTTAGCAAAGGGCCCCCAGTAATCTCTTCCTGAACAGCTGTCTTATCCCCTTGCCATCTCTGGACTGAGAGGTCCTGAATTAACTGGTCGTTGTGGCAAGTAGCCACTACATATGGGCTCCGGAAAGTGTTGGATACCAAGGTTGCCTCTAGTTCACCAACTTGGCTCTGCCCTGAAATAGAAGGATTCTTATGAATAATCACCTTAAATATGATCTAAGGAAGTGTCTAGGTTAAGTTAGTATGACATTTATTTCTATGGTTCTACAAAACCTACTACAATATCTGAAAATTCATGTCTTGAACTCCAAAGCAACACTTTCCAGGGTGTTTTTTTTTTTTCATTTCATTTCCACTTAGGTGTTCTGCAATCCAGTGACACTGTACTCTTTCCTTTTTCCAGGTATAAGACACTCTATCTCCTGACTCTGGAAATTGTTTGTTTGTTTGGCTATCTCCCATGCCTGAAATTCTTTCCATTTGTCATCTCTGCCTTCTGGATGCCCTGGTTTGCTTCAAGTCTCAATTAAAATCCTACTTTCCATGAAAAACTTTTCTGAATCTCCCTCAATGCCACTCACTTCCCTCTGTCAATAATCTCTAATTTATCTTCTATATATTTATTTCTGCATCACTGTTCTCATGTTTTTTCTGACATTATATTGTAAGTTCCTGGAGAGCAGGGATAATTTTTTGGCTTACTCTGTATCCTCCAGACTTATTACAGTGGTTGGCACATAGTAGGTGTGTAATAAATGCTTATTGACTAACTCAACTTTGTGTATATTTTCTTAAAATATGTACAGAACAGCAAAATATAAATATAATTCTAATTTTTACATAATGAAATTCAGATATTACCAAATTAATTTTTCATTTAAAAGAATGAAAATAAAAAGAACCAATGTCTTAAATGCTTACAATTTGTAGGTAATAAAATTGGAATTGTGATAAAGGACTCTGAATTATTGCATTATGCAACTCTTTTTTAAAGAAGGGTAAAGAAAGATTACCTTCTCCTTATTAAATATTTTTAAATCTTCAAACCTTAGATTTCACTAAACCTAACCTCTTATTTTGAATAGATGAGCAAAATTTATGCCAATTTACCTCACAACTATATATATATATAATCACCATTCCAGGCTGCTTGGTTTATTTATTTATTTCATGTTTCCATTAGATGGCACTGTGGGAATATTGATAGTTGTATATGAAGTAAGTGCAAATCATCTTAACCAAAACTTAAAATTTTTTACTCAAACTGAATTTATTTCTTTAATTCCTGGAGTTTTATTATTTTAGGACTTTCACTCATCATATGGCTTTTGGTAAAGAGATCACAGAAGTAGATGTCAGTCCATTGGTCTCAGGATCTGAAATTCAACCATTTGAATTTCAGTACAGAGACTCAGGAACACGGACGTTACTAAGTCAATTTACTTGGCTGAAAAATCTGGAGTGTTAGGATGGATTTATGCCATTTTTCCAAAGGAGGCATGTGAATATGATTTAGCTCAAAAATCCCTTTCTATGTACAAGCCACTCTGCTAAGTGTTGGGGATACAAAGATTAATAGACATAATTTCTGCCCTGCAGAAACTTAAGGAGATAAGACATTGTGTATTGTGTAGTGGGAAAGAGGGTTGGACTCTGAATATGCAGGTTTGAGCCCTGTTTCTGATACTTACTTGTTATATGTCCTTGGGTAGATTGCCTTATGACTCTGGATCTTATTTTCCAGACTCTACAATTAGGGTGTTAGATTAGAAAATGGTTTCTAATTTGCCTTGTAGTTCTAGAATTTGATTCCAGTATGTATAATAACTATAATATGAAAAAAAAGAATAGAAGAAATACAAAGTATAAGGAGAAATTCAAATATGGACATAAAGTATTTTCTCCTTTAAGAAGTACTTTCAATATACATTAACATACATAATCTTCACAATAATGCTCTGATATGGGCAGGGTAATTTTTATCATTTGTAGTTTGCAGAAGATGAAATTGAATCTCAGAGTCGTTAGTCTGACCTAGATTGCCCAGCTAGTAAATGGCTGAACTGGGATTTGAAACCACACTATCTGACTTTTCTTCTGAGCTCTCCAGTCCTCATTATTAACAGCCATTTACACAGTTCCAACTGAATATCCTCTATGTATCTCATGCTCAACATGTTCAAAACAGAACTCATTATCTTCCTCCCCAAAGCTACACTTCTTCCTAGCTTCCCTGTTCCTGTCTAGGCTACCACCATCCTGCCAGTCACTTAGGTTTGCAATCATATCATTATCCTGGACCGTTACTTCTCCCTCTCCTCCCATATGCAGTTTCTTCTACTTGCATCTCCTCTATATTGAGACAATCACCATCCTAATTTAAGCATTTATCCGGTCTATTGGGATAACCTTCTCATTTTTTTCCCCATTTCCTTAAGTCTCTTTCATTTCCAGCCTATCTTTCATGTGATTTCCAAAGTGATATTGCTAAAGCACAGGTCTGACCACCTCACGCCTCCTTCCAATTCATTAGTTTCATTTCAATTTTAGGATAAATTACAAAATGCTCTTTCTTTCACAATCTGACTCCAGGCTACCCTTACAAGTTTATGATATATCACTCTCTTCTCCATCCACTATATTTCAAGCAAAGTTGTCTACTTGTATTTTTTATATATAACATTATGTTTCTTATTTTTTGTCTTTTTTGCAAGTCATACATCCCATAAATAAAATGTACTTCTTCAGTGGTACCTGTTTATACCTTAGATTTCTTCAAAGTTCAGCCTAAATGACCCCATTACTGGGGCCATGTTTTCTTCAATCCAAGATGTTAGTAGCCCCTTCAATTTTTGCCTTTACTTCATATATGTTTTATGTTCATTTTTATGGGTATACTTTATTTCCTTCAATAGACTGTAAGCTTTTTGAGGTCAGGGACTGTTTCATTTTTTGTTTCTCTGTTCCCAGAATCTCTGATGCTTAATTAATATTTGTTGATTGACTAATTGACCCCATGGTCCAGTGATCTTACTGATCCTTGTCTAATGTGGAATGAACTCTTATTTCAGGTCCATAAAGCCAAGCAGAATAAATGGAGAATGCTAGTTCCTCCTTATGCATTGGCACTAGAACTACACTGAAATTTTAAATTTGCTGGTCAAACATATGCAGATGACAAAAAATTTTGGAATAACCCAGCTATATTTCCATGGTGAGCTGATGTAGGGACAGTTGCCAGCGAGGTAGGGGCATGCAGTGTGAAGGGCATAGAGAGGCAATCTGAATGAATGTGATCTGGCTCCTGACAGCTGGGAAGCTGCAGCCTCTGACCACCCTGATGTGCAGCAATCAGAGAGAGGGTGGCAGGTTTTACCTAAGTGTACTCCTGCAACACAGCCTTGGCAGTGCTAACAGTAGCAGATCTCAGAATATGAAGTATGGCTAAATATATATTGCCTGACTCCATCTGAGGTATTTAATGTGAAGAGGAAGAACAGAGCACTTCAGAAACAAATGACTAGGATCATTATGAAAGTTAACACAAACTAGAGAAAAAGACACTGCTGGAGTTTACATATTGATCATTTATCGTGCTGACATTATACATTAAAAAGGTATCATTGCTTCCATGATGCTTTCTTTAGAGGTTTGTATGTACCTGTGGAGCACATGAAAAGTGCATTATGGTCTTTAATTGTGCATATAATAACCTCCTCCCCCCAAAGAAACATTCCATTGCTGTTAAAAATGTATATTCATAGAAATAGCCTAATAAAATGGAAAGAAGCACTTGGCTTCCTGATCATTACATAGCATCTAGATACGAAATCTTCAGATGACTGAAATGTTCTTATAATTCAGGCTTGCCTTTTTTGCATATGAAATGTCTTTGATTAGATATTTCTCTTTGGTGTGGATTTATTTTTTCTATACTTCAGCTAAAAATAGATTTCATAAATAGGATACCTATTAGAATGGTTTCCTACAATAATTAGGCCTGGTAAAAGACTGGGAAATACTAGAATTCAAGTTTTTAGTGATAGTAGGAAAAAATGTGAATTCTTGCAAAATTCTCATAAATTGGACTTTAATGTAGCAGCATGATGGTGTGCCCTTTTGAGAACACTCAGTCCCTGAGGAGATCCAACAATATGCAGGTATAGAAACACTGGAACCTGAAAAGATCATCAGTGATCTTAATATATACTTATATTATATCATGTTAGATGGGAAATATCTATACAATGTGTGTTTCAAGCTTGGAATTCTTTGTGGTGTGCCAGATTGAACTGAAATAGGACAATACTGGTCTATGTACTTCAAATCCAAAGGAAGATTCTTGAATTAAAATACAGGCAAGGTGTTGAGGCAAGAGCCTCTTGGAGGATACAATTTTTTTTCTTTTGTAAGCAGCAGAAGTAGGATATCCCTTTTATGTTCAACCTTAGACTCATTACACATGATCTTTAAAAAGAGCAAAAACTATGTATTACTGACTTTCAATGTAGTTCAGATTGGTCAAAATTATTGTAATTTTAATAATTTGATCCATGATAAACAAGTAGTCAGTTAATGTTTATAATGTATAAGGTCTACAAAACACATGTTTTGTTCATTCGTTATATTCTTCTTCTAATGTTTTCTAGGCATCCAACATTTTCTCAGGCTTCTACTAATAGTGATACAATTCCAATTATTCAAGCTGTTCATTAAGTAATGTTTGTAACCACTTTTATGGATATTGGAAAGAAAAGATAGCATGTATCAATTATTTTTTGGGTGGAGATAATAAGATTTATTTTTCCTGATAGCACATTTCCATCTTTTTTTTGTCTTTATTAATTTGTTTGCAAACTTTGCTTTGCAAGTTTCAGTTCCACAATCCCTTGAGTTTCAAATTTTCTCCCCCTCCCCCGCCATGGTGGCATGCAATCAAGTATAGGATATGCAAATATTTTCACATTAGACATTAGTCAGGTTGTAAAGAAGGATTGTAACCAATGGAATGAAGAATGGGACAGAGGAGACAAAACCAAACAACAAGAAGAAAGAGAGCAGGTAGTTTGCTTCCGTCTGCATTCAAGCTGTTCTTTCTAGTTCTCTCTCTGAATGTAAACATCTCCTTCCATCATGAGTCTTTTGGAGTTTTCTTGTAACCTTGCATTGCTGAGAAGAGTACAGTCTATCAAAGTTGGTAATCACAATACGTTTTTATGCCTCTTTGTGTGGCATTTTTTCTGGCTCATGCTTTCCTTTTCTCCCAATACAATCCCTTTGTACCCCTAAATAAGGTTTTTTTTTAAATTATCATCATATTAGTTCATTTATATCCACACCCTCTTTTAAATGTTGTGATTTCAATATTGACAGGTATCTGCTTCTCATATAGGGATGTAAAGAGTTTGCTCTTATTGATCCCAAGTTATGTGCATGTATACGCATGCATGTATATGTGTGTGTGTTTTCCTTGTTTACCTTTTTATGTCTTTCTTGAGTCTGTCATTGGGCATCAAATTTTCCAGTTAGCTCTGGCTTTTTCATCAGGAAATCTGGAAGTCCCTTATTTCATTAAGTGACCATCTCCTTGCCTGAAAGATTATGTTCAGTTTTGCCAGGTCATTGATCCTTGGTTACAGTCCTAGGTCTTTTGCCTTATGAAATATCCAATTCCAATCCCTCTGATCTTTTAATGTAGAAGCTGCTAGGTCCTGTGTAATCCTGACTGTAGTTCCACAATATGTGAATTGTTCCTTTTTGGCTGCTTGTAGTATTTTCTCCTTGACCTTGTAATTCTGGAATTTGGCTGCTATATTTCTTGGAGTTTTCAATTTGGGATCTCTTTCAGGAGGAGTCTGGTGAATTCTTTTGATAACTATTTTACCCTCTGATTCTAGGATCTCAGAACAGTTATCTTTGACAGTCTCTTGGAGGATATTGTCCAGTCTACTTTTTTTGATCATGGCTTTCCAGTAGACCAATAATCCTTAGATTTCTCTCCTGGATCTGCTCTCCAGGTCAGTTGTTTTTCCAGTAAGATATTTTACACTCTCATGTAATATGTCAATCTTTATGTTTTGTTTGATTGACTCATGATGCATCATAGAGAGTCCGTAACTTCAATTTGACTGATTCTAATTTTTAGTTAATTATTTTCCTTGGTTAGTTTTTAAAGCTCCTTTTCAATGTGTTCAGCTTTTATTGTTTGGGAGGTAATTTCTCCACTGAGATTTTGAAACTTCCATCCCAGTAAAATTCACCAATTTTATTTCTTAAGGATTTTTTTTCTTCAGTGAGATTTTATTTATCCAATTTGGTCACTGTAGATTAAATTTATCTTCTACCTCTATAGTTTGTTTTTTAAAATCTTTCTTGAGATCCTCCAAGAAACTTTTTCCACTAATTCAGGATTTTACTCTGGGTGGGGCATTTATCTCTGACTTTTCTGGGTCAGGGAGGGGGAATAAGAGCAGCTAGGTGTAATGTTATGCCAAGGAAAGGCAGCTTCCCAAGGTTCAAAATACCAGCATAGGTGCTCTCCATTTTATTCAGTGACCAACCAAGAACAGAGAAGATCAAAACATGACATCATTCAAAATACAGCACTTACTAAGTGTGATTAAATAATCTCCAAGTACTACCCCACCCCTGGACCTTCCAATCATTCAATCAATTACAAAGTCCCTGTTCTAAATACTACTCCACCCCTAGGCTGTACCTTCATTTAGTCCACCACAAAGCCCCTCTTCTCAAATGGAGATTAGTTTCCAAACATAAGTAAAGTACCTTCATTTGTTCAATCACAGAGCACAGAAAGGTCAAAAGTTCCTTACCCCTGGATCACAATTGAATCTACCCCAGAGTTACATCAAGTTTAAGCACAGCACTTAATACCCAAATGGAGGTCTTTTCTTCATCTTGACAGGAGGCAGGTTCTCAGTAATCTTAGTTCCTGGGGAGACAAGGCTTAGCAAGGCCACAAGATACATTGCCAGTCCCTTCATTAATTCATCCTCTGTCTGTAGAACAGTCCTAGAACCCCTGAAAACATTAGCAAAACCCTCTCCCAGGATTTCTGTAAACATACAACAAGAAAATCCTTCTTCAGGGCTTCTGAACCAACAGAAAGGTTCCTAGACCCCTGCAACAACAGCACTGTCCTTCACCAGTGGACAGCATTCACTCTGTCTGCAGGACAGTCTCAGGGCTTCTTAACCAAAAGCCAGGTTCCAGAACTTCTTCAACAACAGGACTGTCTTTCAACAGTGGACAAATCTGGCAAAACAACATCAAAACAGACAGACAAAGTACCAGCAAAACAGCCATGTCTCCTCAGTCCTTGGCAGCTCCGGGGGCAGGTCTCAAAAGTCCAGGGCAATTCAAAGTGACACTCAACAATCCTTTCAGTCTCTCTCTGCCTCCACGAGGTGCTGCTTCCAAAAAGTTCTTCTGCCTCTCTCTTGTGTCTCTCCAAATCTATGTCACCAGCTCCTCCCAGTTCAGGACTTTCTTTTTACATCAACAAGTCCATCCCACAGGTGGGATTAACAAGCTCTGGGTTTTAACACAATCAGTTTGAAAACCAAGCCAATACTGGGGGATCTTTATGTTCCATTACTATCACACTAGGTCTCTGCCATCTTGGCTCCTCAGTATCAGGTAGGTAATTTTTAAACATCCAGGCTGTGGGCTGGTAGCCCCAGGAGAAACTGCTGTGGCTGCCACAGGCCCTGTGTTTTCTCATATCCAGATCCAACTGCTCATCTTTCCTGTGCTGTGAATCACCCTTGGGGTGGGTGAGTCCACTGTCTGGGGCTCCTCACTCTGCTGTAGTCTGCTCTCAGGTCCATGCTGGTGCAGCTCCCCCTGCCCAGACCTATGTGGGTACTTTCATGGGCTGGGAAACTGCCAAGCTCTATCTCCTAATGGGTTCTATCACTCTAAATTCCATTCAGATTCACTTTTTAAAATTTAGTTACAGAATTTATGGAGGAGTTTAGAAAATGCCCTGCTAATTTTCTGCCATCTTGGCTCCACCCCCAAATATATTAGTTCTTAGATTTTTACTTTTCATTTTTTTAAATTGAATTAATTTGTTTATTTACTTTTAGTTTACAACATTAAGTTCCAGAGCCTCTTGAGTTTCAAATTTTCTGACCCTCCTCCTCCTCCCCTGCCCCCATCATGGCAGCATGCACTAAAATATAGGATCTACAAATATTTTCACATTAATCATTAGACAAGTTGTAAAGAAGGATTATAAAGGATTGAATGATCAATTGGAAAGAGGAAAAAAAAATAAAACAAGAAAAAGAAACAGAGCAAGTAGTTTGTTTCAATCTGCATTCAGACTTCACATCTCTTTCTCTGGATGTGGATCTCTCTTTTGCTCATGACTCTTTTGGAGTTGTCTTATAACCTTACATTGCTGAGAGGAGCCCAGTCTATTGAAGTTAGTCATCACACAAATGTTGTGTCTGTGATTGTGTACAGATTTTTCCTCGTTCTGCTCTTCTCGCTCAGCATCAGTTTATATGTCTCTCCAGGTTATTATAAAGTGTATATGCTCCTCCTTTCTTATAGCACAGTGTAGTTCCATTACGTTGATATGCCACAACTAGTTCAGTCATTCCCCAACTGATGGGCATCCCCTTGATTTTCAATTCTTTGCCACTACAAAAAGAGCCACTATAAATATTTTTGTACATACGGGTCCTCCTCCCACTTCTCTGATCTCTTTGAGATATAACCCTAGAAGTGGTATTGCTGGGAAAAAGGGTATGCACTTATTTATAGCCCTTTGGTAATAGTTCCAGATTGCTCTCCAGAATGGCTGGATCAGTTCACAACCCCACCAACAATGCATTAGTGTTCCAAATTTTCCACATCCTCTCCAGTATTTATCATTTTCCTGTTTTGTCATCTTAGCCAATCTGACTGGTGAGATGTGGTACCTCAGAGTTGTTTTGATTTGCGTTTCTCTAATAAATAGGGATTTAGAACATTTTTTTCATATGCTTATAGATATCTTTAATTTAATCTTCTGAGAACTGCCTATTCATATCCTTTGACTATCAATTGGGGAGTGTCTTGTATTCTTTTAGAGTTGACTCAATTCTTTGGATATTTTAAAAATGAGGCTTTTATCAGACACACTGGTTGTAAAATTTCTTTCCCAATTTTCCACTTATCTCTTAATTTTGATAACATTGGTTTTATTTGTACAGAAGCTTTTCAATTTAATATAATCAAAATTATCCATTTTGTATTTTATAATGCTGTCTAACTCTTGTTTCATTGTGAAGTCTTCCCCTCTCCATAGATCTGACAGGAAATCTATCCCTTGCTCTCCCAGATAGCTGACAGTATCAGCCTTTAAACCTAGATCATGTACCCATTTAAACTTGATTTTCGTGTATGGTTTTATATATTGGTCTAAGCCTTATTTCTTCCATATTATGTTCCAGTTTTCCCAGCATTTTTGTCAAACAATTCATTCTTATGCCCAAAACTGGGGTCTTTGGGTTTATCAAACAGTAGATTACTGGAGTAATTGGTTGCTGAGTCTCATGTACCCAATCTATTCCACTGATCCACTACTCTATTCCTAAGCCAGTACCAAGTAGTTTTGATGACTGCTCCTTTATAATACAGATTAAAATCTGGCATGGGTAGGCCACCTTCCTTATCATTTTTTTTTCATTAATTCCCTTGATATTCTGGATAATTTGCTCTTCCAAATGAATTTTATTACTAATTTTTCTAGTTCTACAAAGGGATATTTTGGTAGATTGATTGGTATGGCACTAAATATGTAATTCGATTTGGTAAAGTTGTCATTTTTATTATATTAGTTCAACCCAGCCATGAGCAATTGATGTTTTTCCATTTAGTTAGATCTGACTTTATTTGTGTGAAGAGTTTTCTATAATTGTGTTAGTATAATTTCTGGCTTTGCTTTGGCAGGTAGATTCCCAAATATTTTATAATGTCTACAGTAACTTTAAAAGGGATTTCTCCATAAATAGGAATACCAAGGACATATTTGTGTTTATTTTATATCCTGCAACTTTTCCAAATTTGTGTATTACCTCAAGTATTTTTTTACTTGATTCTCTAGGATTTTCTAAGTATATTATTATATCAGCTGCAAAGAGTGATAGCTTAGTCTCTTTTTTGCCTAATTTGATGCATTCAATTTCTTTTTATTCTCTTACTGGTACTGCTAACATTTTTAGTACCAAATTGAATAAGAGGGGTGATAGTGGACATCTGTGTTTCACCCCTGATCTTACTGGAAATGCTTCTAGCTTCTCCCCGTTACATATAATACTTGCAGATGGTTTTAGATAGATGCTACTTATTATTTTAAGGAAGACTCCATTTATTCCTATACTTTCTAGTGTTTTTAATAGGAATGGGTATTGTATTTTGTCAAAGCCTTTTCTGCATTTATTGAGATAATCATATAGTTTCTGCAAGTTTTGTTGTTGATGTGATTGATTATACTGATAGTTTTCCTGATACTGTACCACCCTTAAATTTCTGAAATAAATTCTATCTGATCAAAGTGTGTTATTCTCATGATGAGTTGCTGTAGTCTTTTTGCTAATATTTTATTTAGATCCACCTATATTAATAAGGGAAATTCGTCTGTAATTTTCTTTCCTTGTTTTGTCCCTTTCTGATTTATGTATCAATAAGGTATTTGTGTCATAAAAGAATTTGGGAGGATGCTTTTTTCTCCAATTTTCCTGAATAGTTTGTAAAGTATTGGAGTTAATTGTTCTTTAAATATTTGGTAGAATTCACTAGTAAAGCCATCTGGTCCTGGATATTTTTTTTTTCCTAGAGAGTTCATTGATGCCTTGTTCAATTTCTTTTTCTTAGATGGGTTTATTTAAGGAGTCTACTTCCTCTTCAGTTAGTCTGAGCAACAGATTTTTGTAAATATTCATCCATTTCACTAAAATTGTCAAATTTATATGCATACAGTTGGGAAAAATAATTCCTAATTATTGTTTTAATTTCCACTTCATTGGAGGTAGATTCACACTTTCATTTTTGATACTCATAATTTGGTTTTCTTTTTTTATCATATAGACTAAGGGTCTATCAATTTTATTGTTGTTTTCATAAAACCAACTCAGTTTTTCTTTCTTACCCTTTCCCCCTCCTAATGTTTGTAGGGTATGATAGATTTTTATACTTAATGTAGTATGTTATTTCTTCCTTGAACCAAGATTGATGAGAATAGATCTCCCGTAGTACTCCTCTCCTTCCCCTCTTTCCCTCTATTATAAGTTTTATGTCTCTTCTCGATAGAGTCCTATACTTAATTGATTCTTTTATTCCCTCCTTGCACCAGAACCAATGAGGGAAAAGCTCATATAATGCTCATCTCCTTTCCTTATTTCCCTCTAGTATAATGTTTTTTAATGCCTCTTTGTGTGGCATAATTTACCCTTTTCTGCTTCATTCTTTTCTCTTCTTCCATTGCAGTCCCTTTGCAGGCCTTAATAAGTTTTTTTTTTATCATCATTTTGTGTAATTTATACCAACACACTCTACTTATCTATATCCCTTTTAGATGTCACCATAGGTATAGAATTCACAATATTAGCAGTGATCAGCTTATCATATAGGGCCGCAAACAGTTTGCTCTTATTAAATAACAGGTTATGTGTGTGTATATGTGTTTCCCATTTACCTTTCTATGTCTCTCTTGAGTCTTATAATTGGAGGTTGAATTTTTCATTGAGCTCTGGATTTTTAATCAGAAAGGTCTGAAAGTCTGTTATAACATTGAAATACCATTTCCTTGCCTAGAAGATTATGCTCAGTTTCGCTGGATAGGTGATTCTTGGTTGTAACTCAAGCTCTTTTGCCTTATGAAAAATAATAGTGCAGTTTCTATGATTTTTCAGTGTAGAAGCTACCAGAGCCTGTGCAATTCTTACTGTGGTTCCTCAATATTTGATTTTTTTCTTTCTGAATGCTGGTAGTATTTTCTCCTTTAACTGATAGTTCTGGAATATGACCACAACATTTCATGGACTTTTCAATTTGGGTTCTCTTTTAGGAGGTGTCCAGTAGATTCTCTTGAATTCTATTTAACCTTCTGGTTCTAGGATTTCAGGGCAGTTTTCCTTGATAGGCTCGTTTTTTTTTCATCATGATTTTCTGGTACACCAATAATTCTGAGATTGTCTCTCCTGGATCTCTTTTCCATTGAGATATTTTACCTCTTTTTCTAATTTTTCATTCTTGATGTTTAGTTTGACTGATTCTTGGTGCCTCGTAGAGTCATTAGCTTCAATTTGTTTGATTCTAATTTTTAGCAAATTATTTTCCTCAGTTAGTTTTTGAAGCTCCTTTTCCATATGTTCAGATTTCATTTTTAGTTCACATATTTTTCTTTTTAAGGAGCTGTTTTTTTATTGTAAAGTTTTTCTAATTTTGCAATTTTTATTTTAAAAGAATTATTCATTTTATCTTCTTCCTCTCTAATGTGGTTTTCAAAGTTCTTTTTGAGCTCATCTAAGAATGCTTTCTATGCTTGAAACTAGGTCATATTCCCTGATGAGGCTTCAGCTGTGAGTGTAGAATCAGTATTGTCTCCTGAATTTGGTTACTACCTCTCACAATAATAGGATTCTAGAGTCTTTGTCTTTGCAGTCTGTTTTTTCTCATTTTGAGGTAGGGCCTTAGCCATGCCCTTCCTCTAGGGTTCTCAAGCCTTTACTGTTTAAAATTTTACTCTGGGGCAATAATTACTGTGTTTTCAGGGTTACAGGGGGGTGGTTTGCAGCAGCCAGGATTCACTCTGCCATCCTGCTCTCTGGAAGTTCAGAGAGGGGCTTTTAAAATTTCCAGGCTGTGGGTTGATAGTACCAGGAGTAGCTGCTGCCACTGCCACAGGCCCTGCATTCATCTCTTAACCATCTCTGTCAGATCCCATCCCTGTAGTGATAGGTCTGGGAATGGCCCTTGTGGTTGGTGGATAAACTTGCTGCCATGTTGAACACGCCTCATCCGGAACTCTGCCCACCATGTGGTCCTCTCAGATTTTTTTCAGTGATTTTTTTTTTTACCAATATGACATTTTTCTCACATTAATCAACAGAATTGACTATGGAACTTCCAGAATTAGGAAGTTCACAATACTTTCTGTCTTTTTCTCTCTTACACACACACACACACACACACACACACACACACACACACACACCCGCATTTGCTATAAAGTTAAGAGAAATTAGGCCGTAGTAACAGAATCCTAAATTGGAAGGGCTCTAAGGCTATCTAGTTCATTCCATAGATGAAAAGAAGTTGCCTCTAGAATACTAAATTTTCTTGGAAAACATCCAGAGGATCAACTCACCTAGAAGTAGTTAATTCCAATTTTTAACAACTGTGATTACTAAGAAATTTTCCCTTACAATGCAGAAAAAAAAGTGTCCTTCTGCAATTTCCATCCTTCTTCCTAGTTCTTCCCCTTATGGAAAAGCCAAATAAGAATTATTCTTTTTTTCCCCACATGGTAGTTCTTGAAATGCTTGTTATCATGTGCTCCTCAAATCTTTTCTCTAGGTAAAATATCCCCATTGATTTCACTCAGTCTTTAAATGGTAAGTTATCTGGTCCTTTCACCTTATTGGTTGCCCCCTAGAAAATCTCAAGCCTGTCATTGTCTTTCTGAGTATATGGTCTTTGAACTCAATATTGCATATATGGTCTAATCAGGTCAGAATTCACTGAGACTCCAACTTGCCACATTCTGGACACCACTTATTTTAATGAATCATAAATTCAACAAAAATTGTTAACATCTTCAGTGGTCTTGAGTTAGCTCCTCCTGAATGGAGATTTTCTCAAAAAATTTGAATATATCATTTGTAATGACCATTTTAGAGTCAATAGGGCATTTGTTAGCTGTGTGGCAATAAAGTCATTTAACCTCTCTAATGATTAGTTTTAAGAATCTCTTTTTTAAATTGGGAATAATAATACTACCTGATTATACTACCTATAGTTGTTTTGAGGAAAGTCATTTACAAACCTTAAAGCAATATATAAATATCTCCTATTGTTTCACCCATATTAGAGCATAGATCATTTTGTGAAACTCTTAGAAATAGTACAGTGACAGAACACTGGACTTTGTCCTAAGGAGTTTGAGTTTGCTTCTTGGCATCACTTTTTAATAGATGTGATTTGTATAAGTCACTTAAGCTCTCTAAACGTCAGTTTCCCCATGTATAAAGGGGAGATAATTATCATTGCACTACCTAGTCCCAGAGCTGTAATGAACATCCAGAGAAAGAATACAAATATACTGCTTTGTATCCATTAGTGAAAGTTATTGTTCTAAATAATTATAACCTTTTAAAATCAGGTAAAATAAACTTTTTTTTAAAAAATTGAGATTATTGCACTCAATATTTACCCAGGGAGGATGGAATGAGGAGGCACTTATTGAGTGCCTACTATGTGCCAGAGACTGTGGTAACAGCTTGACAAATATAATTTCATTTGATGCTCACAATAATCCCATGAGTTATTTTATGGTTGAAGAAACTATGGTAGATGGAGGTTAAGTAGTTTGCTCAGGATCACACCACTGGTAAATGTCTGAGGTCAAATTTGAACTCAGATCTATCTTCAAGCTGAACCCTTTATCTGCTGCTTCACTTAGCTCCCCACTACAATAATAGCTGGCATTTATTCTCTTCTTTTAGATTTCCTAAGGATTTGACAGAGGTTGACTTATTTGATCCCCACAACAATCTTGTGATGTTGATGCTATTTTAGATACTTTATAGATAAGAAAAGAGAATGAGAGAGGTCAGTGACTTGCTCTGGGTCACATACATATTAAGTATCTGAGGCAGGATTTGAACTCAGGTCTTCATGACTCCAAGGCTACTGATTTTATCCATTTTGCTTCTTAGTGGAATTTGTCTAAGATGCTTTATGTCTCTTAATTTTTTATCTATATAATTCTGATATTGATGCTTGCACTTACTCTTTTCCCTGACACTCCTTTCACTGTTATTCTAACTGATAGAGGGATGAAGGGAAATAAGATCATACTGCCTAAATTGTCTTAGCTAATAATAGAGGGTAAAGTGACCCCCTTCTCCTCCTTTGGTTTTAATCCTTCAGAGGCAACTGGAATTTACCTCTCCCTCCTTTCCACTCTGGACATTCTCAACCACTGACAGTGTTAAACAGATAAATTAGAACTAATTTGTTTTTGTCTAGACCTTTTAATAGACATCACAAGCACAGTCAAAATTCTATGCTGTGCCTGTGTTCAACAAATTGACTTGCTTCCAGCCAGCTACAATATTGAGAAATAACTCAGAGTGCAGCCATATATCTCTAACAAAAAGGGAAAAAAGCAGTCTCTTGTGATTTCTGTCCAGGCTTTGCTGATCTCGATTTTATTTCCACGTGTCGCTCCCATTATCAGCAACACAAAATAGGGGTCAACTCCTAAACCAAATACCACTAGTTTATCAATTTTATTATACTATCTCTTTTGCAACATTAAAAAATGTGTTGTGCCTTGTATTTTTTTGCACTTAATAGTATTTTTCAATTACATATAAATATAGTTTTCATCATTCATTTTTGTAAGATTTTGTCTTCCAGATTTTTCTCCCTTTCTCTTTTCCCTCCTCCTCCCCAAGAGTGCAAGTAATCTGGTATTGATTATACATGTACAATCATGTTAAGCATATTTCCATATTAGTCATGTTGTGAAAGAAGAATCAGATTAAAAGGGAACCACTAGAAGGAAGAAAAAACAAAAGAGATGTGAAAATACTATATGCAATGTATCTTACAGCAACCTCATAAATTGGCTCTGTTCAAATAGTAATAAAGTATATCTTTAAACCACTATTAATAATCACAATTACCAGTTATGTAGTGCTTGATATTGTCAAAATACTTTATAGTCATTAGATAATTCAAATAATATCCTTATCAAATAGAATTTCCTTTTGTGATAATATATACTATGTAATATATGTTATCTGGTCTTTGGGCTTCTAATTTTTCTTTTTACCTTTTTATATTCCTAGAACATAGTACAGTCATTGGCACTCAGTAAGATTTTAAAAAGTGCTTTTGTGATTTGGTTTTATCTTTATTATGAGGAATCATTGACTGTAGATTGTTTTTTAATTTTGTAATTATTTTCATTAATCAAAGTGATATTTATCAATATATACTCATAAATTTAACAAATCCAGAAGGAATAAAAAATCATAATGTGTCTTCAAGACATTTTTGTGGCTTAATATAAGCTTAAATTTTTTCCGTCCCCCTCCACAGTCCACTAAATTGCTGACAGCCCCTCAATGTAAGTGAGTAAAATGCTGTATTATGTCAGGGCAGAGATCAAAATTGTCACGTGTTATGAATTTAGATGCCATTTGAAGGAAAGCAGGTTGTTGTGTTCCAAAAATACATAGTGAAGTATTCTTAACCTAAAATATAGTTAAGGCATTGCCACCTACTATGTAGAATCGAACAATTTTTCCTTTTTTTGAGTATAAAGAACCGCATGGTCTCTGTCTATTTAAGAGATCTTTGATTTTAAAACAAAACCATCAAAAGGATTCACAAGTATATCAATGCATATATACAACTTCCCAGCAATTTCTGGATAAGTGGTGCAAAGATCCCAGGACCCAAGTGACCATGGACATTCAGAGGCAGCATGTAAAGCAATAGAGTTGCTGGATAGATAACAAATTTTATGTTCACAGGACACAGGGGAGGCCAGTGATAAGGTAAAGAACAGGAAAGTAGTCTGCACTAGGGAAGCTGCTCCTGAGTCCTGATTGCACAGATGGGATACTTGAGAGTTCTTAGAACAAATCAAAATAATAACCTTGAAGGGACTATCTGGTGGTTATGGGGTAGTTGTATTGATGATAATTATTTATAGATTTGTTCATCTTGTCCACCTACTTAATTTCATTTTTGGGAAAATAAACTGAGGTTTATTGACTTGTCCAAAGTCAGAGACAAAATAACAGAATCAGGATGAAAATATTCAAAGAAATATGTTTAGACAATAAAGATATTTAAAAAGATATTCAGACTTCAAAAAATAAAGATATTCAGACTTCAAATTTAATGAACATTTCTTTTCTATATTGTGCCTTAATTAATTCAATTCAATTTAATAAAGTAAAGATTGATTAGGCAATACTATGTAAAAGGCATCTGTGCTAGGACCTAAGAAAACAAGCATTCATCTGCAATATGGATTCCATTGTTAGGGAACCTATTGTCTAATAATGGGATATGACATACAGAAATAAAAATCATAAAACTAATACATAAACATATATGTTAAAAAGTGACTATTGGAGTTCTTAGGAATGGGAAAAATAGTTTTCTGATGGTGACTAGGGAAAATTTCCTAAATAATATTGTCTGTAAGCTTGGGTTTAAAGAATGGGTTGGGATGAGATACAAAAAGGATATGCCCAGCTTATGTAAGTAATGGCTTTTGATGTTGTAAAGGTTCTCTTTAAAATGTAATTTTATGAAATGTAATGTAAATGTAATCCTATTAGACATTGAATTAAGATGTATACACATATGCATGTGTCTAAAAATTCTAATGTAAGATCAATAGGAATTGACATTTTATAGAGACAGCTGTGATACTGTGGAAATAAAAAATGAATCTGGTACCAAATGAACTAATGTTGATTTACAGTTTTGGTATTTAACAAATTTTATAGCCCTGAATGCTACCTGATATCTCGGGGTCTTGGTTCCTTATTAGTAAAATTGGTATAAAAATACCACCATTACCTAGAACTAAAGGTAGTTGTTTTGCTCAAAAGAGAGATATAGATTTTGGTGAATTACTTAAGTGTCAGGTACTATTATTGTTTTTTACAGAATTTACTGCATTTTTAAAGGTAGACTAGAAAAGGGGTGCCCTCTGGAATCTAGTATCCCTCACAATCGATTTCAATTAAACAAAATGTATTAAATATTTACTGTATTTTAAGAACCCTATTTTAGGCACAAGACAATGCTTAAAAATTATTGTTGGGGAAGATATTTCATATCGTACACCATATAGTTATTAGAGGATCATTTTGTCCAGTCTTCTTTACATGCAAGAAAACTGAGACAGAGATGACAATTGACTTCCCTGAGGGAAATGGCAGAACTGGGAGCCCACATCTCTTGACATCTATCTCGATATTTTTCCTTTGCAAAACATATTGTACCATTTTACTTGCTTCCCTGGCCCTTCTCTATGTACTTTTCTTCTTGAAGTTGATATTTATTCCAATGTAGCCCAATTCTCACCCGAAGGTGATTGATACTTTTTCAGAAAGGCAGTCTTAAGTTGCTGAATATGCAGGGAGACATCATGTTGAATTGAAGGGTCAGGGCCCATATGAGAGAGAAAGAGAGAGAGAGAGAGACAGACAGACAGACAGGCAGACACACAGACAAACAGAGACAGAGAGAGAGAGAGTGTGTCACAGACACAGACAGATGAGGAGAGGATACATTTTGAATGGTGGATGAGAAACTTTCCAAAAACCAGTTATATGGGGAAAGCTGTCACTCAAAATATTCTTTGATCTTGAGTGACTGCACCACATAGATTGCTATGAATGGACTTTTTAGGTGAAATTATTCTCTGATTAGCAGAGCTGAGATTTCACCTCTCCTTAGTCTTCTAACTCTTTTGTATTCTATTGTCTAATCTAATCTGCATAATATCCCTGAATATGGCTTTTTAAAATGGCATTGATCAATGTTTTCTTGCTATCTGTGATTGTCTTTTGTGTAATAAGCATTTCATGGGACAGAATGTTTGTCTAAGAAAAAATGAACTATTACTCCCCTAGGAGAGGACTACTTTGCACCTGGAGAAACCAGGCAAAATTGCTCTTATCCTGAAATTCCCAAAGAAGATAATACCCCTGGACTCCAGATATGCCCTTCTTGAGGCTAGACAGATGATAGTTAGCTAAATAGATATATACATCCAAGCAGATAGATAATGAGATGTACAATCATTTTTAAAGCAATCACTACCAGGCACTTATAAATACTAAGGATACTAAAAAAAAACAAAAATATAGTCCATACACTCATAGTGCTTGCATTATAATAATGGGTGAAGACGATACATAAGGACTTGGTGAAATGGGTCAGGGTGGTCATACATATATAGGGCAAGGCTGTTAGTGAATTGATGAAGTTCAGAACAGGGCCAGGAGGGAAGTGAGTCCATCCTATGTATTTCATGGAGTGATGTTCCAAGCAAATGACTCACCAGTCATAAGAAATTACCACAGAGTTGAGGAATCTCCAGAATGAGAAGACTGCTTTCTAGCAGATGAATAAGTAAGGAGAATGAGGAAAGGGAATCAAACTAAATACAGGAGTATAAAGGAGCAAACTCCTGTAGTGGTTAGTCTTTACAAAGAAAGAAATCACAGGCTTCTTTGGAGAAATGGGGTGGGGCATTATATGTAAATTTTATTTATAAATCAGTGTTACACATGCACATCATCCTTGTGGCCAGATTTGAAATTGTATATATGACTCCCTAGATGAATTTATATTCTGTTTATACACCTACTTGTCTCTCTTTTACCCCACTAAGGTACCTCCTCCTGCATTCTCAGCTAATGAACTTGTCTAATACTTTGGTGAAAAAAATGAGGCTCTTCACTGTTTCATTATTACCTCTTTTCTCTCATCTCAAGTCAATTCTGCATCTCCTCATATTATTTCCTCTTTCACTACCATTTCTTTTTAAAATATTTTATTTTCCCCTCAATTACATGTTGAAATAGTTTTTACCATTTAAATTTTTTTTGAGTTCTAAATTCTGCCCTTCTCTCTCCCCCTCCCTTTCTTCTCCTTGAGATGGTAAGCAATCTGATATAACTTATACATGTGTAATCATGTAAAACATTTCCAAAAGAATAAAAAAGAAAGAAACAAAGCAAAATAGAATGCTTCAGTCTGTATTCGGGAAATATCAGTTCTTTCTTGGGAGGCAGATAGCATGTTTCATCATGAGTCCTTTAAGATAGTGTTGGATCATTGTGTTGCTGAGAGTAGCTGTCATTCAAAGTTCTTCATTGTATAATATTGTTGTTGCTGCATACAAAGTTCTTATTCTGTTCACATCAGTTCATGTAAGTCTTTCCAGGTTATTGTGAAATCATCTTGCTCTTCTTATTTCTTATAGCATAATAATATTTCATCACAATTCAGCCATTCCCCAATTGATGGACATCCCCTTAATTTCCAATTCTTAGCCATCACAAATAGGGGGTATAAATATATTCATACAAGTTGGTCCTTTTCCCTTTCTTTTATTTACCTTTTGGGGATATAGACCTAGCAGTGGTATTGATGGATCTAAGCGTATGCCCAGTTTTATAGCCTTTTGGACATAGTTTCAAATTGCTTTCCCGAATAGTTGGATCAGTTTACAACTCCACCAACAGTGCATTATTCACTACTATTTCTGATGAAGAAGTATATAATCTTCTTTCCAAAGTCACTTCTCTACATTCTTACTTGATCTTGCCTCTTTATATTTTCTGCAGAAGGTTGCCTCTGGTATTATCCTCAATCTCTTTGTAAACTTCAGTCATTTCACTATCATTCACTATGCATTTCACTAATCTGTAAAATATGAGTACATGTTTCTCACCTTTAAAATCATTTTTTGGATTCACTTGATGCATAGTAGATTTTTTCCTTCCTCTTACTTTGTATATTATCTTTTAATTGCCTACTATAATGGTCTTTTCTATGTACTTATTCTTCTTGTCTTTGTTACATTATTCTGTCCTCTTTGATACCCTCCCCTCTTCAGATTTTTTATGACATTCATATATGCTGATTCTCCTCCGACTTATCTCAGCCTTCCTTCTTAGTCTGCTTTTCTATATCTTCACCCATGTTATGCCCACTAATCATACATATCTCCTCAAGACTTTTCCTGAACTTTACTCTTTTGGTTAAATATTATCTCATTGGTGATCTCATTAGCTTTCATGAGTTCACTTCTGTACAGGGAATTCTAAGATGTATATATCTAGCTCTAATCTCAATCCAAAATTCCAGTTACACATTACCAACTGCCCTTTGGACATCTTGAACTGGACATTCCATAGGAATCTCAAACTCAGCATGTTAAAAATAGATAAAACTAAATTTTCCTCCTCTAGTCCTCTTCCCAAAACAAACATACATACAAAGAAATAACATCTTTCATCTTCCAAACTTTCTTATTGCTGTCAGGGGTAACTCTATCTTCTTTTTTTTTTTTTTTTTTTAAGCAATCGGGGTTAAGTAGCTTGCTCAAAGTTACACGGCCAGTTATTTCTGGGTGTGGTGCTGAGTATCTGAGCCCAGGATTCGATCTCCAGGTCGTCCCAACACTGGAACAGGTGCTCTTACTCGCTGAGCCACCTGGCCGCCCCTAAGCAATTGGGGTTAAGTAACTTGCTCAAGGTTACATGGCCAGGTGTTTCTGGGTGGGTGCTAAGTGTCCGAGCCCGGGATTCGATCTCCAGGTCTTCTCAACACCGGTGCTCTTATTTGCTGTGCTACCTGGCCGCCCCAATTTTACTAGTTTTCTTATTGGTTTTCTGATCTCCAGTTTCCCATCCATTTCTGTTCAGCTACCCAAGTGATTTTCCTATAGATTAGGTGAGACCATGCCCTTCCTACCCACCTCACCGCCTTGATGAACTAATATAAAGTTTCCTTATACCAGTAATGTTCTCCCTCCTAATCTCCAATTCTAAGTTTCCATGACTTCCTTCATAACTCATATGAAGTCCTACCACTTTTAAAAGGAGGTTGTTTGCATCCTCTCAGCAGCTAGTGACTTCTTCTCTGAGATTATTTTCCATGTACTCTAAACATATCTTGGATGAACCTTCTTATTTCCATGTTGTCTTCCCCATTAGATTATGATATCCTTCAGGCCAGGCACTGTTTTCTATCTGTTTCTGTGTCACCAAGCACAAAATAAGTGCTTAATAAATAAATATTAATTTATTGACTCCTGCAAGGAAGACATAGACTGTTATGATTTTTCTCCAGTATTTTACAAGTTAGTTGGAAAAATATATAGAGGAAAATTAGAGTAACTGTAGGAGAACTGTCTCAAAGCAGATTACAATAAACATCAAATGAAGCACTATTGCCCTGAGCTTAGACTTCAGAAAGATGACTGCAACTGGAGAAAATATGGAAAGATATTTTTTAATTAGAGATTTGATTTAGATTGGAAACTGTATGCCACATGTTTCTTTTCTTGTTATACGTAGCATATTTGAGCTAACAAATCTTGAAAAATATTCATTCAAAGTTATATAAGGAAATGGAATATTGTAAAATGTAAAAATTAAAAAAAATCATTTAAAATTAGTTCTTTGTAATACTTATTATTTTCTTTCTTTTTGTTCATAACCTGCTATTTCATCAATCCAAAGAACTACTGGTATGGAAACTCTCTCCACCAATACATATGGGTGCTTCAGCTAGGCAGCCTAGGTGGCTAAGATAAATGCTAAACTTTGTAGTCAGGTCAATCTGAGTTCAAATCCTGCCTCAGAAACTCACTATGTGTCCCTGGATAAATTCATTTAATCCCTCTGTGCCTCAGTTTCCTATTTTCCTAACACACATATTGATCAAGTCTTTTGTTTTACTTCTTGTACATTTAGCCATTTATGATAACCTTGAAGTTTTAGTTTCATCTTACCACTAAATATAGGAATCCATTTGTTAAGTTCCTGAGAGATAGCCAGTCATCCTATACTTAAAAATTTCTAATGACATAAAGGTCAAAACCAACACAGGCAGACCAAACTGCACTAGATAGATTTCCTTAATATTGAACCAAAATTATCACCATGCAAATTCTATCTATATGAGTTTTCTCTGGTTCTGCTTTCTGGAGCCACCATAAAATGAGTTTATTTCACTTTCCCATGATGACATTTCAGATAATTGAAGACAGTAGTCATGTTGCATGTCCTCACTCTCATGCTCCACTAATTTTATTTTCTGAAAGAGAATGTTAGGTTTATTGGAGTGGATTGCTCAGTATTATAACCTAACTTTTCTTTTACAATATCAGAAATATGAAAAGTTAAAGCTTAGCATTTCTGTACAAACTTGGATGGCTATCTATACTCCATTTTGAGAGAACTAAATTAGTATGTTTCTGGACTGTTTTATACCATGTACTTTTGTGAGATGTGTCACAGATTCTGATTATGAGCTTTTCATCTACAGAATAACCTCTGCAATCAAAAATCAATACTGTCACAATGGGGAAATCAGAATGTTCCTACCCTCAGCTACCTGTAACATTACACAAGAAATAGCTGAAAATTTGCTTTGATTGCTAAGGGTGAAGTGAATGTTTTATATTATACTTTGAGAGAAAAGTTATGAGTAAGGGCAAACAGGAACTTGGGCAATTTCTTTCTATTACCTGAATGTCCATAAAATTAATTTCTTATGGTGTCATGCAATATGATATGTCTGACTAGAAAAGGAGACAGAGTGGTTATGTAGTGGGAATGAGAGGCAGATTATGGATGGTTCAAGTGCTTCATTGTTAATACTGAGTTCTTCAAAAGATGAGAAGAAAGCCTACAATCCACTGAGTGGACTCTACACAAGGCTTGTGGAAAAACACTAACAAGAATAACATATCAGAAAAGTGTAAAGGTGTTTTGATCTGTAGGTGATAGAGGATACACGCATATGGATGTACTTTTAAAAAGTATTGTCATGTGTGACAGCTCTAAAGAATCACATATCTTGAAGAAGAAAAGAGTGTGGAAATTTCTTTATATTTCTTTCAATGAATCAATAAGTATTGATTACATGCTAAATATGTGAGAGACACTGTCTTAAGCACTGGAAATACAAAAAACACCCAGTTCCTTTCCCCAAGAAGTTTATTTTCTAATTGGAGAAAAATATCCCAGTATATGCAAAATATATACAAAATTTATGCGGTAGCTTTGGGGTGGAGGTCTCTAGAAACGTTTTTTTAGTGGTCTTCAGGAGATTAATAATATTCAATATAGAAATTATCCAGAGGCACATTTGGAATCCAGGACCATTTTCTAGATACTATCTTCTTTGTCCTAATTATTTGGCATTCATTTGGAAAAATTCTTCAATAGATTTTATTGATATATGTGAAGATATTTCTGTTAAACCACCTGAATGGAAAGAGTGTCTTTCAATGATAGAGGAGAGAATTAGAATTATATTGGCTCTTTTTACATTTGCCGCTAATTCCTACACACACCACACACACACACACACACACACACATACACACACACACAGAGAAAAGTTTACACAGATCTCAAACATTTACAGGAAATTTTCAGGTGGAGAAACCATTTAACTTCTTAATTTTAATTCAGGACAATAGTCATTCAAGAGGCATTTGTTGAATGCTTACTCTGGGGCAGATACTGCCTTAAGCACTGGACACTATATCTGTCTTACAAGTTTAGACCTAAATCTTTGAGATGGTCCTGATAACATGTAATATTGAATTTGAAGTTTGAGGATAGAAGCATTATGGTAAAAGGTGTCATCTAATGAAGAAACTAATATTCAACAAGGAGAATGTCCTTCATTTCAAGCCAAGACCACATTTTCTCATTCATGGCATTATATAAGAATTACTTGTTGAGAAATTCGTTAGAATAATAAGATAGACCCAAAAAGTCACACAGATTGCCAAAGAAAGAAACATACAGGAAACTATTAAATGTAACATGAGAGAAAGCCAACAAATACAATTGAATGCTCTGGATGATATGGCTCCTTTGCATTGAAGATGGACCAGTGAATTCTAAAATTGAAACCAAATTAAGAAACTTGAGTGAAGGGGCTAAAATAAGAACTGGCACTTAGTAGACATGACATTAAGAAAATATTCCAGGAGGTGGAAAAAAAAATCACAAAGGGAATTTTGTTGAATTTTTCTTTGATAGTTTTTTTCCCCTAATCTAGATTAAGAATATATTGAAATGAGAAAATCACAAAATGATGTGTGCCAGAGGAAAGAAGAATAAGGGGCATCTCTTTAATGCTTTGAGATTCCATCAATTTCCAAATGAATTTGAAGACTCTGGATTTGGGGGAAAATGTGTGTATTCTCTTTTATCTGAATAACAAATGATGAGTGAGTGCACAGTGTTTATGAATTTGTATTAAACTTAGGCCAAAATAATATGTATTCTGATATTAACAGTCATTACAAACAAGATTATAAAATGTTGCAGTTGTTGATCCAGTTTCAAAATAAAATGATTTTACAGAATATATTGTCTGGAATAAACATTAAAAGTTCTTTGTAGATATCCAATTGAAATTTTTGGGGTGTGTGTGTGATATAAAGTTTAGACTCTAGACCATTGATTTTATTGGTGTAGGTGACTCCTGGCATGCAAATTTCTCTGGCAATTGTTCTTCAATTTTTAGTCTTAGTTCCTGGCAGTGCTAAGAGTATAAATCACTTGCCCAAGATCGCATAGAATTTTCTCAAGGATTTTTTTCTTTCTTACTTACTGTCTCTGTAGCCACTACGCCATGTGTGCTACCTATCTTATCATACTACATTTTTTTGCAGTAATTATTTTCTCAGATACAACTTTCAAATCTAGATACAATACTTCCTACTTTTGATGAGCTTTTTGCCTGTAATAATTGCCTATTAAATGTATAAGCATTAGATCATAAAAGTTTAAATATTTGAGGAACACAAAACTTCCCAGTCTTTATTCAGAATATCTTGTAGAACAAGAACTTCACATCTATCAGTTTGCCATCAAATTTTGCAGGTAAGTTAGCTCTATAAATTAACTAAGAGCTAACTAACTCTCTGAAAGGATTTTCTAGCTCATAAAATAAAATGTATAAAATCACGGTCTGAGGAACATCTCCTTTTTACCCTTTCTTGCATACCCCTACGTTATAACTTTCTCCCATGAAAAGTGAATCATCCTGTTGATATTGTGAATTCTTAAAGTGCACTTGGTACTAACCACAGTGACTTCATCTCAGGCAGCATTCAGTTGCTAATCATATTCAAATAGGTAGTGATATAAATTTTTAAAATCATCCAACTCTTTCTATTGATGAAAATGAAGAATTCGCTATGATTATGTCCCTTTACATTCAAACTGCCTCTTAATAAGATACTTCTGATGAATATTGCCTCACCAAAATATGAAAGGTTTGGAGAAAAATGTTCTTTTGCTACTTTTCTTTGCTTGGTAGTGTTGAATAGGACTAAATAACTGATTTTCAACTAACTGCATTGAAAGTAGTGTCATATTTGATTGCATATATCCATGAATATAGATTTGCTGAGGTAGAATCTACTAACCATACTGTATGTTCATGGTAATATAATGGGAATAGTGTTCCCCCCAAAAAAAGCAATTAGAAAAAAAAAGACTGAGGAAATTGTAAAATAAGTCCAAGCTTTAACTTTTTCCAGTTACTTGCATACTAAATGAATAGGAAAATGTAAATATATTGGAATTTTTACAATTCTGATATCTCCACCTGAAACTTGTCAGTATAATTTTTAGAATCCCTTGTGTTTCTGGCGGGGGGGGAATCTCACCCTGCCCTGATCATCATCATATCTTCCTTTTTAGATCCCTAAGATAAACCCAACAAGAAAAATAGCAATGATTTGAATGAACAGACCCCTTTAAGGTATTTGATGTGCTTTTCTCATTCCAAATCTTTTGTGAACATTACTTTTAAGCTAGGACCTCTTGTCCACATAAAATGCATTGATTCTTAGTAACATTAATCTGTGTAGGAAATATTAAGAAATTTTTCTTACTGTTTTTTACTTTCACAAAAACAAAATAAAATGCATACATACTGCCTTAGAATCTTCTTGAGGTCCACCTCTGAGCTGAGTCCATAAAAATAACATTAGTAAATATAGCTTGATCTATGTTTTCATTTTTTTCTCAGCTACTTTTTGGTAAAGCAAGGAAAAGGGTCTTATTCTACTTTGTAAAATCATAGGCTCATGGAATCTCAAGGTTTAAAAGAACCTTAGAGATAATTTAGTAGTAGACATCCCTCTTTCTTTATTTTAAAGAGGAGGAAACTAAGGCACAGAGATATGAAATGTCTTGCCCAAGTGTATATAAATATTTCAGGATTCCCCTGTTGTGTTGTTAGTGTTTTGCTTAATTCCCTTTGAGTTCCTGATTTTTAAAAATTGTTACTTTTAAATTACTATAGATGCAAGGTCAAGAGTTCTAAAAATGGGGTTATACCATATTAGGCATTTGTTTTGATTTGTTTTAGAAACAGCTGAAGTGATTTGTTTACACCTTGTTTATTGACATAACTGATGTGGTATGTAACTGTTGACGTGGAAGCTACTCTAAAAAGTTTTCCACAATACATTTTCACTCTCAATGCTTGAATTTTTTTTAACTAACTTCTATTTTTAATTAATTTGTTTGTTTCCTTTTAGTTTACAGGATTCAATTCCACAATTCCTTGAGTTTCACATTGCGTTCCCCTCCCTCCCCCCCCCCCCCCCCCCCACGGCAGCTTATAGTCAAGTATAGGATCTGTAAATACTTTCACATTATACATTAAAAAGTTATAAGGATGGATTGTACCAGCTGGAATGAAAAATGGTAAAGAGGACATAAAACCAAATAAGAGAAGGAAAAAGATCGGGTATTTTATTTCCACCTGGATATAAACTTAGTTCTTTCTCTGGATGCACATATTTCTCTCCATCATGAGTCTTTTGGGATTGACTTATATCACTGCATTGTTGAGAAGAGTCCAGTCTATCAAAGTTGGTCATCACACATACGTTGTGTCTGTAATTGTGTACAAATTTCTCCTGGTTCTACTCTTCTCACTCAGCATCAGTTCTTTTAAGCCTCTCCAGGTAAATATGAAGACTGTCTGCTCCTCGTTTCTTATAGCAAAATAGTATTCCATAACATGCATATACCATAACCTTGTTCAGCCATTCCCCAATTGATGGACACCCCCTTAATTTCCAATTCTTTGCTACCACAAAAAGAGCTGCTATAAACATTTTTGTACATATGGGTCTTTCTCTCATTTCTATGATCTCTTTGGGATATAACCCTAGGAGTGGTATTGCTGGATCAAAGGGTATGAAAGTATTTATAGCCCTTTGGGCATAATTCCAGATTGCTCTCCAAAAAGGCTGGATCAGTTCACAACTCCACCAGCAATGCAATATTGTTCCAATTTGCTCACATCCTCTCCAGCATTTGTCATTTTCCTGTTTTGTTATCTTAGCCAATCTGACCGGTGAGATGTGGTACCTCAGAGTTGTTTTGATTTGCATTTCTCTAATCAAGAGTGAATTAGAGCATTTCTTCATGTGCTTATAGATAGCTTTAATTTCTTTCTCTGAAAACTGCCTGTTCATATCCTTTGACCATTTATCAATTGGGGAATGACTTGTATTCTTATAAATTTGACTCAATTCTCTGTATATTTTAGAAATGAGTCCTTTGTCAGAGATATTGGTTGTCAAGATTCTTTCCAAGTTTCCCACCTCCCTCTTAATCTTGGTTACATTGGCTTTGTTTGTACAGAAACTTTTCAATTTCATGTAGTCAAAATTATCCATTTTACATTTCATAATGTTCTCTAATTCTTGTTTAGTCATAAAGTCTTTCCATCTCCACAAGTCTGATAGGTAAACTAATCCTTGTTTTAGGAGACTATTTACAGTATCAACCTTTAGACCTAGATCATGCACCCATTTAGACTTGGTTTTGGTATATGGTGTTAGGTAATGGTCTATGCCCAGTTTCTGCGATACTATATTCAAGTTTTCCAAGCAGTTTTTGTCAAATAGTGAGTTCTTATCCCACAAACCAGGATCTGGAGGTTTATCAAACAATACATTACTATAGTCATTGACTTCTGAATCCTGTGTGCCTAATCTATTCCATTGATCCACTCAGCTATTCCTCAACCAGTACCAAGTAGTTTTGATGACTGCTGCTTTATAATACAGATTGAAATCTGGTATAGCTAATCCACCTTCCCTAGCATTTCTTTTCATTAATTACCTTGATATTCTGGATCGTTTATTCTTCCAAATGAATTTTGTTACTATTTTTTTCTAGCTCTATAAAGTAGTTTTTTGGTAAATTAATTGGTATGGCACTAAATATATAATTTAATTTAGGTAAAATTGTCATTTTTATTATATTAGCTCGACCCAGCCACGAGCAATTGATATTTTTCCAATTAGTTAGATATGACTATTTGTATGAAAAGTATTTTATAGTTATGATCATACAGGTCCTGGGTTTTTTTTGGCAGGTAGATTCCCAAATATTTTATAATGTCTACAGTAACTGTAAATGGGATTTCTCTTTCTATCTCTTGTTGTTAAATTTCAATGGAAATATATAGGAATGCTGAGGATTTATGTGGGTTTATTTTATATCCTGCAACTTTGCCAAATTTATTTATTGTCTCAAGTAGTTTTTTACTTGATTCTCTAGGATTCTCTAAGTATATCATCATATCATCTGCAAAGAGTGATAGTTTGGTCTCTTCTTTGCCTAATTTGATTCCTTTGATTACTTTTTCTTCTCTAATTGCTACAGCTAACATTTCTAGTACCAGATTGAATAAGAGGGGTGATAGTGGACACCCTTGTTTCACCCCTGATCTTATGGGAAATGCTTCTAGCTTCTCCCCATTACATATAATACTTGCTGATGTTTTTTAAATAGATGCTACCTATTATTTTAAGGAAGACTCCATTTATTCCTATACTCTCTAATGTTTTTAATAGGAATGGATGTTGTCTTTTGTCAAAAGCCTTTTCTGCATCTATTGAGATGATCATGTGGTTTCTGCTAGTTTTATTCTTGATATGATCAATTATACTGATAGTTTTCCTAATATTAAACCATCCTTGCATTCCTGGAATAAATCCTACCTTATCAAAGTGTATTATTCTTGAGATAAGTTGCTGTAGTCTTTTTGTTAGTATTTTATTTAGAATTTTTGTATCTATATTCATGAGGGAGATTGGTCTATAATTTTCTTTCTCTGTTTTATCTCTTCCTGATTTAGGTACCGTATCAGTACCATATTTGTGTCATAAAAAGAATTTGGTAGGACTCCTTCTTCACTAACTTTCCCAAATAGTTTGTAGAGTATTGGAATCAATTATTCTTTAAATGTTTGATAGAATTCACTAGTGAATCCATCTGGCCCTAGATATTTTTCCTAGGGAGCTGACTGATGGCTTGTTCAATTTCTTTTTCTGAGATGGGATTATTAAAGTAATTTACTTCCTCTTCAGTTAATCTGGTCAACTTGTATGTTTGTAAATATTCATCCACTTCCCTAAGATTGTAAAATTCATGTGCATACAATTGGGAAAATCAATTCCTAATTATTGTTTTGATTTCCTCTTCATTGGAGGTATTCAGCCTTTTCATTTTTGATACTCATAATTTGGTTTTCTTCTTTCTTTTTTTATCATATTGACTAAGTGTCTATCAATTTTGTTTGTTTTATCATAAAACCAGCTCTTGGTTTTATGTATTAATTCCATAGTTTTCGTAATTCCAATTTTAGTAATCTCTCCTTTTGTCTTCAATATTTCTAATTTAGTATTTAATTGGGGATTTTGAATTTGTTCTTTTTCTAGGTTTTTTAATTGCATGCCCAATTTGTTGAGCTCCCTTTTCTCTAATTTAATCACGTATGCACTCAGAGATATAAAATTTCCCCTAAGAACTGCCTTTAATGCATCCCACAGATTTTGGCATTTTGTCTCATTATTATCTTTGTCTTGAATGAAATTACTGATTGCTTCTAAAATTTCTTGTTTGACCCATGCATTCCTTAGGATTAAATTGTTTAATTTCCAATTAGTTTTTAGTCTGTCTTTCCCTGGCCCTTTTTTGCATATACTTTTTATTGCATCATGATCTGAAAAGGATGCATTTAATATTTCTGCCTTACTGCATAGAATTGTGAGGTTTTATGCCCTAGAACATGGTCAATTTTTGAATATGTGCCATGAACCGCTGAGAAGAAAGAATATTCCTTTTTATCCCCATTCAGTTTTCTCCAGAGATCTATCATACCTATCCTCTCTAAAATCCTGTTCACCTCCTTAACTTCTTTCTTGTTTATTTTGAGGTTGGATTTATCAAGTTCAGATAGGGGGAGATTAAGGTCACCCACTAGTATAGTTTTGCTATCTATTTCTTCCTCTAATTACTTTACCTTTTCCTCTAGGAATTTGGATGCTACACCAATTGGTGCATATGTGTTAAGTAATGATATTGCTTCATTCTCAATGGTGCCTTTTAACAGGATATAATTTCCTTCCTTATCTCTTTTAATTAGGTCAATTTTTGCTTTTGCTTTATCTGAGATAAGGATTGCTACCCCTGCTTTTTTTTACTTTAGCTGAGGCATGATATATTTTATTCTAACCTTTTACCTTTACCTTGTGTGTATCCCTCTGTTTCAGATGTGTTTCTTGTAAACAGCATATTGTAGGATTATGATTTCTAATCCATTCTGCTACCCATCTCTGTTTTATGGGAGAGTTCATTCCATTCACATTTACAGTTATGATTGTTATCTGTTTTCCTCCATCCTATTCCTGCCCCTGTTAATGTTCATATTTTCCCTCCCTTCTCCCTTCCCCCCTTAATAGTTTTCCTTTTGACCACTGCCTCCCTCAGTATTCCCTTATCAGCCCCCCTCCCTTTTCTTCCCCTTTACCCTTACTACTTCCCTCCCTACAAACCACCCCCCCTTTGTAACCCTTTCCTCCTCCTAATGCCTGTAGGATATTTTGATACTTAATGAAGTATGCTATTTCTTCTTCGCATCAAGAGTGACAGGAACAAATTTCATGCAATGTTCCACTCCCTCCCCTCTTTCCCTCTAAAATAGTACTTTTTGAGTTTCTTCTCCATAGAGTCCTATGCTTAACTGGTTGTTATTCCCTCCTTGTACCAGAACCAATGAGGGAAAAGCTCATATGCTTCCCAACTCCCTCCCTTTTTTTTCCCTCTGCTATACAGTTTTTATGCCTCTATGTGTGGCATAATTCACACTTTTCCACTTCAACCATTCCCTTTCTTCCATTGCAGTCCCTTTGTAGCCCTTAATAATATTTTTTAATTGTCATTTTGTGTATTTTATAGTCATACCCTCTACTTGTTTATAACCAGTTTGCTCTTATCAAATAGCAGGGTGTGTGTGTGTGTGTGTGTGTGTGTGTGTGTGTGTGTGTGTATGTTCTCCTTGTTTACCTTTCTAAGTCACTGTTGCATCTCGTAATTGGAGGTTGAATTTTCCATTGAGTTCTGGTTTTTTTATCAAGAAGGTCTGGAAATCTGTTATATTGTTGAATGACCATCTCTTTTCCTGGAAGAATACGCTCAGTATCACTGGGTATGTGATCCTTGGTTGTAGCTCGAGCTCTTTTGACTTCCAGAAAATTGTATTCCACTGCCTCCGATCTTTCAGTGTAGAGGCTGCCAAATGCTGTGCAAACTTCACTGTGGACCCTCGATATTTGAATTGTTTCTTTCTGGCCGCTTGCAGTATTTTCTCTTTTATCTGGTAGTTCTGGAGTTTGGCCACAACATTTCGAGGACTTTTCAGTTTGGGATCTCTTTCAGCAGGTGTCCAGTGGACTCTCTCGATTTCTATTTTACCCTCAGGTTCTAGTATCTCAGGGCAGTTTTCCTTAACGAGCTCTTGGAGAATCTTGTCCAGGGTCATTTTTTCATCATAATTTTCTGGTAGGACTATGATTCTCAGATTTTCTCTCCTGGATCTGTTTTCCAGGTCAGTTATTTTTTCTTTGAGGTATTTTACCTCTTTTTCTAATTTTTCATCCTTGTTGCTTTCCTTGACTAATTCTTGGTTCCTCATAGAGTTATTTGTTTCCATTTGGTTAATTCTGGTTTTTAGCAAATCATTTTCCTTGGTTAATTTTTGAAGCTCCTTTTCCATATCATACACTTTTCTTTTTAGAGAGATGTTTTCCTCATTATAATGTTTTTCGAATTCTGCTATTTTCATTTTGAGAGAATTATTCATTTTGTCTTCCATCTCTCTCATTTTGTTTTCAAAGTTCCTTTTGATCTCATCTAGGAGAGCCTTCTGTGCTTGGGACCCATTCCCTGTTGAAGTTTCAGCTGTGGCTGTGGAGTCTAAATTGTCTCTCTCTGAGGTTGGTTCCTCCCTCTGAGGATAGCAGGACTCCAAAGTCTTTGTTTTTGTAGTCTGCTTTCTACCCATTTTGAGGCAAGGTCCTAGTCACGCCCTTCCTGTAGAATCCCAAGCCTTTACTGTAGAGGGTTTTGCCCTGGGGCAAGAGTTACTATGTTTTCAGGGTCAGAGGCGGGGTTTGGAGCAAGTGAGGTTCACTCTGTCATCCTCATCTTTGGAGGTCCTGAAAGGGGCTTTTAATAAAAAAATTTCTGGGCTATGAAGTGGTAGCCCCAGGAGTGTTTGCTGTCCAGGACAGGGGCCCCTGTATTTGCTTCTTACCTTGCTCTTTCCAGTCTCAGCCCTTTGGTGATAGGCCTGGTAGAGGACCTTGTGGTTGGTGGGAAGACTTGCCCTCCGAGTTGATCAGGCCCCTTCAGGGCCTGCCTCTGTGGCCGCGCCTTCCTGGCCTGCCCCTGCGTCTGCTGGCTGCGCAGCGCCTCTTGAACTTTTTTTAAAAAGCATCTGAATAAGGCCTCCGCCCTGAAAGTTGACTAGATCTTATACTGTCTTGGTAGAGACTAAAGAGGTTTATGTCAATCTACTTCCTAATATTGGTATGAAGTGAGCCTTTGTTTCTATCTTGAGACACACAAAATGAGGTGCACTGAAGAAAAGTGTCCTGTGTGCATGATGTTCTTTTCAGTTTAATGATATGTATTAAAATCTTAGACCCCCTTATTTACCTAAGACTAAAATATTTAAATATAAGATTTTTGAAACCACACTTCATTTTGGCAATCTGCTTTTAGGGAATATATTTCATAGGCAAAGCCAGTGGTCCAGGGAGAATATCACTATGTCTACTGTGGAGTTGTACTATAGATTCTTACAGGATTCAAAGGTAGATGGAACCTTTTAGTCGTTTAGTCAAACTCCATTATTTTACAGTTTTAAGACTAGGTGCCACTGTAGAGCAGAAGAGGATCTTGGTTCCTGTCACTTCTCCCACTCATTTTTTTTCTTTTCTGTATTTTTTTTTTGAGTGGGGAGGGCAAGGAAATTGGGGTTAAATGACTTGCCCAAAGTCACACAGTAAGTGTCAGGTATCTGAGGTCACATTTGAACTCAGGTCTTCTTGACTCCAGGGCTAGTGCTCTATTCATTGTGCCACTTCACTGACCCTTCCCTCACTCATCTTGAAAGGACTAGAATTAAATATGATTCCCTTGCCCCTTGGAGCTCAAAAACAGGACTTTATTGTCTATACTTTCTGGAAGCTCCTTCTTTTAGTCAAATGAGATAGTGTTTAGCTGTTGATAGTGGTGCTAATACCCAACCCAGCATCATTCCTCTAACTGGCTCATTCTTACTAGAGAAATTCTAAATAATCTCTGACCTTAAGTTGTAGGTTTCTGCTTGGAGAGAGATGCAATCATTCTTTTAAAAAAATATGAACATGTGAAACCATGCTTAAGGCACAGGGGATGATATTATTCTGAACCCAATTTCAAAGATGTAGAGTTCAGATTTTGTTAGGACATGCCATCTTCAAAGAACAAATCCAACAACAAAATTCAATTCCATGCACATTCCTTAAGCACTTGAGATGTATAAAACACTTTGCTTAAAATTTAGAGAGATAGAAAGTGTAGAAGAAAACAAGTTCCTAACTTCATGGAAACTATAACCTAATAAGGATTAATAATAAGCACATAGATGATAATAATAATAATAAAAATATATAATATCCCATAGTAAATGAATTGGAATTGATACAAAGTCCTTTGGGCATTGAAGTAAATGATATGAAAACATTACCAGAAGAGCGGTCAAAAGATAAATAAAAGAACTAATGACTCTTAGATTTGATTTTAAAGGATGGTGAAATAATGAGTGAGCAAATGGAGATGAGGATAATATTTCGGTCATAAATAAAGACAAAGGGACAGAACATTACTGGCTTCATTTTCACTTTGCCTAGGACATAGAGTATTAAGAGGGAAGTATTATGAGATGGTGGTGGAAGGTAGATTGGATGGCCCAAGTTTTGGTGAACCTTGAATGTTAATAAAGCAAGTTTGAACTTTATTTAGAAGGTAGTGGGAAACTAATTATAACTTTTTAGCATAAGAGTAACATAATCTGATCTGTGTTTAAAGAAATTAATTTAATCGTAGTAAAATTGGAGGTAAAATGGGAGATAATGGAAGCTATTATAGTAATACAAGTAGTGGTCACTGGACTACAATGGTAGGAATAGAATTGGAGAGGAGGGGTAGAAGTGAACGGGACTTCTTAGATGTAATTAATATTGGTAGCTGAAAAATAAATGAAAAGTAATGGTCAAGGGAGAATCAAAAATAATAAATACCATTGTTCTAAACAACATAAAACCCAACAGAATATAAATTATAACTATCAGTGATTCATATCATCCAGTGATTTATGATCTTGGTTTTTCACATGACATAACAGGGAGTTATATTATATTCCTAGGATTAACAGCAAGATGCCTTAGGTTTAGACTATCTCTGTATTTACAACAGACTTCACAATTCTATTTAAGAATTGCTAATAGCTTACTATGGTCAAGAGATTGTATTAGCCAATGGAGATCCACAAAGGTGAAAACAACAAAATCTCTGCTCTGAAGAAGCTCATAGTCTACTGGTGGAGATATGCTATGATCATAAGTAATCATAATAGAAATGTGATAGGAGAAAAAGGAGAGTTCCAAAGAAAGGAAGTAGGAAAATTGAAGAGGGAGATAACATTTTCACTGAAGATATTCAGGAAAGTCTTCATAGAAAATGTGGTAAATAGAATAGGCCTTAATAGAAGAAAAGAATATCTATAGGCAGAGATGGCAAATGAGAACATTCTGAGGATGAAGAATGACCTGTACTAATCAGTAGATGTTAGGTTATAATTAGTACCCTAGTTATGCATGGATATAAAATTTTTGTAGGAAATAATGTAAAAGAAATTTGGAACAGTAGGATATATAGTAAGTTGCTAGCCAGCTCTACATATGAAGGCAAAGCATTTTTTTCTAATAGGCAATTGGGAGATGTTGGTTAATTTTAAACAGCAACTACAACATGGGAGTGTAAGGGTTATGGGATTTAAACATCTCCCATGCCCCATGGACGTGCTGACATAGCAGAGCAAGAGAAAGTGAAAAGCCGAGCTAACGGTCCTGCAGTTGGCAGTTGGTGGCGGTTGCCTTTTTTTTTTTTTTGAGTTAGGACTCCTGCTGAGGACTGCCAGGGGCCGGAGCTGCTGGGAGCACACTTCCAGGACACTGGGTGGTTGCTGTGAGTGGGGAGAGGAGGACCTTTGCCTGAGGTAGCCTGTTCTGTTTTAAAGGCTTGAAAATGTGGGTGCTTTCTACTTTATCTACCTGTGCCAATATCATAACTACTCTGATGGCTTTCACTTTCTGGTTTTGGGACTCAGTCTTTTGGTATCTTAATAAATTTTCTAGTTTATTTCCCCAAATGGCAAACCTGATGTATTTTGTGATGGATAATTATATCAGCATATTTGTAATCTCTATAGGCATTGTGAATATGGCATTGCTGATACAGGGAGTCATCAAATTGTGTGGTATTCAAAACAGGATTTTAATCTGCAAGGGACCTTTAGAGATAATTTGGTTCCAGTTCCTTATTTTACAGATGAGAAAACTGAAAAGTTAAATAATAAACCCAAAACACACAAGTTTGACTAAGATCCAGGATTTACATCCTCATGTTCTGACTCTTAATACATTGCTGTTGCCACTATGCTACATTTTTCACAAAGCCCAAAGAAAATGTTATTGAGGACAAGATGTATTCTTCCAGATTAAAATAATCCCTATTAAAATTAGAGTTGAGGACAGTGGGCCTACAGGTTTCACAGATTTGTTAAGACAAATGATAAAGACAATGAAAATACAGGTTTAATATCAGGAATCTAGCCAAAAGGAGCAGAAAAGTATTTTGATTATATCATTGGGCAAAGCAAGAATCTGAAGCATGGGTAAAGATCAGAAGTGTTCTGCTATTGGAGCAAATGATTTGAATGTTGGGCTATGAAATCCAAAGTCTGTTAGCAAGATATCAGGAACAAAGCCAAGGGAAGGTAACTATTGGAGATCTACAGAAGTAGTTTTTTGACTATTTCATACCTGATGACTTCATTTTGTTTATTTCTTTAAGGTCTCATACTCTTTAATTAAGGTCTTAGAGACTGAATGTATTGATTATACATTGATATTTATTATACATTTAATTATACATTGATATTGATTATACATTGATTGATTATATAGCAGATACCAGATAACCTATATACATTCCTTTGAGAATTGATTTATTTTCTCATGAAATCTTACAATGTGCCATTGTGACCATGCTTTTCAGGACTCCAAGTGCAGTCCATGGTATTTTGATTCCTTGATCATTAGATCAAGATATGATGAATTCAAAGAAATATAGAATGTAAAATGCCCATCAATGAGTAAGCATTCATTAAGTATCTTCTGTATCCAGATGCTGAACTAGACACCGAGAAGCAAATATAAAATCAGAGCAGTAATTTCAAGAAAGTTATATTCTACTTAGGCAGGGGACTAGGGTGTTTATATATAATTGTTCAAAGATAATATAAAAATAAATACACAGTGATTTAAGAGTGGTACTACCAATTGCAGAACTCAAGAGAGATCACCTGAAGGAGGTGGCAGTACAGGGAGTAAATTGCAGAACCATGATTTGAAACCAGATTTTCTGATTTTTAGCCTCTACGGAGCACTGCTTTTTTATTTTAACTACATAGGATCTCAGATTAGCCTAAATCCTGACATGTTTTGTTTTGTTTTTCTTTTGTGGGGGTGATGGCGGTTCTTGTTCATATTGGAAAGGAGAGGTACAAGCAATAAACCATCTGAGAATATGAAATTATCCACAAGGTCACTAGTATATTATTTTCCCACAAAGTCTTTTATGTGAAAGTGATGTTGTTTTTGCCAAAGGTCATTATCATGTCACCTTGGTTACATTACATGAGGAAACTGAGGAATTGTTCTCATGAAAAAATTGCATAGAAGTTGTGGTCACTTCAAATTGATTTTTATATTGCAAAGACTCTAAAGAACTTCAGTATATTTCAGGGTACTTGGTATAGCATCTAAAGTTACCTATTTTTTCCAAAGAAATGGAAAGAAAAAAAAATACTCATTCAGCAATACATATTCGTTTTGTAGGACAATTGCAGAGGAGGAACAACAGAGACACACAGAATATCTGAGAAGAGAAGGGGCCTCAATTGTGCTTTAGCCCAAACTAAATCGAAGCAAGCACAGATTTTTTTAGCCTTTTATTTAAAGAACTTATGTGGCAAGAACCTCCCCATTGCCAGAGGTAGACTATTTCATTAAAAAAAAAAACAACTCTAAGTTTTATGACGTTTTTAAATATCAATCCAAAGCTTGTCTCTGTCCTGTCAACACAAATCTTGTCCTTTGATGTCAAACCAAAATAAAAAAAAAAATCAAAAAACAACAAAGACAAAACAAACTACTCTCTTTGTCTAGGTGTCCATTTAAAAACATAAAAGACAGTTTCTTTTTTGTTTGATTATTTGTCCTGTTTTGTCTTGGTGGTGATAATGGGATGATATCTGTCCCTATGATATCGTTATCATAAGCCTCTTGTATGTGGATATTCTACCAATATGAAACAATTATTTTCTGTTTCCTGGAGAATTGAGGTTAAATGTCTCCCTAATTATTATAGAGTCAGTTAATGAAACAGAATAACCATTAAAACTGCTCATTTTATCACATTACATTTTATCCGGTGTTCTAAGATGGAAATACATTTTTACTTCTTCATTGTCATACAATGATTTTGTTAAATGTCCATTAAGGTTTGTGTCATGTGCTAATATGATTTGCATAGCATCTATGACTTCATTCAATTAATCGTCAACAATATTAAACATCACAAGTTCAAGGAAAGATACCTGGAGGAGTACCGCATGAAAACTTCCTTTGAACTTCAAGACCTTTTGACTATGTTCTTTCTCATAATGTCACAGTGTTTCTAACTGTGTATATTTGGATGTCGAAAGCATACATACATATATGCTTATGTGTGTATACACATGGAAACTCAAGCTTCAACAATCAAATCTATCAGTTATTTGTAATGTGATAATTGGGCCTGCCATAGATAAAGGTGTATTGCTTGTGTGTTTGCTCATACCTAATCTTGTTCAGTAAATTTTTGGTTATGTCTAATTCTTTTTGACCTTCTCTGGGGTTTCCTTGATGAAAAAACTGCAGTAGTTCACCATTTCCTTCTCTAGTTCATTTTTTTATGGATGAGGAAATTGAGGCAAACAGGGTTAAGTGACTTGCCCAGGGTCACACAGCTAGTCAGGAACTCAGGAAGATGAGTCTTGGTTCTCCATGCCTGGCACTCTACTCACTGTGCAACTATACCTGACAGAACATGGGAATTTCTTGCCTTGAGAATTAAAGACAGTCATAATAATAGTAGTAGCAACAACAGTAGCATAAGAATAGCTATCATTTACGTAATGCTTTATGTCTTATAAATTACTAAATATTTCATTTTTTCCTCACCACAATTCTGGGAGGTAGATGCTATTATTATCCTCATTTCGCAGATGAACTTAGGCAAACAGTGCCTCAGTAACATGCCCAGAGTCACACAGCTAGTAAATTGAGTCCAGATTCGATCTTACATCTTCTTGATTCCATGGCACATTCAAATCTGCCAGTTGGCTACCTCTAATCACAATGGTGTAGCTCAGGAAATTAACATATTCAAAGAAGTTAGGTAGACTATAAAATTGAACGTAACAATGAATCTGGAAGAACGAGATAAGAAACTAGATGGAATGAGAATGTAACACCTTGAGCAAACCACTGGGATATCCTCTTCTAGAACTATATTTAGAGATAGACAAACAGGACTGTTTTAGGGCACAGGCATTTAGAGAGCATGCTTCCACCAACCCTTGTCCTTACAGCCCTGATGTGTATCTATACTCGTTTTCTTGCCTCTGGCCAATATACTGAGTCCTTTTTACTGCAGTTCAGTTTCATGAACCAAATCTGACAAATGCCCCTCCATTTTCTTGGGAGCTGGCATTTAGGAGTCAGACATTGACTGTTCCAGTTAAGGATTCAGTACAGACTCACTGAGGGATGGGCACTCCTATCTTCTGGTATGACCAGACCAGAATAGGTGTGTTCAATGTTCAGGGTACATATAGCATGCTGTTTGGGGTGGGACCACCTTGACATCTCACCTACTCATAGATGAAGACTGGGGCTCTCTTAATTGTAGCCGGTATTTGATCCCAAAGTGTTGTCTTCAACTTTTCTACTGAATTTGTCCCAGACACAAAAATTCTTAGTGAAAGCTGTGCTACCTCCTTCAGTTTCTTCATCTGCAAGATGATCAGACTGGACTAGATGATTTCTAAGGCCACTTCAAAGTTTAACATTTTGTGCCTCTATGTCGATATCAATATATAACCATACTTACCTAAGGAGATGCATTTTGGACGGGCTTCTATAATATCAGATGTTTACCAAGATTGGTCAAGAAAACAGTGCAGCATTTTAAAAGAATGGCCTCAAGTTACTTAGGTTTTAAATGGGAAAGAGAACACACAGCATGGTTCCAAGTCCTGCTTTTATTGCAAGTCAGAAAATCACAGATAGTGCATGCTAATAAAAATCTAATGATCAGAGAGAGGCATGTTTTTATTACAAGGCTCACTGTAAAACTATAGGGTCATAAGTCTTGTGATGAAATAATTTTTTATTTTAAGATTATATAAATATTATACAATAACCTTTTTTGCTATACTGGAGGTATTTTTGGTATGTTATGTTAAAAAGAATCAGAGCTGCATATTTTGTAAGCTACCCAGGGCAAACTTTTTATTGTTACAAACACACTGACACTTTTTAATAGTTCTCTTACATTTTCTTCATAAGAAATTTAATTTCAACTTTCTAAAAGGAGAGATTTTTTTAGCAAAATCATATAAATTATCCATAAAGCAATGAGAAAAATATACATTTTACAACCCTGCACTTACATTAATAAATATCCAGATATCCCTTCAAAGGCATCATAAACGATATGAACTATTAATGTGAAATTGAAATCTTAGACTATAAATACAACTTATGTTAATTTCCTGTGCTAGTAGAGAAGATTGAGAATATTGATTCTGTGGAATCAACCTAAAGCATAAGATGAAATATTGTTTTCACCCCAATTATTTCAAGACTCAAAACAATAATCCTTTTCTAAACATTCAAAGTGTAACTAAATAGGCAATATATTAAAATGCACAAATGTGGACTCATCTCTTTTTGAAAAAAAAATGCAAATATCTGCCTTCAAAGAAACTGAATCCATTTTGTCTGACAGCATGGTTGGACAAGGAGTTCTTGTGTGTTTTGGTGATAGGCAACATAAAACCAGCTCAAAATCTAATCCAATTGCATTGGGTAAAACACCATAAAATTGACTGCTTCATAATATGGAAAAATTGGGTCCTCCCTACAATATGAATATCAATATTTTGGATGTGAATTTCAATTGGCACTTAAAAGCTGATTGTTTATATAACACCTGCCAACTTAAACAAAACTACTTAAAATTATCATATGCTTAAAAAATACATTATTGTGAACTAGTGGAAAAAAGTATTTCTATATTCAGGTAATCTAGAATGTGAAGAGATTTTATAATAACCATGAATAAACCAAGTTTAAAGGAAACCTTGTCTAGGGACTAGCCTGTAGGATAGGGACTCCTTACTCTGAAGGAACTTCAATGCCTATGTATTGTTTTTTCTCCAAAAGATTTCTTCTTTTTTCCTTTGCTAAGCATGTGAAACAGAAAACAAGTCTATAAATAATCTGAATGAGAGGAATTATCATAAATAGTATCATAAATAGATAAATCTCACCTGAATGAAATAGAATATTGTTTTCCTAGGCATGGTACATGAAATTAAAACACCTGTCCACTGCAGCCACATATATCAGATAAAATATAAGTATCTGTTATTACTGCAACCCATGCTAGACACTACATTTCTCAACAAAAACTACTCCCAGACTCCAAAGGGATTACATCTGATTTCATTTTCTATGTTAGGGATACTTAACCAGGGATTTGTGTATTTGGTTTTTTAAGTTATTTTAATAACTACTTCAATATAATTAGTTTCCTTTGTAATCTGAAAAAATTTATTTGATGAATTTAAAATTATTCTGAGAAAAGGTCAACAGGTTTTATCAGATTGTTAAAGGATCCTCTGAAACAAAACACATATGGACCCCTGCTTTTTGTAGAGATGTTCCCTACATCACTGCCTCAAAGACCTTTGATTTCATCTTCACTATCACATCCTTTAAATTTCAAGTTTTGGAGAGGGTCAGAGAGGTGAAGTGATTTATTTATGATCATAGAAAATGGTAGAATAGTCAGGATTTGAACAGATACCTTTTTACTCTAAGTTTAGCCCTTTATTCATTAAGCAATGCTACCTTTTCAAGGCAGGAGATCCACCAGCATAGAACATGGAACTTACCTGGGTATTAGTCTGTAGATATCATCATATGCAGAGCAGATGTGAAACCAGCTTTGACTGTCAAAGCATGCAGGAGGACTTTTCTCTTGCCTCTTTCTCTAGAGTTTTCACTGAGAACCTTCCCCTCACCTCACCCTATTCAAGGCTAGGTTTGATAAAGCAGCTTGATTTGGCAAGTGCTATTCATTTGCTTCTCTGAGACCTTCAAGGCTGGTATCAATTCAACTGTATTATTCTTGCTGCCTGTTAGGCTGTGTCCAATTTTCTTTTAGGCAGCAGTGTTCTCCAAAATGGACTGAGAAAATTGGACACAGCCTTAACAGCCCAAGAGAACAATGTCCCTATAATCATTTGCTGTTTAGGGGCTGATGCCACAGGTGTTGAACATTACTAATTAAGCCAAACATGCTTAGTTTTTATACCATGGCATTATTGTTCATGTAAAATAATATAGCCCAGACATTTTGCTTATGAGCTCATTTCCTTAGGCTTGGCACCTCAGAACAGAACAGAATGGCATCATGTTTGTTTTTTGATGATAAAGAATGTTCTTCTCAGCCTCCTCCTCCCATTTTTCTATTTAGCTTCATCTTTCTTTCTTTTTTTCCTTTGAGTTTTGATCCATTCCCCTCCAGACTGTTGTTATGATGCTTTTGAGCAGTCCCTAGCCTGTTTGTTATGCTTTTCCTCATCCTTTATCCCCACTTACCAATTCAATCTGAAACAGTCTGTCTTCTGAAGAGCTACAGAATTGTTTTTTTTTTCCCCCAACATCCCTTGTAGCTATAGCTTCCTATGACAATTTCACCCTTTTGTTAGATCCCTTTTCTAGGGCTAGATATGGCCCAGCTTCTATATATCACTTCTTTACAATGAAGATGAAAAAAGGGTTAGTAAAAATAAGCATTTTTCCTACTGTAAAGTAAATATGACATTATGGAAAAATAGGAGCATAAAATAACGTCATCTATCCCCTCCCATGTTTACCTTCTTCAAATTTGGCGTGACTATAATTTTTCACTAAATTTAAATTTAACTTGATCATCTCCTTTTTGTTTTGCTTTTCATTTCTTAAAGTAATACTCTTATATAAAAATAACTTAAAAATAACAGGACCTCTGTGAAACTTTCGTAAAATCTTCTCACTTATAAAAGGGCATCCTGACAGAAGCCAATTTAAAGGGTGGACATTTGGAGGAGGGGGCAGCTGACCTGACAAGCATGATGGATCTTCCTATCTATCTACCATTAAGACCTAGTGAAGTAAGGGAACAAAGAAGGTTATTAAGAGATGAGCCAAAGTGAAATCAAGGGAGTTAAGGTGAGTTGGAGGATATTTTTGAAGAGCTACTGAAGGATTGTGGTGCTAGTGACAGAAGGGGACTAGTGGGTCACCATTAATAGGGAACTGAATGGTGTGAATAGAAAGGAAGATAATTTTTAAGTATAATTCTTAGTAAATTGGAAAAGAAAGAAGTAAATAACAGAAATGATTAGAATATTGCAATTATCACACTCATCATTATATAATCATCAAATAAGATTTTACCTTAGGAATGAAAAATCAGAATGATTTAGCAGAAGATAGAGATTCATTTGAAAAAAAAATTACGGGTTAGAGAAAAAAAAGAGAAAAAAGAAAAATGCTAAGGACCATTTTCTCAAGTAAAGCAATATTTACCATGGATTAAAAATTTAAAAAGGCAAAAGAGAATAGATGCAGAGATCCATGAAAATCTGTTTTAAAGGACTTCTTTTTAGAGACTGATGAGAAATCAATTTTTAATATTGTTCTTACTATAATACTTTGAATGCAATATAATGGTTATTTTTTAAATTGAGTATATCATGAATATGTGCCTATGGACATGTGAGGACATATACAACACCCTATATTCCAAGTCTTAGACTTTGGGGACCCATTGTATATGTAACATTTGTTAATAATAACAATGGCTGGCATTTATATAGAAGCCCTTTGAAAAACACTTTACATAAATTAACTCCTTTGATTCTCCCTGAAATCTTATGTTATTCTCATTATACAAAGGAAAAAAAAAACTAAGGCACGGAGTGGATATCCTGTGTGTTTGTGTATTCATAAAACTGTTTCCATAACGTACATAATTCCATTGAGAAGTAAGAACTGGCCTTTCTGTTGGTGACAGCCTTACAAAGACTCTCTTTCTATTTCTAACAAAGAGATACTGACCTGGATCTGTGCTGCCTGCTCAGTGATAACAAGAGTGGTTGTCTTCCATCCTTTATAGTACCTCACTCTCCCCAAGGCCTAATATGCACTCTGGCAACACCCTCTTTTGGAGAGCAATTATAGCACACAGTATAGCTCACCCAGTGCTCTGAAGAGTCAGTGAACCATTTGAGATAGAGAAAACTCCTTGCACAAAGCAGTAGGTGGGAGAAGTTCATTAAGAGAAGGAACAAAATAGGAGTGATCAAAAATTGTGTTCCACATTTCCCACTCGACTTTCTAATTTGAAATCCAATTGAAATCCCAAAATTGGAGACCTCTGAGAATAACTCAGAAGTGTTGTTCCTAAGCAGTTACATGGAAAATTTTTTGAATTAGAGGTTGGTTGATATTGAGTACATGTCTACTAACCTTTTCAAATATAAAAGACAAATCTAATCTGAAATAGTTAATATATTGGGCCTTAAGACAGCCAATATTTACTGAGGGACTGGGGATATTCCTAGCACAGTAGCTTTGCATGGAAGCAGAGTCCACCATTACTACTGATGCAATGGCGTAGTATACTCAGGTATGGATTTCAGGGCCTTTTTGGTTACTCCCATCTAAACCGAGGCTAATATGACCATTCTCCCTCAAACCTCCCCCCCTCCCTCCTGCCTTTGGGAAGCCTATATCAGCACAGATGCAGAAACAAGGGCCAAAACAGGAGTCTTTAGAAAATCAGACACAAAGGTCATTATTATTCTCTCATCTTGCTATTTTTAGATGCACATAGGCATCACCCCATTACTTCTATGATCCATATAGTTGGGAAAAACCTCTCATCTCTCTCTCTCTTAACCACACATGCACATTCAGTCTTAGCATTATAAAGTACAATTTGTGCTCAGTTCCTATACCCCAGAATTCTAACTTCTAGAGATTCTAACTTGCTCCATATATCTTAGCTGAAGCTAAGATTTTTCTTTATTTTTTATGTTTTCTTAAATGCAGAGACCATCTTATTCTGAGATAACCAGTAATGAATCTATGAATTCCTAGAATTTGCTATATTCTCTATCAATCAAGGGTTAAGGAAGGAATAAAAAAGTAAATATTACCTCTTCCCTTAAGCCATATATATATATATATATGTATATATAATATATACATATACATATGTGTGTGAATATATAGTTCTTGCTCAGGCTTACCTCACTTTCCCTACTCATTCAGCCAGTTTAACTTCTTGACCACCATCATAGTTGCCTGCTTAGACTTTGATTTAAAGAGTAGGAGGAAGTCCTTTGTCCAAGCCTGATATCAGCAGTGTTGGATGTTTGATATTTAGAGAGCTGTGACTTTGGAATAAATGTTGTTTTCTCCAATGTTTCTTATATTAAAATTAGCACATTATGATACTGTTAAATAATTTGCGATTGTGAATTAGTTTATCAAGTTTCTTTTACAAGATGATGGAATATTAGAGTTAGAATCTACTTCAGAGTCTATATAGTCCTTAACATAATAAAACTATGCTTTACATTGGATAGAGCACTGGACTTGGAGTTAAAACCCAGGTTTGAATCTTTGTATAGACATTGTCTAACTGAGCAAGTTGTTTAACCTTTCTTAACCTCGATGTCCCTATCTGTAAAAAAGTAGTTTTAACTTCATGTCCTCTAAGATCCCTCCCCAGATCTAAATCTATGGTTAATATGATATGTGTTAATATGATATGTGTTAATAAACATTCTACTAGTCCCTGTCTTAGGAAATGTAATCCCTCCCATAACATATCCAAAAGCTTATCCAGCCTTACCTGAAGACCTCCATTAAGGGTGAATGTAGCTCCTCTCAAGGCTACCCATCCCATGTTTGGATAGCTTTAATTATTAGTTAGATTTTCTTAGCATTAAGATTCAAAGTCTATAAAAAGGTATGTCAGGAGTCACATATATAAAAAAGAGGTAATTTGTATTATTGGATTGAAAAAGAGGATGACACAGAATAAGTTTTACCCAAGGTGTTTCTTTCCTTTTTCTTTCTGTTTCCCAGCAATTTTCATGGCAGAGGAAAAGGAATTTTAAGTGTGAGAAATCCATAGGATCTCAAATGCAGACTGTTCTTGGCTGTTTGTTGAAATGAAAGCTTAACATTATTATCATTATTAATTATTAAGTATAAAAATAAAGTTTGGTAATCATTTGATGAGACTTACAAAGAAATTATAATTCTCCATTAGACAAACAATTAAGATATTAAGATATTGCCTTTAATAAGCAGAACACTGAGGTTAAAAACATAGACAGTGCCTATTGTTTCCACTTAATTGGTTGCCTTATGTATATTCCAAAAGAGAGTCCAGTACTTGGCACAGTGCCTTCAGGGCTTATCAGTGCCTGGCATATAGTAGGACCTCAATGAATGTTTATTGATTGATTGATTAAAGAGTGGCCTCTTGCAGCAAGGACGCTGCTTTTGTAAAACAAAAGTATATATTACAGCATAGGCTTAGGAAGCATAGGTTTCCTTAAATAATAATCCCCCTTGGGGAGGAAAGAGAACAGTGAAGGTGTTTTTCCCCCTTTGTCTAATGATACTATGTGTGTGTGTGTGTTTGTGTGTGTGTGTGAGAGAGAGAGAGAGAGAGAGAGAGAGAGAGAGAGAGAGAGAGAGAGAAGAGGTCTTGAAATTCTTAAGTAGTAAATATTTGTTAAGCCTCTGGCATTGGGCTAAAAGAGAAATAGCAGAGTCTGTTATGCATCTTGTAGGAAAGAGGTAGTATCTCAGTTGAAGACTCCAGATGAAGCAAGAAAGGGAACAGTGAAACACTCTATGACTTCATGCCCCATGGAGCCAAACCTAGCATCAAATAGCAGTAACCATGACATCACTTGGAGAAATACCAAGCACAAACTACATGAGACCAACAAGGGATAATGGCAGTCAGATACTATATTCTATCCACACACACCTAGAAGTAATTATATACTTGGCAAAGACAGCATGTTATACAAGTCCAGCAGAGAGAACCTAGGGCTAGTCATCTTACTTAGAAGGTCAAAGACAGAGAGTTTCATATTCACTTAAATATTGAGAGTTGTGCTCCTTATAGTAGAGGCAGCTAGGTGATACAGTGGATAGAGTGTTGATCCTGGTGTCATTTTTCTGAGTTCAAATTTGACTTCAGATACTCACCAGCTGTGTGACTCTGGGCAAGTGATTTAAATCTTTTTGCCTCAGTTTCTCACCTTTTAAATGAGCTAGGGGGCAGCCAGGTAGCACAGTGAGTAAGAGCACTGGCCCCAGAGTTGGGATGATCTGGGATCGAATCCAGACTCAGACACTTAGCACCCACCCAGAAACACCTGGCCGTGTAACCTTGAGCAAGTTACTTAACCCCAATTGCTTTAAAAAATAAAATAAAATGAGCTAGAGAAGGAATTAGCAAACCATTCCTGTATCTTTGCCAAGCAAACCCCAAATGAGATGACAGAGAGTCAGTCACAATGGAAATGACTGAACAACAAAAATTCTTTATAGCGGCAAAAAGTTCAGAATTAAATAAGTAATCATCAACTGGGAATTGTTAAGCAAATAGTGGTACATGATTTTAATAGAATGTTACTGTATAAGTATTAATATGATGTATAGAATAAGGAGATTTATATGAAATGGTACAAAATGGAGTAATAAGGACCTATAAAACAATAAGCATATGGACTCCAACAATGTGAGGTGAAATAACAACATCCAATTAAAAGACAATGAATTTTGAAAAAAAATTAGTATTAGAACTAATTCATCTGGGCCTGGTTATATGAACTCGTCAAAGCAGTGAGTGATTTTATTTATTATTTATGTAATGAATTTGTATTTTGGCTTTCTACTAGCCATTTTTCATCTCTTCTTTCATACCAAAATTAATTTATCCTGACTGAGGAAAAAGAAGACAACTAAGGATCGAGAAATTCTTTTTTTTCTATTTTTAATCCATTCATCAACTCTAACATTTTCCATTTTGATTTTATATTTGCTTTAATATGACTAAACATTCCTTTTTATGCTTCACTTACTTTGCAAATCTTAGCTCATTCTGAGTTCAAGTACTTCCAACATTATAACATTGTTCTTAAAAGAAAGAGCATTGCTTTTGTACCCATCTTCTATGCTTGACAGTGCATCCATCATCTGTATGCCTATTTGACATCTAAGATAGGTGATGAGAGTTACAAAAGCTGCTTAAGTATCTCCAGCAGGGAGTCATCAAACATTACTTCTAATCCTTTGGTCCTTACTGCAAAACTTTGACCTGGCATTGCCTGGGCAGGCACATATCATCATCATTTCTTGACAGATAACCACCAGCTTCTGCCTATCTTGGGGACCTGTGATAGTAATGGCAATTAAAGATTCCCCTGTATTGGCTTGGTTTTCAAATTGATTGTGTTAAAACCCAGAGCTTGTTAATCCCACCTGTGGGATGGGCTTGTTGATGTGAAAAGAAAGTCCTGAACTGGGAGGAGCTGGTGATGTAGATTTGGAGAGACACAAGAGAGAGGCAGAAGAACTTTTTGGAAGCAGCACCTCGTGGAGGCAGAAAGAGACTGATAGAATTGCTGGGGGGCCACTTTGAATTGCCCTGGACTTTTGAGACCTGCCCCCTGAGCTGCCAAGGACTGAGGAGACATGGCTGTTTTGCTGGTACTTTGTCTGTCTCTTTTGATGTTGTTTTGCCAGATTTGTCCACTGGTGAAAGACAGTCCTTTTGTTGAAGAAGTCCTGGAACCTGGCTGTTGGCTAAGAGTTCCTGAGACTGTCCTGCAGACAGAGTGAATACTGTCCACTAGTGAAGGACAGTGCTGTTGTTGCAGGGGTCTGGGAGCCTTTCTGTTGGTTCAGAAACCCTGAAGAAGGATTTTCTTGTTGTATGTTTACAGAAATCCTGGGAGAGGGTTTTGCTAATGTTTTCAGGGGTTATAGGACTGTTCTGCAGATGGAAGATGAATTAATGAAGAGACTGGCAATGTATCTTGTGGCCTTGCTAAGCCTTGTCTCCCCAGGAACTAAGATTGCTGAGAACTTGCCTCCTGTCAAGATGAAGAAATGACCTCCATTTGGGTATTAAGTGCTGTGCTTAAACTTGATGTAACTCTGGGGTAGATTCAATTGTGATCCAGGGGTGGGGAACTTTTGACCTTTTTGTGTTCTAAGGTTGAACAAATGAATGTACTTTACTTAGATTGATAACTAATCTCCATTTGAGAAAAGGGGCTTTGTGGTGGACTAAATGAAGGTACAGCCTAGGGGTGGAGTAGTATTTAGAACAGGGACTTTGTAATTGATTGAATGAATGGAAGGTCCTGGGGTGGGGTAGTACTTGGAGATTATTTAATCACCCTTAGTAAATGCTGTATTTTGAATGATGTCAGGTTTTGATCTTCTCTGTTCTTGGTTGGTCACTGAATAAAATGGAGAGCACCTATGCTGGTATTTTGAACCTTGGGAAGTTGCCTTTCCCTGGCATTATATTACATTATATTATATATGCCATTACTATCACAGGACCCTTGTGGCTTTTACATGTTTTGAAGTATTCAGTGGTCCTTCTATTCTTCCTTCATTTTGTCACATCTATCCACCCCTCAGGTGACTCCTTTGACTAATATCTTAATTCTCCTCTTTTATGGATCCTACTCCTCCCTTGAGAATCACTTTTTTTAAAGAAACAATTCACCTGATAACCTGGAAAATAGCACAACATATCTTGAATCCTTTTATCTCCTTTTTAAGTAGGCAGACCCACCTGCATTTTGCTCAACAATGAAGCTAGAAATAAACACACTACCCTCTTTTGATCACTACAATATTCTCCCTACTCTCACTACTTACCAGGAATTAGATGATTTTGTCATTCTTGCTAATTTTTGCATTGTATAACTGTTAGAGCAAACTACTTATTGGCATTCTCTACTCTGGAGTTGACACTCTTGCTTCATTAGGATTTTCTTAAAATGCAACATTTCATTGTCTTCCTATGTTTTTAATCTTGTTTTTTCAATTATCTTCTCAAGTCCTTACATGACAGAGAAAGAGTTACAAGGGATACCAGATGTCATCTAATCCAACTCCTTGTTCTACAGATGAGGAAACTGAAGAAAAGGAATTGACCCATCTTAATTGACTCAATTAAGCAAATCATCTAAGGTCAGACAGATAGTAAGCATCAAAGGCAAGAGTTGAGCACAGATTATTCATCTGTAGAGACAACATTCTTTCCATTTCACCCCTTCTAGTACTTCGAGTCTCAATTTCTTTTCAAGTTCCCTGATCATATATCTCTAGCCTTCACAAATCAAAACACTTCCTAACCCTTTTTCTTTTAACTTATTTAGATTACTTCTTTCTCTTTCCTCCCTTGACCATAAAGCCTCTATGCAAAGCTAGGGGTAGAGTTTTCCTCTATTACAAGAAGAAGCATGAAATCACTGGACATTTAGGAGAATAAAAATTATGAAAGGGAGAGGAGAAAAAAGGGGAAGCAAAGAATGACGGAAGCAGAATTCCCACAGGGCATTGTGGTGCCTAGAATCAGGCTATGCACTATATAGCATAAAAACATAAAATATTAGAGCCTCTGCATTCAATCTGATACTTCTCCATTTCCACACTCCCCCTATACATTGGTTGCTGCCTCAAAGATGAGCTGGCCCAGCACTAGAGACAAAGTGCTATTCAGGGTCAGGCTTGGTCCCACTCATAAGAACCAATTGTTAAATGAGAAGATATCTGGCTAGTAAGTTGGTGTCAACCATAGCAGAGAGTAACTGTCTACTTTAGATGACTGTGACTTTAATAATAAATATTTTTTATTGTACCTAATTGCATTTTCCCCTAATGATGCCAGTACAGTATTGGGGAAAAGGTCTGAAATAGCTACAAAGTTATCAGAAAATTCTCCTAAAATCACCATTTGTCACTTTATGAATATTTATTGTAATTATCACTTTAGAATTCATTATCTGAAATGAAACAGGTTAATCATTTAAATATATTTCTGGATAAAATTTATTAACAATTTAATAAGAATTAAACTGAGATAGAAATTAGAGTTAATGAATTTGAAATTGAAATGATTAAAATTAAAATCAAGTACTGGGACCAAGACTGGTGGCATGTAGTTTATGAGTAACTACTGTGGGAAGGAGTCTATATTTTGCATCATACAAGTATTTTTCTCCTTATTATGGTTTGGCAAAGAGATTAGGTAACATTAATGCCTTGGAAAACCTCACTATAATGATTGACATTCTTTAAAAATTTTCATTACTTTCAACTGCATTACAATCAAGATCAGCTAACATTAAGAAAGTATGAAAATTAATCAAACAAATTATAAGAGCTCTGGAAAATTAAAAGATTCATACTGGAAAGTGTAATCTCAAGTTGAAGATTAGATTAAGTAGGATAATTTTCAAGACATCCCATCTTAAAATATAAATTTAATGCTCTTCCTAGGAATAAGTTACTAGAAAATATAATTCAACATAAGAACTTGCATCTTTCATCGGACAAACAATGATGAAAATGCCTTTAATTATTTTGATTAATTAGAATCATCTACTTATCCTTATAAAGAAATAACTTAACCATGGATGCCTGATATATACATATGCATATGTACCTATTTGTGCATGCTTATGTACACATACACAAATGTCTATATCTATCTACCTATCTACATAGTGAAATTTTAAAACATAAATTTTATTTTTGTGATTTTGCAGATAATAGAATAAACATCAAAATCCATGTAACCATATAAAAAACCTCTAAAAATAGCCAGCACAATTCTTGTCTCTAGTGTTGAAAATGAAAGTGGATTTTGTGTAATGAATAATTTTTTTTCTTTTATTAAGCAATTGGGGTTAAGTAACTAGCTCCAGGTTACACGGCCAGTTATTTCTGGGAGCCCGGATTAGATCCGCAGGTCATCCCAACACTGGGCCCGGTGTTCTTACTCGGTGTGCTACCTGGCCACCACGATGAATAATTTTTACAAAGGTGAGGGGTAGTTTAACAATTGATCACTTATAAGAATTAATGACATTTTTTTTAAAAAGCTAGTAGATTTAGATCCAAATCCATTTGTCAAATTATGGTTGTTTTCATACAGCCAAATAATTATCACAAAATATTTTTCAATTATTTTTGCCAAACTGTTCTATTTATAGCAAAAATCACTGAAACATATTTTGTGATAATTATTTGGCTATATTAAATTTATAATAAAGAGTATTGCATATTTTATTATTTGGACTCATTTGCCAAAGATTAAAATTCTCCAACCCTTTTTTACTCTCCCTTTCCAAATGGTACTGAAACTCCAGTTGCCAAAAAACAAAACAAACAAACAAACAAAAAACAAGAAAACCAAACACCTTCGCAATCCCAATTGTTAACTCCTTATTTCCATGTATTTCAACCCACCTCATCCACTGTCCTGCTCTAGAGCTGACTACCCTTTATATTCTGGAATTCCTGCTCTAAAATGAAGTACTTTCTTTTTTAGTTCTTTTTGTAGTTCACCTGTCAGATTTATGGAGAAGAGAAGACTTTATGACCAAACAAGAGTTAGAGAGCATCATAAAATATAAATGGATAATATTGATTACATTAAATCGAAAAGCTTCTGCACAAACAAAGCCAATGTAACCAAGATTAAGAGGAAAGTGGAAAATTGGGAAAGGATTTTTACAACCAATATCTCTGATAAATGTCTCATTTCTAAAATATATAGAGAATTGAGTGAAATCTATAAGAATACAAGTTAGTCCCCAATTGATAAATGATCGAAGGATATGAACAGGCAATTTTCAGAGGTAGAAATTAAAGTTATATATAAGCATATGAAAAAATGGTCTAAATCACTTTTGATTAGAGAAATGCAAATCAAAACAACTCTGAGGCACCACATCTCACTAGTAAGATGACAGAAAAATTACAAATGCCAGAGAGGATAGGGAAAAATTGGAACACTAAAACATTGTTGGTGGAGTTGTGAACTGATTCAACCATTCTGGAGAGTGATCTGGAACTATGCCCAAAGGGCTACAAATAATTGCATGCCCTTTGAACCAGTAATACCACTTCTAGGGTTGTATCCCAAAGAGATCTTAGAAGTGGAAGGAAGACCTGTATGTACAAAAATATTTATTGCAGCTCTTTTTGTGTTGGCAAAAAATTGGAAATTAAGGGGATGGCCATCAACTGGGGAATGGCTAAACAGTTTTAGTATCTGAATGTAATGGAATACTATTTTGTTTTAAGAAATGAGAAGCAGATTAGGGGAGAGGCAAGAGGGCAGCATAGAAGCAAAAACTTGTCATGAGCTCTTGCTCCAATCACTTCCAATAAATGCAAAAAATGCCTCTAAACAAACTTTAGAGCTATAGAACCCTCAAAGAGAGAAAGAGATACAAATCTCCCACTGAAGGCAGCCTGGCAGTCCAACAGGAAATGTCTATCACAGCACCATCCCACATGAGGCATGGTTCCAGCCCCAGGGTGGCCCAGACAAGCTGCAGCCAGAGCACACTTTAGGACATTGAATCACCAGTAGCTGTAGCAGTCTTCAGACTTCTCAACCCATAAACGCTAAAGACAAAGTAAAAGATCAGTGTGGAAGTCTGTTGGAACAGGTAGGGACATAAGAGCATGGTCTGGCCCCTGTCTGTGGGGTTGCCCATGGCTGCAGCCTGGCTGTGTGGCTGCCTCAGGTCCTCCTGGCCTGTCAATTGTAGGGGAATGAAGCAACCATTCAGAGAGAATCACTTTTGCTTTAACCTGCTTGCATCTGGATCACAGTCTTGGGTGTGCATCCAGTGTTCCAGAGCTTGTTGGGGCTGTAGAATGGGTGGCCTCCTAATAGCTCTAGCAGCTGCAAAACCCCCAGCAATTTGGGACAAAGCTCTCTCCATTTTGGAAGCAGAATTCTATCCTGGCAAAAGCTCAAAAGTCAAGTAATTGTCTGCAATATGAGCAAGCAGAGGAAGCACAAAGAGCCCATACCATCCTATTTTGGAGGACAAAAAGGATCAAGACATGGAGCAGGAGGAACACAGAGAAGTCAGAAATCCTGCATCTAAATCCTCCAAGAAAAATATGAATTGGTTACAGGTCATGGAGGAGCTAATGAAGGATTTTGAAAATCAAGTAAGAGAAGTAGAGGAAAAATTGGTAAGAGACACGAGAATGATCAAAAAAAATCATGAAAAGCAAGTCAATATCCTGCTAAAGGAGACCCCAAAAATACTGAAGAAAATAACACCTTAAATAATAAACTAACTCAAATGGCAAAAGAGGCTCAAAAAGCCAGTGAGGCGAAGAATACCCTAAAAGGCCGAATTTGGCAGATGGGAAAGTAATTGCAAAAACTCAGTGAAGAGAATAACTCTTTCAAAATTAAATTGGAGCAATAGGAACCTAATGACTTTAGGAGAAATCAAGATAATATAAATCAGATCCAAACAAATGAAAAAAAAAATAGAAGGCAATGTGAAATATATCATTAGAAAAACCACTGACCTGGAAAATAGATCCAGGAGAGATAATTTAAAAATTATTGGACTACCTGAAAGCCATGATAAAAAACAAAGAGCCTAGACACCATCTTTCAAGAAATTCTCAAGCAAAATTTCCCTGATATTCAAGAACTAGAGGTCAAAGAAGAAATTGAGAGAATTCACCTATCGCTCTTGAAAAAGATCTGCAAAAGAAAACTCCTAGGAATATTATAGCCAAATTCCATAGTTCCCAGGTCAAGGAGAAAATACTGCAAGCAATTATGAAGAAATAATTTGAGTATTGTGGAAACACAATCAGGATAACACAAGACCTAGCAGCTCCAACATTAAGGGACTGAAGGGCTTAGAATATGATATTCTGGAGGTCAAAGGAGCTAGGATTAAAAGCAAGATTCACCTACCCAGAAAAAATAAGCATAATGCTTCAGGGGAAACTATGGTCATTCCATGAAATAGAGGACTTTCAAACATTTTTTTTTTAAGCAATCGGGGTTAAGTAACTTGCTCAAGGTTACATGGCCAGTTATTTCTGGGTGTAGTGCCGAGTATCCGAGGCCGGATTTTGATCCAGGTCATCCCGACACTGGAGCCCGTGCTCTCACTCGCTGAGCCACATGGCCACCCCTAAGCAATTGGGGTTAAGTAACTTGCTCAAGGTTGCACGGCCAGGTGTTTCTGGGTGGGTGCTAAGTGTCTGAGCCCGGGATTCGATCTCCAGGTCGTCCTGACACTGGAGCCGGTGCTCTTACTCGCTGTGCTACCTGGCTGCTCCCTTTCAAACATTCTTGATGAAAAAAAAAAACAGCTGAACAGAAATTTTGACTTGCAGTCACAAGAATCAAGAGAAACATGAGAATGTAAACAGGGAAAAGAAATAATAAAGAACTTATTAAAGTTGAACTATTTACATTCCTGCATGGAAAAATGATAATTGTAAATTATGAAACTATTCTCAGTATGAAGCCAGTTGAAGGAAATATATATGTATGTGTATATATATACACACATGTATGTATAGAAGGATGTATGTGTATATAAATATATGTGAGTGTGGGCATATGTATGTTTATGTATACATAGACACAGGGCACAGGATGAGTTTAATATGGAGGGATGATATCTAAAAAATAAAATTAAGAGGTGAGAGAGGAATTAATTGGGTGAAGGAGACAGGGAGAGGCAGATTAGGGTAAATTATCTCATATAAAAGAGGCAAGAGAAAATTTACAATGGAGCGGAAAAGGAGAAATTTGAAAGGGAATGGGTCAACCTTCTTCTCATTGAATTTGTCTTAAGGAGGGAATAACAGACATACTCAATTAGGTATCTTACCCCACAAGAAAATAGGGGGATAGGGTATAAGAGAGGGGATGATAGAAGGGAGGGTACATTAGGGGGAAAGGTAGTTAGAAGCAAACATTTTTGAAAAAGGGATAGGGTCGAAGGAGAAAATAGAATAACTGGGAGGGTGGGATAGATGGAGGGAAATATAGTTAGTCTTTCATAATATAGCTACTATGGAAATGATTTGGGTAACTACACATGTACAACCTATTTTGAATTGCTTAACTTCCCAGTGGAGGTAGGCGAGGACCCCTTGTCCTATTCCTGATTGTACTTTGCCAAACCCTAAACCTAGATTCCTTTAAGCATTTGCTCCTTTTTCTCCTATTCATTTACTGCTACATAGTTGGGAAGAATCATAAAATCATACTGATTGCATTCACTATAAATTCATATTTTCTAATATCATCTAAATCACTACTACATCAAGGAAATCATTCTACTTTTAGCTAATTGATTTGCTGTCTCACTCACTTAAAAACTTTCTAATCTCTCCTCCAGTCCTTTTCCCCAGTCCTAAAACTGACAACTTCACCTCATGTATGACTGAAAAGATTGTAGGAGTGAGGCAATTTTTTTCTCCTCTTCTTTCACATCCTTCTAATATCATTTCATTATTTTCTCTTTCACTTCAGTCTCAAAAAGAGTTGTCCTTTCTTCTTACCAAGTAAAATTCTTTAATATATACCCTTGATCTCATACCTTCCTGTCTCCCTTCAGCAAATTGCTCCCAGTGTCAATTACAATCTCCTTTTAATTTTAATGCCCCCACCCATCTCCCCATTACATCACCGTTCCCTACACCCATGACAATGTGTCCACTATTCTCAAAAATCCCTTAAATTAACCTTCTTTGCTAGATACCATTCTACTCTCCACCTGGCTTTCAGCAAGATATTCTTTGGAGAATTTGGCTGTTTATGCTGTTTGGAAAGTACATATTTAAACTATATATGTTGTTTCATTTTCTATTGTATCTTTATTCATAAAGTAGTTTACTTCTGTTTTGCTAGATTGCATAGTTGTTTACGATTCTTTTATCTTTAATGATTATTAAAATTTTTGAGTTTTTGGATTCAGCTAATGCATAATAGATTTTATTTCATTCCCTCACATAAAATCTATACTAGTCATTATTCTTCTAGAGCATATCTCATAAGCACTAACTTGGTGTTTAGTTTTCTAATCTATTCAGTCAATATCTTACATTTTAGTGAATGAATTCAAACTCGTAATACTGAAAGTTATAATTGTATTTCTATCCATCCAGTCTTGTTAAAGATAATGTAATATCTATAAACACAAATATATGTGTGTGTGCTTTGTATAAATATAAATAGAAATATATTTATGTACGCATGTATATACTTATATATACACATACACACATACATAAATGCATACACACATACATACATATACATATACATACACACACACACACATATATATATATATATATATACACGCATGCGTACATACAGGCCATTATGTGGCATAGTAGATAGAGAGATCTAGGCCTGGAGTAAGAAAGCCCTGAGTTCACATTGTTCTTCAGAAATTTTTAGCTCTATGATTTGAGCAAGATAATTAACTTCTGCTTGCCTCATATTCTTCATCTTTAAAATGAGGATAATAATAACAACTCACTCCCAGGGTGGTTATGAGAATAAAATGAATAATATTTGAAAAGCATTTTGCAAACTTAAAAGTATTATGTGAATACTAGCTTTATTATTATTAATGATATATGTATAGACGTGAATGCATATACCAGCAGTTCTTCAATGTATTGTCCAGAGACTGTTGAGGGTTCTTGGAAACTTTGCCAGGTGTTCATGAGGTCCAAACTATTTTTATAATACCCCTAAAATATTTTACTTTGTAATTATTGATAGAGATAATTCATATGCTTTTTTAGAAGTCCTTAATATTTTTAAGACTATAGAGGTTTAAAAGATAAAAGAATTTCAGAACTGCTGACATGCAAATATACATACACATATATACAATCACACATATAAGAATATACACATATATATTCATTTATTATCATTACAAGCAGCTCTATGGATATGCAAATGAATGAGTTGACTAATTGAGTATGTAGGTATCTTTGATATGACATGTTAAGTTTCCAAATTGTACTGAAAATTTTTTTGTAGGTCTACTCTTTATTCAGATATTCTTCTGGTGCAACAAGCTTGGTATTTACATCTGATAATTTCTCATCACTTTATTTTATAAGTGGTATATATTAATTGAGGCAACCTGACATAGTTAATCTATAACTGACATATTTACCTTAAGCAACAGGGTTCAGATTCTGCCTGAGAACAGGGACTGTCTTTTACCATTCTCCATATCCTTGGCACTTTGCCTAGAACTTACTGCTTAATAAATGCCTTTTGACTGACTTACTGACTAAGTCATTTAATCTCTCAGTGCCATACCCCATGTAAGAAAATAAGCTGCAAAGAATGTACTACATAGGAATCAAACTCTAGTCCTCATTCTGATTCCTACATAACCACTAGCATGGGACCTCCTTGCTAATTTCTTTAGCATTTTAAATTTTCCTTGTAAGATTTTTATGTAAGGATTTATTCCTTTCCCCCTCCTTAGTTATTTTTCCTTTACTATTTTATTTTATAATTACTACTTTGATATAATGAAGGAGATCTGGTTTTAAACATATCTATTTCAATTAGTTATCTTGCTAGGATTTCTGTCTCTAAATTCTTCCAAATATCACTAACAATATTTACTAAGCTCATCTGTTAGTTCTATCAGTACAAAGGATGGGTTTGACTGGACTTGCTAACTTGAATTCATTGAGTGTAAGAACATGTTCTTATATTGTCTCTCTATTTGAATTTTAAGTCTCTATTTTTTCACTAAATTATATTTTTATTGATTGCATTAAATATTTCCCAATTATATATATATATATATATATATTAATTGGTATTCATTTTTTGAAAAGTTGAGTTCAAAATTCTTTCCTTTCTCCCTATCCCTCCCTCACCTATATAGATGAGAAGCAATATGATATCTGGTCCACATATGAATTTTATTTCCATATTAACCTTTTTGCAACCCTCCCCCCCCCACAAATAAACACATGAAAAAGTAAGAAAAGAGTGGAAAAAGAGGTCTTACATTTGTACTCCAAGTTCATTAGTTATCTCTCCAGAGACAGATAGCATTTTTCATCATCAATTTTTAGGTCTCTTTTAACCACTGGAGACCTATCTTTTCCAGTTCAGAGTACATTATTCTTGGCTAAGTAATTAGATTAAAATGAGAGTTGTTGATCTCTGCTATATATTATATATTAATGCTATATATTATATATTAATATCATTGTCCTGTCCATCCTATGCAATGGTTTTAACTTTTTTTATCCTTTGTTTGATTTTTTACCCGTCCATAAAGGCTATTTTTGCTGTCATTGGTATACATATCAAGATTCAGATCATTACTACATTTAACACTCTTATTGTCTGATTTTCATATTTGTCTTGCATTACCTGTCCTTTTTGTCCTCCTTCCACAGATTTTTTCTTTCCAGTTCAAGTTAGTCAATACATTTCCCCTACAATTATGTTCAAAACATTCTTTTCTACTTTGGTTATATTGTTCCTGTTTGCACATATAAGCCTTCCTTCTTTAAGTATTCCCATCCATCTAGTGCTGACTTTCTATGAATCTTGTGCTCTCTCAAATTCAGCATGCATACAGGACATGCCTAATTTTGATCTCCTTCTTTGTCACAAAAGCAATGACAAAATGATCAGTTTCTCCAAATTTTTATCATTTATACTTTACCAACCAGTTTTCTTCTCTTTATGAGAATCAGGTTTAGAGTAGCAATGCCTTTCGTCTCTTCCTCTAGCTTTAGAAGAAGGAAATTACCATCAAATTAAGAATTTATCAGGACATTTTTATTTTGTGAAGTGAATTCCAAAATTCATCAGATAGTTGAATTTCTATCATTACCATACCATGCCTCCTCACTAGGTTATTGATCTATTCCTCCAACTCATCTATCTCCCTGTTCTGTCTTAATGGTTTGTTATATTCTCTCACAAAAGTATCTCTTCGATGCTCCTTCCATCGATCTTCATTGAAAGCATCTCCCCTATGTTCCGCTCTGATTCCGTGTAGACTAGAATAGATTACTCCTCATCCAATGGAGGAAACAAACACTTCAATGTCAGCACAGATACTGAGGTGGCCTTGACAGGTTATTGACAGTAAATTCACCTTGGAACAAAAATGGAGTAACTTCATTTTGTCTGGCACGTTTCTTTTTATTCATTCATTCATTTATGTATTTATTTTCAGTTTTCAACATTTACTTTTATAAAATTTTGAGTTCTGAGTTTTTCCCCTCCTTCTCCTCTCCCCTACCCAAAACAATATGAAATCAGATATAGGCCATCCATGTACAATCATATTAAACCTATTTTTATATTAGTCATGTTGTAAAGCATGACCAGGATGCAGGGACTTTGTTTGTGGCTTGGTTGAGCCTTGAATTCTCAGTAGAAGAAACTGTGGAAGATTTGAGATGGACCGGAACCTGTGAACTTCAGTGTGGAGCAGGACCTACCCAGAAAGCTGGACAAGGAAATGGGAGCTGTCTGCCATTGAACCCAGGTGACAGTCTGGTAAATACAGGTAGAATCTGGGACCATGGAAGGGGATCTAAGAACTGGCCCCAAGTCAAGATGAAAAGACTTCTCTGAGGGTACTGAGTAATAACGAAATTGTAGTTTACTAGTGACCTAGGGGCAGAGGGTTTGTGTATTCTCTAATGATTGTATTTAGTGATTAATGATACTTGGTAATTGATTGTTGAATAATTGACTGTTTGAGTTAAATTAATGTGCCCCATGAGTGGAAGACTTTGACTATTATACTTTGAGATGATTGTTCTTTGTTCTAAATATTGTGAGCACTTTGGTGAAAACTATGTGGCCATTTTAATGATAAGCTATTGTGAATACTATGTTGTGATTTTCTGTGATAAGTTGTAACATTGTGAATGCTTTACCTTGATTTTCTGTGAATGTTTTGCTCTGATTTGTTATGGAATAGAGTGTTCACTATACTATGTAATCAGAATCTTCAAAGCTGTTCACAGCAGCCATTCTCTGAAAAGCTGCTCATGCATGGCTTAACATGTACCTAACCTATTCAATTGATCCATCACTCTATATGTTAGTCAGTACCAAGTAACTTTGAAGATAGCTGCTTTATAATTCAGTTTTAGATCTGGTATGGCTAGCCACCTTCCCTTGCATTTCATTTCATTAATTCACTTGATATTCTGGGCCTTTTATTCTTCCAGATTAATTTTGTTATCATTTTTTTTCCAGCTGGTGGTGTAATGGGCACCAAGATACAACAGGACAGCTAGGCCAATTATGATTTGATAGGAGTGTTTATTAACTGGTAGGGGCTGCCTCTCAGAACGAAAGACAACCTCGAGCTTTCTGTTAGACATAATTTTGTAGACAATGTGATTGCTAGCAACAGAACATGTTTCTAGGGGGTTAGCATATTTTCCATTGAAGAGAAGCTTTCTCAGTATTATTCTTACTGTAGAAAAGCCTTAGTATTATTTCTACTGAAGTGAAACAGACCTGAATATGTGGGAATCTGTGGCATGTTTCTAGCAACACAGGTGAAACATTTCTTTACTATTGGAGCCTATTAGGTGGTTTCCAATGAACCCAGTAGGGGTCCCATCCAGCAGGTTTAAGGGGGCTCTAGTATATAATTTCTGGTGGGCACTTCAGTGGCTATAGGGGTCTGGCAACTTACCTTGCGCTTAGCTGGGTCCCTAATGGTGGTGTCTGGTGTGTGCTGAGGTCAGAGGTGGCGGGAGGGGGGTTCTGCATTTCCCTGGGGCTACACTGAAGCACATGGAGGTCCAACCACTGGAGAGGATTCCTGCCTGCCCAGGGATGTCTGGCTATTGTTAGATACCTGCTGGCCTACGTCTGTGCTGAAGCACGTGGTGGTTCTTTGAGCTAGAGACTGCTGGTTCTCCAACTGTGTTAGGGCACCTGGGGGATGGAATTGGATGGGCCCTGGTGTTTGCCTTGGCCTGCTCCACCACTCTGGGCTCAGGATCTCCCACTGGTTTACCGAAGTTGGACTTATTGCTGCATTGCTGGCATACTTCCTGTCTGTATTGAGCTCCCCTTTTACCTGACCTTTCTTACCAATCTTCCAAGTTTCCCAGTTTAAAAAACTACTTCACCCTGTCTTTCTGCTGACTCTGTTATTCCAGGATTTTTCCTGGGGTGCTATTTTCTCTATTTTTTTCAGAGGTCAATAATGGAGAGTGATAGCAACTTACTTAGTACTTACTACACCATGGTGGCTGCCAGAAATGATACTTTTCTTTGTCCTTACTTCCTGCTAGCTTGTATTATAATTAAATATGTATGTACCATATACTTTAGATGACTGTAAGATCCTTGAAGACAGGGGCCTTGTGTATTTATATCACATCCATCAAGTTCCCCTCCATAGTCATCTGGGAGATGTTACTTTGAAATCTTCAGTGACTGTTGCATTCAATATCTCACTCTACCATACAGCAGAATAATTAAAATATTGGTGCTTTTAAAGGGTCCTTTATGTCCTTAAGAAACGTAGGACTCCTAAAGCAACTTGACAATTTCCACAAGATATCCCAGACTAAATATTCTGTGTCTGAGAATCATTGTTGGTGTGAGCAATAATATTCTGAACTAACCAAGAATGAAGACAATTTGTATATGTATACTTTAATATACTAGTTAATTAGGATTATCTCAACTACATAATAGGTCCATTGCTTTTCCTGTAAATATTCTATTAATCAATTTTACAATAAGTTTTCTTTGAACCAGCCACTTAAGCAGCATAAGAGACATACTAAAATGGTCTTTACCTTCAAAGACCTTTAGTTTTGGAGAGACAAAGCTCACATTCTTTACTAGGAATTTTAAAGACATAAAATAAAGTTAAAAAAACTGTATGCTGAATATTGTAGTTCCTAATGGATACTGGTGGAAGGAATTATGTAATAATGATGAGGAAAGGATTTAGGAGAGAAGGAGGAACTTAAACTTGGGATGAAAATCTAGGATCTGAAAAGGTAGAGAGGAGAGGGGAGGTACACCAAGGTGAGTTAGTAGCATGGAGATGGAACTATTGGATTGGCATAGAAGAGAAATAGTAGGGAGCCTAAGAATTCATATTGGGCAGTAATGAGAAATAAGATTGAATAGAATAAGGAGAGATAATTTAAGTCTTTGAATAAGAGACTAAGGGTGTTGGAGTCTCCTATTGCCCTTAGTGCTTCTGGAACAGAGGAGTGACAGAATTTTCCAGTATGCAAAAAGGGAAAAAATAGAATCAACAATGGGAGTTATACTTTAACTATATATTATGCTTTTTATTTTTAAAATGGAGCTGCTGTCAGTATATCAGGTTCTAAAACTAATAAACCTGGATCATTTCTCCTTTGATAAATTCCACCCCTTACTGATTTGTTGTACAATACAATATTTTTGTTGAGCTAAATTCTAAACAATCCATCAAACCACAAAAAAATGTTTGTGGTTTTTTTTTTTGGGGGGGGGGCTTACCAGGAGGTAGTTAGGAAGCATGTTATAATTTACTCAGCCTTCATTGGTTGAGGACCTACTGTGTGCAGAGACACATTCTAAAGAGTGAGGTATAAAAACTTGAATGCTTTAAGGCACCTTCAGTGTAGTAACTTTTATGAAAAGATACATATAAGCTAATTGTGTGTATGCATACATACATGTATACATACAGAAAGGCATCTTGCAATCTCATTTTTTATCTATACACCTGTCATATTAATAAAAAAAACTTTTTATTAAACTACTATTTGCAGCATATCTACACATATATACATTCACATACATATGCACATACATACACACGTATGCAAGTCACGAACAATCTACAACATTTTACAGATTAGCCTGAATAAACACAGTGGCACATAAACTGACAGTGACTTTGGATTCCAACTTTAGATATATACCATCTAGTTTTAGAGACAGCTTGTTGTAGTGCATAGAGCATCAGCTTTGGAATTAGGAAGAGCTGGATTCAGGTATTTTGTCCGACACATAATCAGGCACTAAGTGCCATCCAAAATTGACTCTAACTCTACATTTTACAATAGTTACAAATTGCGATTGGTAGAAGTAGTTTCCTTAAAGGGAGTTCCCTACAACAAGATCAAAGGTCTGTTTAAAAAGTTATCTAAATTATAGAGACAACATTAAGGGGTGTATAGACTGCAGAATTTGGAAATGTGAAGACCTGCATTTATATCTTGCCTCTGAAACTTAACTAGCTTTGTGAAAAGGGCAGGTAACCTGTGTCTTAGGTAATTAACTCCCTTGGATTTATATATTAATAAATTGATGTATTATGCTCTGTAGCAATAGGGAATTTCTATATGTTGACAACCTAATAAATCCGTGTAGCCTATGAATTAATACAAATTAAAAACAAATGACTTGTTATTACAGAAGAGGCTTAGTGAGTACAAAACTTAAGTCAGAAAGATTTGGGTTTGAGTTTTTTTCTCTGACATATATTGAATTTGGGATAATGGAGAAATCATTTAATCTCTCAGTGTCAGGTAATTCTTCAACTTACTGTCAAACTATTCATTTGTATACAAAGAATAAATTTACATACCAAGAGTCACTTTCCTATGGTCAGTAAAAATACAAGTCTGAGTCCCCCAAAAGAGTTCCAATATTTTGAAATGTATGCTAAATATTAATGAAAATAATATTTTGTGGCCTTTCTGAATTTATCTAATTTAATCTGAATATTAAAGACACACAACTTCATGTGCTCATACTTAAAATCATTGCATCTGGACTCAGCCTATGGAGCTATGAATCCCCATTTCAGAAGCCAGGCTCATTTATATGTCATTATGAAGCATTAGAGGAAATTTTGAATTGAGCACTTGTGGAAGACTATAAGAAGAATTATTTTTTCTTGTCTTTTTCCATTTAGCAGAAGTAGTAATAGTCCATTACTATTAAAGTATGCAACACATTATTATTATTTAAGTTAGGATCTTTGTGATGAAAGCAATGAAAATTTTTTACCCCAATTCGTTTAACATGATCTATTATTATGTAGTAAATGACAATGTTGTTAGTTACATTTCCCCTAGGCAATCACCATTGAAATTCTTGCTGTTTATTACACAGACTGTTTCAAACATACATACTGAATTGGTATCTTCTAAATTATTCAATTAAGACAGCCAGTTTCAGTTCCAAAACTGTTGTTAGTATGCTGATTCCTACTAAAAATATAATTTACTGACAGTAGAAACTAATATTGTAACTGAGAAAACCCCAGTGTTTGGGACGAAAGCTCCCGTCTGGTGGCAGAGTCCTACTGTGGCAAAAAGCCCCGGGGTCAAGTGATTGAGGGGCAACAGGACTAGGCAAAGGAAACAAAGCAGACAGAAGATTCCAACATTACACTCCTATTTTGGGGAAAAAAGGAGTAAAGCATGGAACAGGAGGAAAACAGTGAAGTCAGAACTCCTGAACCAAAAGCTTCCAAGGAAAATACAAACTGGTTACAGTCCATAGAGGACCTTAAGAAGTAGATAAGAGAAGTGGAGGAAAAATTGGCAAGAGAAATGAGAACAATGCAAGAAAATTATGAAATGAGAGTCAACAGACTGACTGAGGAAATTCATACCTTAAAAAACAGACTGACTCAAATGGCAAAAGAGGCTCAAAAAGGCAATGAGGAGAAGAATGCCTTAAAAAGCCAAATTTGCCAGATGGAAAAAGAATCTCAAAAGCACAATGAGGAGAATCATTGCTTCAGAATTAGACTGGAGCAAATGGAAGCTAATGAATTTATGAGAAATCAAGATGCTGTTAAATAGATCCAAACAAATGAAAGAATAGAAGGCAATGTGAAATATCTCATGGGAAAAACCACTGACCTGGAAAATAGATCCAGGAGAGATAATTTAAAAATTATTGCACTACCTGAAAGCCATGACCAAAGTAAGAACCTAGAAATCATCCTCCAGGAAGTTCTCAAAGAAAACTGCCCTGATGTTTTAGTACCAGAGGGCAAAATAGAGGTTGAAAGAATCCACCAATCACCTCCAGAAAAAGATCCCAAAAAGAAAACTCCTAGGAATATTATAGCTAAGTTCTGGAATCCCCAGATAAAGGAGAGAATATTGCAAGCAGCCAGGAAGAAACAATTTGAATATTGTGGAAACACAATCAGGATAACCCAGGATCTGGCAACTTCTACACTGAGGGATCGAAGGGCTTGGAATATGATATTCTGGAGGTCAAAGGAGCTGGGATTATAACCAAGAATCACCTACCCAGCAAAACTGAGTATCATGTTTCAGGGGAAAATATGGTCATTCAGTGGAATAGAGAATTTTTAAGCATTCTTGCTGAAAAACCCGAGTTGAACAGAAAATTTGACATTCAGATACAAAAAGTAAGAGAAGCATGAGAAGGTAAACAGGGAAAAGAAATTATAAGGAACTTATCAAAGTTGAACAATTAACATTCCTACATGGAAAAACAATAATTGTAACTTATGAAACTTTTCTCAGTAGTTGAAGGGATATATGAGGATATATGGGCCTATGAATACATATGTAAATGTGTGTATATATGTTTACAGGTATGCATAGATGGCACAGGACCAATTTAACAGGAAAGGATGATACTTAAAAGGTGAAATTAAGAGGTGAGAGAAGAATATAATGAGAGGAGATGGGGAGAGACAGATTGGGGTAAACTATCTCATACGGAAGAGGCAAGGGAAAATGGTTACAATGGAGGGGAGGTATAGGAAGGCAAAAGGGAATGGGTCAACCTTATTCCCATTGAATTTGGCTTGAGGAGGGAATGAAATACACAGTAAATAGGGTATCTCACCCTCCAGGAGAGTAGGGGGGAAGGAGCTTAAAGGGGGGATGATGGAAGGGAGGGCAGGCTGGGGGAGAGGGAAGTTGGGAGCACCCACTTTTGAAAAGGGATGGGATCAAAGTAGAGAATAGAACAAGTGGGAGGTGGGATAGTAGGGAGGGAAATATAGTCAGTCTTTTACAATATATCTACTATGTTATTGTTTTGCATCAATCACACATGTACAACCTATACTGAACTGCTTATCTTTCCAGTAAGGGTGGATGACAAGGAAGGAAGGGAATGAATCTGGAATTGAAAGTTTTAAAATCAAATATTCAAATATATATGTATATGTGTGTATGTATATATATACATATATATATATATACTATCATTAATGCCATCTTATATGTAATTGGGAAATAAGATATACAGGCACTGAGGCATAGAGATTCACTGGAAAAGTCGAAGGGGTATGGTAGAAAATATGGGAGAGGGCAGATTGGAGGAGGGGATATCCTGTGGGACTGCTATTTTGGGGCAGTGGGTAGGGGAAAATGGGGAGAAATTTGTAACTCAAAATCTGGTGGAAATGAATGATGTAAATCAGAAGTTAATAAAGCATTAAAAAAGATTAATCAGAACTTATTATCAAGCCATTTCATCTTTTTGCCATCAATTTCTTATTGAACCAAACTATGTTGGTTAAAAATTTTGGGCTACTTAAGTAAAAATATTTGTCTATGTCAGAAAAGATCTTCCTTTATTTTGCAAGTAGGCAAGAAAAACAATCAAAGAAACAGCTACAAGTGTGTGTACCTGCAGAAATGGATCATATGTTAATCTTCAAAACGAATTCAGATTAATTTTCAAATTTAATTTTTTTTTTAATATTTAAACTGTGCTCTTGCTCTTAGTCCTTGACAGTGACTAAGCCATTTGAAAAAAGCTTGGTAACTGAGACAGAAACTGAGATGACATAAGCTATAGTTCAGTGGTTCTGCAAACTTTGGAGGAAAGTAGTTCCTGATTTGAGTTTTGTAATCATGAAGTAATGGGGGTAGACAGAAGTTTTTAGAGAATAAAGAATTCTTTAGAGAAAAAGCCATAATTTTTTTCTGACATCACAATTTATAATGATAAAATCACTCAGTTGTGTTCCACTGCATTCTTTGCACATTGATTCTAAGTTGGTAATTGCATGATTTCATAATGCCTCCTTAATTCTGTTGTTACAATAAGTTACAATACATACTGATGAGAATACTACTTCTTCAAACTCTAGACAAATCAACATAATTTTTAAATGCATAAATGAAACGGGCCCAACATGTTTAAAGGATTCCTTAAATTTACATGGATGGGCCACGTCATCTGCGTGAAAGGTTAATGATGGAGCACCGGGTTATTTAATAACTGGTCTGTTATGTTTTAAATTGGCTATAAATAATGAATAGATAAATGGAGTTGTTTAAGCCAGAAATTATTTATGGGCTAGCTAAGCAATCAATCTTATAAATGTTTATATAAATGACTCATCATACTATTCAAAGTTGAAAGAAAGATTTAATCACTTGACTCTCTGCAGCACAAAATAAACATAGTTTGATTGGAATGAATTTTATATTTCAGAAGGAATTGAATTGTCTTGAAATGTACTTTATTGACCATTTAAATAGGACAATTTGGTGATGTATTCCTTCCTATAAGATATATATTTGGAATAATTTCAGATCTTTCTCAAATAAATATCCATAAACTCATTTCCTTGTGATATTTTATGATTACAAATCACGAAACAAAGAAGTCTCTGATGAATCAAAATTGTGGTAAAGACAAAGGATAATGGAGAGATATATGGGAACCTCAAATAGGCTGAAACATATTACCAGTGAAGTCTTGCTTGCAAGAAGTGGCCTCAAAGACATCATAAGTATAACATATAACTAGAAAAATTGGTGAAGTAGTCATAACGTGAGCAAAGAAATAATAGATGGCCATCCCTGGTGCTGCACGGTTTTATAAGATATATTAAAATACATAAAGAACTAGGTAAATGACCATCATTTATGCATTATTTTTAAATAAAAATCACATAAACATACTGCAAACAGATAACAATAGGAATTAGTTCTAATAAATTAAAATCACAAGTAGGGGGAAAGGATATAAGAAGGGTGATGATAGAATGGAGGGCAGATTGGGGGAAGGTTAGTTAGAAGCACACACTTTTCTAAAGGGACAGGGTCAAAGCAGAAAATAGAACAAGTTCAGGGCAGGATAGGATGCAGGGAAATATAATCAGTCTATCCACTCTGGAAATGTTTTGTGTAACTACACATGTACAACCTATATTGAACTGCTTATCTTCCCAGAAACAGTGGGTAATGAGGGAAGAAGGGAAAGAATCTGGAATTCAAAGTTTTCAAATAAAATGTTTGAAATATATTATTATATTTTTTACATGCACTGGGAAATAAGATTTATAGGCACTGGGGTGTGGAGATCCATCTTGCCCTACTGGAAATTTGGAATGGGGAAAGATATAGGGGAGATCAGATTGGGGGAAGGGGTATTCAGTGGGATTTCTGTCCTGGGATGGTGGGTAGCATAAAGATGGGGAGAAAATTTGGGACTCAAAATCTTGTGGAAATGAATGTTGTAAACTAAAAATAAAAATAAAATTAAAAAATAAAAATAAATAAATTAAAACCACTTGGAAGTTTTATCTCATATGATACAAAATGACAAACAAGAAGAAAAATTGGAATGTCAACATTAAGAGACCTGTGCAAAGAAAGACTATTACATTTTTGATAAAACTCAGAAATGGTTCAACAATTTTGGCTCTCTGTTTCCAATTACGTAAAAAAATATTGTTTAAATGACCAAGCAATTTGAGCTAGTGATCCTAACATTAGGCACATAATTCAAGAATGTCCAAGTCAGATTAAACAAAGGTCTAATATATATATTCAGTTTTAGTGTTTCAAAGAACTAGAAACAAAATAGATACGTATCCATCAATTAGAGAGTACCTGACAAAAACACTATATGAGTAAAATGGATATAATATATGGTAAGACACGATGAATGTGATATAATCAGAAAAATAAGTGAAGATTTTTTATGAATATATTCATAGCAAAATTTTAAAACAGGACACTCTAAAATTAGACTGCAATAGTTTAAATGAAACTTAGGGGAAGTTGAGCACCATGTAAATGTAAAAAGATAATAGTACTAGAGGTCAGAAAATAATACTTCCTACCCAATGACAGAAAAATCATTTGTCATTGTCTAAGAGAACAAAATGCAAATACTGACAAATGATCTCACCATAGGGTTTTTTCCCTTAAATATTCTTCATTGTCACCAAGAAGGGTTCAATATGATGGATTGTATTAAAATTATTGTGATGTAAGACAAAAAACATCAATTAACATGTATAGACATATACACACAACCTAAAGGAATATATCCACCACATTTGATAGATCCTTTATAACAGACTTTCAAAGATAGACAAGAATCTCACGAGATAACAAGGTTTGTTTGGTATTGATACTGATAGATGGTTTGCCCATAATGGAATCAATTTTATCATTTAACCACTGAAATATAAAAGGGTATATAGCTCTAGATTCCTTATTAGAAACAAATTATTACAGTTCTCTTAAATTTGTTACATAGTGTGGTTTTATTTTTGTTTCTTTACTTTTGGTTTTGTAAATGAGATCCATACTTGAAGAGGATTCACTATATATATATATATATATATATATATATAGTGAATATATATAAGGTTCATGCAGATGCTGCTTTTTGTGGATGATATTGTGCTAGTTGCATCAATCCTAGGAACATTACAAATTAATATTACTACTACTACCACTAATAATGATGACAACTAACATTCATAAAGCATCCTTTATGTTCTAGGCATCCTGTTAAGTACTTTACAAGTATTATCTCATTTGATCCTCATGACAGCCATAGTAAGTGTTACTATTATTCCCAATTTACACATAAGGAAACAGACAGAGCATAAGTTACTTGCTGAGGGTCAGACAGGAAGTGTCCGAGGTCAGATTTAAATTTAAGTCTTCCTGACTCCAGGCCCAGTGCTCAGTTCATTGTTCCATTTGACTAACCATCAACTCTGGATGCATCCATAATTACTAAAAAACAACAACAACAAAAAACCTAATTATATAAACATGAAAAACCAGTGGAATAAAGAGTGAAGTATACAACCTTTAATTTTCATCTTTATGAATATATGTATTTGTGTATATATGCACAAATGTGTGTGTGCATAACACACAAACACAAACATATGCCTATATATGTATTATGTGTATAATTTTTTTATTTGTTGTTCAGTAGATCAAGTTCTGTCTGACTCTTGTTGACTCCATTTTTGGCTTTTATTAGGAAAAATATTGGAGTGGTTTGCCATTTCCTACTCCAGCTCATTTTATAAATGAAGAAATTGAAGCAAGCAAGGTTAACTGATTTGCCCAGAGTCATGCAGTTAATGAGTGTCTGAGACTGTATTTGAACTCAAGTCTTCCTGACTCAGTGTTCTATTCACTGTGCCAACTAACTGCCAGACACCCACATTCACACACATGTGTCTCTGTATATGCACACATACACTTATATTATTGTTGTATACACGCACATGTGATGTAACACCATCAAACAAGAAACTACAAAAAAGTAATGAATGTCAGTAAAGTATTTTTGAAAAAGAAGATGGAATGAACACATGGCAATAGTGAGGGTTGGCCATTGGATAGCCCATGCACTATATCCTCACATTGTCAAGATAAAAGAGAAAGACTTTTAACACATTATGAGGACCCCTTGTGACAAACATGGAAAATAACAAAGAAAAGAGTCACATAGGATGATGAGAAGGCATGGGTGGCTTGCAACCTATATGAAAGGAATGTTCATGGAGCTACAATAACATATGATTTGGCAGCTTCTATATCAAATATGGGATGGCTCCAAATATTATATACCAGACAACAAAGGAGCTACTGATAAAACCAAGAAACATCTATGCATCAAAACTGAGTATATTCCTTCAGGAAAAAAAGACATTCCATGAAATAGAGGACCTTCAAGTATTCCTGATGAAAAGATGAGAGATGAATAGAAATATAAAGTCATTATAAATGTGAAAAAAAAATTCACAGAAGTTGCTCTGATAAAAGCCTCATTTATCAAATATATGGAGAAATGAGTCAAATTTCTAAGATACTAATAATTCCCTAATTGATGAATGGTCAAAAGTTATGAACAGTCAGTTTTCAGATGATATAATCTGACAGTATCTATAGTCTCATTAAGATAACTCAATAAGATTGACTGATATGACAGAAAAGGGAAATTACTAATATTAGAGAGGATATGGGAATATTGAGACACTAATATACGGTTGGTGGAGTTGTAAACTGATTCATCCATTCTGGAGAATAATTTGGAACTATGTCCAAAAGTCTATAAAACTATACCTAACAATACCACTACTTTGACATAGCAATAATACTATTAAGGCTGTATTCCAAAGTGATTAAAAACAAAAAACAAAAGGACCTTCACATACAAAAATATTTATAGAAGTTCTTTTTGGGGTAGCAAATAATTGGAAATTGAGGAGAAATTCATCAATTGGGGAATGCCTGAAGAAGCTGTGGTGTATGATTGTGATGGAATACTATTTTACTATAGCAAATGATGAGTAGGCTGCTCTTAGAAAAACTTGGAAAGACTTACATGAACTGATGCAAAGTGAGATGAGCAGGACCAGGAGAACATTGCACACAGTAACAGCAATATTGTAAGCTGAAGAACTTTGAATGACTTAGCTATTCTCAGCAATACAATGATCCGAGATAATTCCAAAGGACTTAAGAGGAAAACAGTTATCTACCTCCAAAGAATGAGGTGAGGGAGTAAATACAGATTGAAGTGTGCTTTAAAAACATTTCTTTATTTTTCTCATTTATTTTGTTTTTGTTTTGGTCTATGTTTTATTTCACAACATGACTAAAATGAAAATATCTTTTGCATTACTGCACATATGTAACCTATATCAAATTGCTTGCCATCTCATGGAGATTTGGCAGAGGGAAGGAGGGAGAGAATTTGGAAATCAAAATTTAAAAAAAATGTTAAAATTATTTGACATGTAATTGGGAAATTTTTTGAGGGGGGAGATGTAAGGCAATTGTGGTTAAGTGACTTGCCCAAGGTCACACAGTTAGTAAATGTCAAGTGTCTGAGGCTGGATTTGAACTCAGGTCCTCCTGATTCCAGGGCTGGTGCTCTATTCACTGTGCCACCTAGCTGCCCCAAGGGAAGATTTTTTTAAAAAGAAAAAAATGTATTGAAAATAAGGCAGAAAGAAGTCCAGAAGGGGCCTTAGTCTTTTAGGGCAGTTTTGTAACTATTAAATCTTAATATGTAATGTAATAAAAACAATACCATACATAAAAGTTCTCATATTTGATTTATATGGTGTGTATGTATATACATATATATGTGTGTTTTCAGGGATAGAAATATACATATATATACATATATACAAATGTACATACATATACACACATACAAGAGCATATATTAATGTATTTTAATATATTGTGTTAGTTTCATATACATGATCATATATGCTATAAATTTAACACATAATGATATTTTCTATTCTTTATATATGAAATGTTAATGTTTCCTAGGTTCATAATAAAGAAGAAAGACATTCAAAAGGAAAAAGAAAAACTTAAAAAAATATAATTCATTAGAGCAGTTTATAGGAAGCCATTAGATTTGATTGAACAGAATGAGTCATGTGGGCTTAAAAAAAATTATGTTAGTAACAGTATGTAGAATGGAATGAAGTTTTTAGAGAATCTTTGGGGAGGGAGATGAATTTTAGGCTACTGAAATAATCTAAAAGCTTATGAGAATTTTACTGAGGGTAGTATCAAGTCCATATACAGTTGGGTTTATTATTATTATTATTGTAGCTGTTGTTTTTACAATTCTCTAGATATTCCCTGACTCTGAAAAGCTGGTTGATCTGTTGGTTAGCATTATTTTAAAAAATCTGCCTTGTATTCCTTCTGGTCCATTTGAATTTTATTCTTTACATATATCTAGGGTTTGTTCCCTTTTTGTGTTTTTGTTTATTTTGTTTTATGCTATTGAAGGAGCTAAGGATTTAAGGATGGGTAACTTAGTTTGTTTTGGTTTTTATAGGCCTCCCAGATCAAACTGTCTCCAATTTCTATGAATGATACCACTTCTCTTCCTTAGGGTCTTCTGCAATTTTGACTCCAGTTTCTTTTTGGCACTTGGTTGCCTTTGGTTCCTGCCTTGATTTGTTACTTTTATGAACAGGATTTTGGCTTTGTAACATCTACGTTCTCATGATCACTATCGGTTGGTGTTTGTCTCTATAACTCTTAGCTTTGATTTCTATTTTGTGTGGTAGTATCCATTGCCTCAACTCTGTTCCCAATTTTAGTTATCTGTCTTCTCTACATAACAAGTTATGTCCTGAAACTTCTCAGAAAGGTGACTGGCATTAACCACTGAATTCCCTATCAATTAGTTCTGAAATGTGATATTGGATATTTTATGGAATAGATAATGCCTTGATTATACAGACTTGGTGCCTCTCAATTCATGTTCTCTGGATAGCTGTCTACTTCACCAATAATCAGGGCCAACCCTACTTACTAAATGAAGAATATTCAAAAATAAAAACCAGAAGTTTTATTTTCACAACAGACATCTTGGTAGGATTTTTGATGGATTTCATTGTTTTTTAATTCTGATAATTTAATTGAGCAACTCCTATAAAACCACTTGACATGATACTCTGATCACGCCAATCTGCAATTAATTGCCAAAGAACACAAACTGATTAAACATGGTGGAAAGTGAAATTTTAACTACTTTGTATTTGGAAAACAAGTTATTGATTATTGTCTCAGGAGCAGGCTAGTCATTAAATCTAAAAAAAGGAAAATTAGGCAAAACTAGATTCCAAGTTCTTCATGTTAGAGGATCTTCATTGATTTTCACTGTAGCACTTCTGGTTATTCTGGATTAATTACTGCTTATCCTCAGAGACAAGTCTAATGCCTAAAATAACTGATTTTCTTCTCTTTTGAAAAATTGATATCCTAATAGCACAAGCTTTGGAAATGCCAAAAATATCACTCTAATATGAACGCATCATCACTGAACTAATATAAAGCTCAGTGTTCTAGGATTCAGGAAAGTAAAAGGTTGCTTAGCTTGTTAAATATAGAATGTGGTATTTCTAGGATCCTTTGTTTGCTATTTCTACAGTCTGCTTCAAATACTATGGATTTTTAGGACCCTGAATGTAATGCATTATCAGGGAATAAGAAATCTGAAAGCAACTTCTTGGATTTGAATTTGTTTCCTTCGAGAAAATTTAATCCATTTGCTGTGTTGAAAATGTTTAGACACTTTACCACCTTAGACATGATTAGAAATGTTATAAATCATTTAAATGTAATTTAAAATTCAAATTTTAAGTTTAAATATAATAAATATAATTGTTTAAATATATTTTTCTTCCTCAATAGAGGAAGAGCTTACCACAGAATCCTGATGATTCCCTCCTGTCCCAGGCTTTCTGTGTTCTAGTCACAGACCTTGATGGTTATATAAAAGGTTCATAACACAATTTATGAATCAGACTGTGGCTATTTAATCTGAGTAAAAATCTGTGTCCCACCATAGTGGAATTTATGGGCACTGATTTAAAGGAAAGTAGGCCACTCACCTGACCAAGAAATATCTGGGTATATACTCCCTGTTATAAATCTGGGGAAACTTTTCATCTATTTGGTTTTATTTGGAATGATACCCATATTTGAAAGAGTGAAAAGAGGAAATGTCAAAAGAACACATAATGACATGAAAGACAAATGTTCAAATGGTAACATTGATGCTGTTTTTAGATTTCAAAACATACTGTAGTTAGCCAGTTTGCCAAATACACTGCCACTGAGGAGAGAGAATGGGACAGGGCAGGACAGGCTAGGGAGGAGCTTACAAGGAGAGTGAGAAGGTCAAGTGGTCTTGCCTTGGCTGGAGAGTTGCTGGCAGCTTCAAGAGCTCTTGATTCCTTGATGGATTGGGTGACTAATGACTTTCACTAATGAATATCAACCCCAGGTCTGTAAGTCTACCCTGGTCAGGTTCAGTCTCACCAAAGGAAGGAGAGCTTATTATCTAGAAAATTTAGTCCATATGTCTGCAACACAGCCACAAAACTCAACTCCTACCAATGGATGGAATAGGTGAAGGGAGAAGGGAGAATTACAGTCCATGGAGGAATGTGGACTTTAAGAGAGGCATACAACAGGGAAAAGAAAGAGGAAAAAAAAAACAAAAACCCTGAGACATGACAACCTATGCTGACAAGAAGGAACTGCAGTTTTAAGATGAATATAGGGGCCTATAACTTTGGGACCAGTGGCACAGAGAAAAACTGCAAGAGGAGGAAGCAAACTCCCTAGATTTGGGTTCCCCTTCTAGCCACCCCTTTTCCAAACTCCTTCATCAAAAGTCTTGCTAGATATGACAAAGTCTTGGTAACACTGCCCTGGTTGCAACACTTCTCAACATTGTAACCTGGTTATAGAAAATTGTTCATTCCTTATTAGGATGCATTCTTAAAATAAATGAGATATTTTACACTGTATTGTTTATTGTAAAGATGACATTCCAGCTCAAAATAATATGATCCTAGTGAAAGTATGCCTTAAACATCTCAGATAGGTTCCTAAAATTTCAAATAATCAGTGATTACATTAGGATAGGGACTGGAACAGAAAATGACGGTTGAGGAAACTTCCTCTACTAATGTAGATCAGCACCTTCTCTGTAACTCATAATCTTTAAGAGTTCTCTAGAACATGGAAGTTTAAATGATTCAGTAAAGGTGACAGGTCCAGTATGTGTTTGGATGTGAGGATTTAAACCAAGGTTTTCCTATATTTTAGGCTGCCATCCTAGGCACCTACATTGCCCCTGACTTACTGAATCCTATCAATTATTCATTATTTATATTTTGACTATCGATCCTAAGACTCTTGTTAGGATCTCATTAACTTAAATTTGAACTATTACAGCTATCTTCTAATTGATCTTTTATCATTAGATTCTTCACTTTTCAATTCATGCAGCAAATACTTTGTCTGGTAACATTACTTATTCTTCCAATGTGTTCTTTGACCCACACATTCTTTTTGAATATATTATTAACTTTCCATTTTTGTCAATCATTCAACATTCATTTGTTAAGCCCCTGCTATGTGTTAAGCAATGGACCAATCACTAAGGATAGCAGAAAGTAGAAGACAGTCCCTGTTCTCAAGGTGACTACATGATAATGGGGAATAAAAACAAGCAGATAAACAGGTATAAGTATTATAATACAGGATATACAGGGTGTGGAAAATAAAAAATGAAAGGCTCTAGAATTAAGAGGGGATGGAAAGCCTTTCCCTAGAAAAGGTGTTCTTAGGTGGGATTTAAAATAAGACATGCAATTGGAGATGTGATATTGAAGATTAGCAAAGAGGTTAGGGTAGGATAAAGGTAGATTTAAGAAAATATCAGACTGGAGATGGCAATTAAATCCGTGGGAACTGATTAGATCACCAACCAAAGTTTATATATATACATGGATGCACATATACACACATAGTTATGCATATATGTATATATGTGTTATATAGAGACAGAAAAGAGGATGAGAGAGAGAGAGACAGAGAGAGAGAGACACAGAGAGAGACAGAGAGACAGAGAGAGACACAGAGAGAGAGAGAGACAGAGAGAGAGAGACAGAGAGAGAGAGACACACACACAGAGAGAGACAGAGACAGAGACAAAGAGAGAGAGAGAGAGAGAGAGAGAGAGAGAGAGAGAGAGAGAGAGAGAGAGAGAGAGAGAGAGAGAGAGTCTCCAGGACATAACCCTGGGGCAGGGGGCACCTATAGTTAGAAGACCTGGTTGAGATCTAAATGAGGATACAGAACAGGAGACTGAGAAAGAGTGATAGGAGAAGCAAAATAAGAACCAGGAGAAATTGGTAACCAGAAAACCTAGGTAAAAGAGAGTGTCAAGGATCAGAAAATGATCAACAATATAAAAGGCTGCAGAGAGATCAGAGGATGAAGACTAAGAAAAGGCCATTATATTTGATAATTAAGAGGTAATTTGTAATATTGGAGACAAATTTAATATGGAATGGATTATAATAGGTTAAGAAGAGAGAGGAGAGAAAGTAGGGTTAACTATTCAAGACAGCATTTTTAAAGAGTTTAGGCACAAGGCACAGAAAAGATAAAGAAAGACAATTGGCAAGGAATGAGCAAATGGAGATTTTGTGGGGTTTTTTTTGGTTTGGTTTTGGTTTTTGGTGATGGAATAGATGTAGTCATGCTTGTAGGCTAGAAGGAAGGATTCAAGACACAAGGAGAGATGAAAAATAAGTTACAGAGTGGTTCTGACAGAGGGAACAAGTTGGTGGAGATGGACTGGAATGGGTTTGCTTGTGCAAGTATAAGAGTTAACCTTGGTAAGGAGTAAAGCTTCTTTTTTATGTGTTATAGGTGTGAAGAAGGAGAGAGTGACAGAATATATGTGAGTGATAAGAGATGAGGAAGGGGGGAGAAGACTTAGCTCTCAATTTTTTTTTTCTTTAAAGGCCTCATTTTTTTCCTATAAAATATCATCCAAGATTCTCAGGTGAGAAGGTGTATTAGAGGGTACCATGGGAGTTTTAAAGAAGGATGAAAGGTTTGAAAGAGCCACTGTGTAGAGAGGGATTGTGATCTGATAAAGAAAAATGCTTGTCTGGGGTGGAGTCAAGATGGCAGAGTAGAAACAGGAATTCCACTCAGCTCTGGTTCCCACCTTCTCCAATTCACTTAGAAGGTGACTCTGAACAAACTTTGAAGCTACAGAACGCACAAAATGACACAGAGAAGCTAACCTCCCACTGAGGACAGCCTGGCAGGCCAGCAGGAAGTGGCCAGTGCAGTGCTATGGGAGCCAACGCTAGCCCCGAACGCCGGAGGTCTTAGCCTCAGGGTGGCCTGACCAGCATCCTGCTGGAGGGACTTCAGATCACCAGAAGCTGTGACAGTTTCCAGAATTATTAACCCATACATGCTAAGAACAAATTGAGAGGTCAGTGCAGGGTGGACTTTGGCACTTGGGAATTTGGGAAGTGTGATCTGGTCTTTGCCCCCAGGGTGAGAATCAGCTGGGGATCCAGGGCCTTGCAGCTGCCTGCCATGAGGCTGCTTCAGAGCTCCTGGTCTGCAGACTGTAGGGGGACAAAGCCACCAATCTGAGGGGTAATTGCTCTTGCTTTAACCTGGCTTGGATCTGGATTACAGTCTAGGGTGGAGGTCCTGATGTGCATGAAGAGTTTGCCAGAGGGTGTGGAGGCTTCAGAGAGAACACCCAACTAACAGTTCAAGCAGCTGCAAAAACCCCAGCAATTGGGACAAAGTTACTCTCAAAGTCAGACCTCCTGCACCAAAAGCTTCCAAGAAAAACATGAGATGGTTATAGGCCATAGAGGAGCTTAAAAAGGATTTTGAAAACCAAATAAGGGAATTGTAGGAAAAATTGGGAAGAGAAATGAGAACAATGCAAGAAAATTATGAAATGAGAGTCAACAGCCTGACTGAAGAAAATAACACCTTAAAAATAGACTAATTCAGATGGCAAAAGAGGCTCAAAAAGGCAATGAGGAGAAGAATGCCTTAAAAAGCCAAATTTGTCAGATGGAAAAAGAATCTCAAAAGCTCACTGAAGAGAATAATTCCTTCAGAATTGGATTGGAGCAAATGGAAGCTAGTGACTTTATGAGAAATCAAGATACTATTAAACAAATCCAAACAAATGAAAGAATACTAGGCAATGTGAAATATCTCATTAGAAAAAGCACTGACATGGAAAATAGATCCAGGAGAGATAATTTAAAAATTATTGGACTACCTGAAAGCCATGATCAAAAAAAGAAACTGGAAATCATCCTTCAAGAAATTCTCAAGGAAAATTGCCCTGATGTTTTAGAACCAGAGGGCAAAATAGAGATGGAAAGAATCCACTGATCACCTCCTGAAAAAGATCCCAAAAAGAAAACTCCTAGGAATATAATAACTAAGTTCCAGAGTTCCCAGATCAAGGAGAAAATATTACAAGCAGCCATGAAGAAACAATTTGAATATTGTGGAAACACAATCAGGATTACTCATAACCTGGCAGCTTCTACACTGAGAGACTGAAGGACTTGGAATATGATATTCCAGAGGTCAAAGGAGCTGGGATTAAAACCAAGAATCACCTATCCAGAAAAAATGTGTATCATGTTTCAGGGAAAAATATGGTCATCCAGTGGAATAGAGGACTTTCAAGCATTCTTGATGAAAAACCCAGAGTTGAATATGAAATGTGGCATTCAGATACAAGAAGCAAGAGAAGCATGTGAAGGTAAACAGGGAAAAGAAATGATAAGCAAATTATCAAAGTTATACTACTTATATTCCTTCATGGAAAAATGATAATTGTAACTTATGAAAATTTTCTCAGTATGGGAATAGTTGAAGGGAATAGAAATGTTTATATATATATATATATATATATATATATATATATATGTATATATATATATGAATGTATGTATGTGTGTGTGTGTACACACACATATATGTCTATATAGGAGGGTATATAGGTGTATGAAAACATATGTGAGTGTGTGTATATATGCCTGTGGGTATACATAGACAGAGGACACAGGACCAATTTAATAGGAAGGGATTATACTTAAAAGATGAAATTAAGTGGTGAAAGAGTAATACAATGAGAGGCAATGGGGAGAGACAGAATGGGGTAAATTATCTCATATAGAAGAGGCAAGGAAAAACTGTTAGGAAGGCAAAAGGGAATGAGTCAATGTTATTCTCATTGAATTTGGCTTGGAGAGGGAATGACATAAACAATAAATAGGGTATCTCACCCTACAGGAGAGCAGGGGGGAAGGGGAAAAGAGGGGGGATGATGGAAGGGAGGGCAGGTTGAGATGGGGGAGTTGGAAGCACCAACTTTTGAAAAGGGACAGGATCAAAGTAGAGAATAGAACAATTGGGGGTGGGATAGGATGGAAGGAGAGATAGTCCTTCATAATATATCCAATATGGAAATGTTTTGCATGGCTTCATATGTACAACCTATTTTGAATTGCTTATCTTCCCAGTGAGGGTGGGTGACAAGGGAAGAAGGGAAAAATCTGGAATTCAAAGTTTTAAAATCAAATATTTAAAAAATTATACATATTATTATTATTTTACATGTAACTGGGAAATGAGATATACAGGCACTGGGGCATAGAGATCCACTGTGCCCTCTGCAAAGTCGGAGAGGGGTGGGGGAAGATATGGGAGAGATCACATTGGGGGAGGGGATATTCAATGTGATAGCTGTTTTGGGGTGGTGGGTAGGCAAAAACGGAGAGAAATTCTGTAGCTCAAAATTGTGTAAATGCATGATGTAAACTAAAAAATAAGAAAGAGGAAAAAAATTGAAAAATTCTTGTAAGTGTAGCAGCAAGCACCCTAGCATAGTTAGGTTGACTGCTAGCACAGGTTCTTAGATCTGCTTTTCTAAAAGAAAGCAATTCAAAATGGGTTAACCATCTTACTTTAATCAAACATATATCATTTACCTAGTTCAGGGGGAAAAGTCAACACCCTGAAATTCAGAGAATGCAAACAGAATACAAACAGAAGTTACTAGCAGAGAAACATATCAGCAGGCAGGGCCTCTAGCTGTCTGAACATTACATCCATAACTATTTAGTTACCAGAGAGGGAAAACCAACATCTGGGTTTTTGAAGCCATGGGGCTCAATGGCTGTCCAGAGTGTCATCTGGTCAAATCATACAACTCTTCCCAAAATGAACCCCAAAGCAAAACCTCCCATCAAGGTATATATTGCCTTCTCCTGACTGAGAGAATGTAACAACCCTTTTGACCCACTGCCTAATCACAATGTAACAAGGTGTGGGCATTCCCAAAAAACAAGCCTCCTGACAAAGGCTCTATGTGACCATATTCAGTCTATTAGGGGGCAGAGTATATTTTCAAATCAAGGAAATTTCTCAGAGTCACTTAAGCTTATCAAGAGGCCAAGGGGCAGGGAAGATCTTCAGATTCACATTATCATTACAGTCAATAACAAGGTCCCAATTGAGGGTGTGAAACAAACATTTTATTGGACCCAATAAGAATAATGTGATTTTCTCTACTTGCATTGAGCATCATGTATGTATAGCAGAAAAGCAGGGAAATGGCTTGAAGCAAATGCGCATAAAATAGAAGGCATACATTCAGATTATCAGATGAGAGGCCCTGGTTCATTACTACTCTTCCCTCTCAGGGTTAGAGATTAGGAAGGAAATGGTACAGTAGGAAATGCCTACTGCAAGTCAAATCTGCAGAGCAGGAGACAGAAGTCCAACTCTCCTCATTGATTTTTCTCAAGGGACATATGTAGTAAATTCTCTTTGAACTAGAGCAGGGGAGAGGAACTTTTGACCTCGATGTTGCCTTTTTGACTGAAAAAAAAATGTTCTGTGAAGCTTGGATTTAGTCAAAGGGCTGCACTTGAGGACCTAGATGGCCATGTGTGGCTTTGAGGCTGCAGGCTCCACACCCCTCACTAGAGGTTGTTTTCACATCTCAATAGGAAGATCAGACTAGCAGCAGCTGATGTCCTATGCTGGTACAGTTTTAAGGTGATTAATGAGCTTCTAGCAATTTCCTTCAGGGAACACATGAAGGAGGAGACATAGTCATAGCATGGTCAGAAACAAACACACATTCTCTATGTGCACTTGTGCGCACATGCACACATATATAAACACACTACCTATTGCACTGGATGTCCCATAGATAACTTAAATTCAACAAGTTCCAAACTGAATTCAGTCGTCCCCTTCAAAAAAGCCCCAAACCAAAAACCAAAACCAAAACTCCTTCCTCTTTTTTTGAATCTCTCAATTGGTGGTAATGGCATCAAAATTGTTTAAGTTAGCCAGGCTTACATTCTGGGTGCTGTTCTAGAGTCCTCACTCACTCTTACCTCACAGGGCCAAAGTATTGTCCTTATGACTTATTGGTTATTACAGTTCCTTACACATGACACTTCATCTCCATTAGAAAGCTATCTAAAATCACCATCTACCTTTTCTCTTTTCTCAGTGTATGAGAGAGGTAATCCCAAAGAGAAAACATTAGTGGGAAAAGTTTGAGATGACTGGTAAAGGAAGTCAAGGAAAGTAGAAGCCAGAGATGAGGAGGAATAGCATTCCAGACACAAGAGGTAGATAGTGAAAAGGTACAGATTGGTGGTTTTATATCACTTTCTCTTGGAATTTAGATACAAAAAGGAGGAAAGAATCATAGCAGATACACATCAAATGAGAGGGATTTTGTTAATGTTATTGTTGTCTTTGTTTTATTTTGTTTTTATGTAGAGGAGACATGATTGTGTTTGACAGAAACGGGAAAGCAGCCGTTATAAAGGAAGTGACTGAACATTAATGAGAGAGGGGGGATGATATTGGGGACAATCTGCTAAAGAAGATGGGATGGCATGGGGAAAAAGGTAGAAGAAGTAATTATGGATGGTTATGCCATGGCATTTGGAGCACATAAGCTTAATATTGATATTGGCACATTGTCTATGGTTTCTTTAAGCCTAATGTGATTTCTTTGTTTTTATTTATAGTATACAAACATCTGCTATATATAGTGTATAGTATATAGATATATATGTATGTATACATATACACACATACATATCTATATGTATATATGTATGTACATATGCTTTTTACCTCATTGTATACCCTGATTACAATTTATGCATTTTTTGATTCATTGGTACACAAGTGAGACAGATCTTTCCTGTAGTTCTTATAGGTTATATTGTCTGAAAAAAATGTTTCACCTGCTCTTTTTTTGGATTCTGTCATTACAGAATTTGTTTTGAGGCATGGTTTAAAGTTGTTTTGAGGGAATTTGGGAACAGTTCAGGCAACTTCCAGGCTTCTCTGTGACATCTTGGCTTTGTCTCTCATGTGATAATCATTTAGCTTTATCTATGTCTGCCTATGTTTCTTTTGAATCTTTTGTTTACATTTGAAAGTTTTTATGCAGTTATAATTTTTTCAACAGGAATTCACCAAAAGTTACTAATTTAACTCTGGGTCCATTTTTGTTTTGGGAAACAGTCCATTTCACTTGCATTTAAGTTTTATTGTATGTTATTCTTGATTGTAAACTTTTTCTTTGATCTTTTGATAGATTATATTCTAAGATTTTATGCTATTGGGAGCAATTGCTGTCAAGCCTTTTATGATCTTGACTAGAGTTCCATGGTACTTCATCTCTTACTTCCTGTATGCTTGTAGAATTCTTTTTTGACCTGAAAAATCCAGGTTTTGCCTGTAGTATTTTACGGTTTGTTAAAAATGAACTTTCTTTTGGAAGGCAATGAAGAAATTATTTTTTAAGATTTATTTTGCCCTCTGCATGTATCATTTAGGACAGTTTTTCTTCATGATTTCTTGAAATATGATTTTTGTTTGATCATGATTTTCAAGATATCTGATGATCCTTCAATTATCTTTTCTAGTCCTTTTCTAAGTCAATTGCTTTTGTAAGAGGACATTTTATTTGTTCCATTTTTCTTGCTTTGTTTTAATGTTTTTTTTCTCATTTTTTGAACTCTGGAGCAGTCTTATAAGAAATGGTGCTACTTCAGGCTTCTCTTCTAGGTGGGAGAAAAAGGGAGAGATTGGTGATCCTAGATTCCCATTTGTGTTTTCCTTGGCCATTTTTTCCTCTGGCCTTTTCTAGCAGATGTTCTTAACCCTTGGAATATACCATTTCTGGTATAGTGGTGCTCAATGGTGTTCATTTATGATTCTATTTAGATAGCTGCATTCATTTTTATTAGGTGCCCTTCAGGGAAGTCATGCTTGCTTAAAACTTTTCATGTAATTATCTTAATTGAAAGTCCTTGTGAAAATTTTGCAATTTATCTTTCTAAAACACTGCTTTCATCATATGCTTTCCTTAAAGCGAATTCCTGATCTTCCACAGAATAAGATCTGAGCTCTTTAACTTGATATTCAATTCCTTTTATAGTCAAGATCTATTTAGAGGAATATAATGCATCTTTCTAGGACCAACTCGAATGCTACATCTTATAAAGTCTTCCCTAAATACTGTAGCCTATAGTTATTGTCTGTTTCCCTATTGGAACATCATATTTACTTCCTTTTTAATTTGGTTAATATTACATTCCTTAATCCTTTTAAATACTACTAGATTGCAAGCTATTTGGTTTCATGGACCATAACTTAGATTTCTTTTTATTTTCCATTGTACTTAAAATATTAGCTTAAAACACCAAATCTTCATTATCCAAAAATTACATATAAGTAGATAATATGAATTTATATTGATTTCTTTTTTTTTCTGAAGCAGGAAAATTATCAGTCATGGACCTTGAAGGATCTGTTTTTTTTTAAATTTTTTTTTTCGATTTTTGTAACTGTATCTCCTTTATGTCTTGATGACTAGAGTAGAATGGTCATTCAGAGCTCCAACTCAACTAATGATTTACAGGGAATATAGCTAATGATTTAAATTAATCTGTTTCATTTCAAACCTAGGATTGTGGGCCTCTCTTTTAGCAGCTAATGGCCCATCTCCTTTGGGGGAGAGGAACACGTCACTAATGCAGATACTCAATCATCTCTAAACTTATTAGTTCTGATTAGTTCAAACACTCAATCAGTTATAGTCCTACTGTTCCTCAAAACTCCTGAGATCAATTGATCTACTATTCTCAGCCTCTTTTAGTAGTATATATTATTAACTTGCACCATCCTAACAGTTGAAAGTCAAAGTTTCACAGTAGAAGGAGGGAAACAATATGAACTGGCACTTGATAATATTATGAGTCAATTATTGCCCCTGTATTAGGGTCATTCTCTTATTCATTGATATGAGAAAATATATACCTGATTAGATTACTAAGCAATTTAAACTTAATAGTGTGGAGGTATTTAATATAGTCATAGTATGAGAGAAAGTGGTGGCACTTAAAAATAGATGGGCAATTGGGATAAAATAAGGTAGAAGAAAGCTATATGAAAGAGATAGAATTAGTTGGATTGATTTATAACCACCAGATCAGTGATACTTCATTTGGGGTTCAGGAATTTTTATGTGGATAATTGTATTTCAACATAATTTGTCTCATTTGTAGTCATCATATATTACAACATAATTATTATATCCATTTAAAAACATTATAGAACTCAACAGAAAATTTGATATTAAAGATTCAGAAGAAATGTAAGAAAAATATTAAAGACCAATTTTGAGGCACTCATTAAGGTTAAACTGTTTACATACATATGTATTTATATGTGTGTATATGCACGTATGTACATATACATATGTGCATATACACACATATATGGAAAGGTAATCAGTATTCTTAAAACTATTATCTCTACTAAGGCAGTTTGAAAGAAATATTGGGGCTGACTTTTATATGGTGGGCTAATTCTAAAACAAAACAAAACTGTGCAAGAAAAGGTAAAAGGGAGCAGTTATGTTATACAAATGGGGTGAGAAATAAAGAACTAATTCAGAGGAAGCAAGTGGGGGTGGAAGCCTGGAAATGTTGGAAGAGTTGAAAAGGAAACAACATGCACATCTGAAAAGGTGTAGAAGTCTTCTGAACATGTAAAGAGATGGGAAAACAGGGGGACAGAATTTGGGAGGGACTTTAAGAGGGTCTGTAGTTTGGGATTTATAAGGGTAGGGGGAGATGAAGTGGGAGGGATTTTTGGAGGGACATGTGGATTGGGATTGGAGGTCTGTAGATTTCACCAGATTGCCCATGTTGTTCATGAGATAAAAACAGTTAAGAACCCCTATGTTAGTAGATCACAAAATGGCATGATGGGGGCAAATTTAAAATGCCTTAAATTCTTTAGAAATTCAGTCCTTGAAAGTATAGATATGTAGTATCTGAATGGCTAGTGCTGATGAGACTAGAGAAAGAATATTATGTAATAGTCAGCTGGGGCTGGGATTTCAGCTCTGCTGTAGGAAAGGTCACTCTCTCCATTTAGCTCTCAGAGCTCTGCCAAAGCATTCCCTATGCCCCCAATAAAGAGAAACAAGGAAATGCAAAGAACAGCATCAACCAGAAGCATTCATGAGAAAGAAGATCAATTATTTTAAATGCAGTCTTTAACAATTAAAAAAAAATTAGGAATGGAAAGATGCCTAGAAACAGGTGACATTTGGACCCATTTTAAATAAATATAGCAAGGAATTTTCAATTTCTCCATTTTAAAAAATTATTTTTGTCTTTTCTCCCTCAATATTTTAGTCTACTGAGATAGCTAGGAGTTTAAACATGCACATATATAGGTGCACACACATGGAAACACACACACAGAGTCATATACCTTCCCACTTAACTTTTGTCCCTATAATGTCCAAGGACTAGGCATGTTGCTGCAGCTGTGGCTGTTCATGAGTCAGGGAAGCCCAAGGACCTCTCTCCTCTTTGCTCTAACTTGAGATCTTTAAAGACTCCATTGTTCATGAGGAAAACCCTGCTCTCTAGTCCTGGTCTCACATCAGCTTCCTCTTTCCATAATGGAATGAATTATAGTTCCCAGAGTCTTCAGCAGCTTAGCTCTTCTGGCAAGGCAGGCAGTCCAAGCTTTGCTAGAGGAATGTAAAAGAGAGAAGGCAGTTAAGGAAAATGCGAATAGGGAAAACAAAGAGCATTTGTAAGGAGGTCATCTAATGTATTTATCCCTCTAGGGCAGGCACCTAATTAAATGGAACTGATGTACCAGTTGTCTGTAAGGCTCTCTCAGAGGATTCAGAAATGTTTGTTAGGAAAACTAAGTATGCATATGTCTATATAGATATCTATTTGAATATATTATATCCCTTTCTAGGGCTAAGAGTAGCAAAAAAGCCTAATGTTGGAAGAGATGGGCATTAAAGAATGCTATGTTAATGATACTAAAAAAATGAACTTAGAAATTAAAGGGAAGTGGACAATACCAGACTCAAAACTAGCTCTGATGTCATTCCAAGGTTATGAGACCTTTGTGCATGAACATAGGTGTTAATAATCTCTTCCTTTCAAAATAACATTACATTTCTTTGAACATACTTAAAAAAACCCTTTTATATAAGCATCCCCTCAGTGAAAATGTGTAAAATACTTGAGGGAATGAACTATAGTGTTTCACATATAAGACCCACTTAATAAATAAATGCTGAATTTAACTGAATTTCCATTTTCCACATTTCTTCACTTTACCTGCTCCTTATTTATAAACAATACTAGGTTCACTTCATCTTTTTGAACAGCTTTTTGGCTGGGATTATTTTTTTTATTTCAAACAAATTTATCTGTCCTTCATACAAATGGCATGATTATTATTATATTGGTAGGTTTTGTCTTATTATGCATTTTATGCTATGCATGTATCAGGAGACTAAGTGATGGATGCATTTTCATAAACTTTATACAAACATAATATCTGCAATAAAAATCTTTATTGTGATTTTAATTGATAATCCTGGAAGAGAGTGCACTAATGGATATGCTGCATGTATAATATTCTGTAATCACAGGCAATAGAATTATCAAAACAAAAAGCATGAGTGAAAGTTAGAAATCTTTCTTTAGGAGTTGGCTAGTATACAGTGATATGATAATAAAGAGATCAGGATCTTGCTTTTGTGTGAGTGACAGGGAAGAAATTGCATCTCTTAAGATTTTTTAAGAATTATACCAAGGCACAACTCCAGAGCTCTCCGATTCCGAATTTTGTCTACAATGTCTACCCCCATTCCAAAGGTGGGGACTAGATGGGAATTTTAAACATTTTAGATTTTTAAAAAACCATCTCTTCTTCCTTTGTCATCCTCTCCCTGCTCTTTTTTTTTAATCTCTAGCCAACTTTCATTTCTCTTTCTTTGCTTTTACATTCTCAGCATCTAGATCTTCTGGGCAAGTACTTCCTATAACACCATCTCTACTGTTACCATGCTATCACTATACTTACCAATATCATTACAGAGGCTCAGATATAGGGGACTGATTAGCTCCTTTCATAATACCCAGCATGTGATCAGAGTTCACATTCATGAATCTGATTAGTCAATCTTCACAGTTCCTTATGACAGAAATTCAGCATTATTTACTTTATCATATAGGGGGCAAGATAAAAACACATTGACCTCTTTTCATTGAAATAATCTACATTCATGCATTTTAAAAAGTGCATTACCACATATAATATTAGACTTTTTTGATGTGTTGGTTCATTTTCCTGATTTTTTTTTCCCTTTAATATTCTCTGTTATAAGGGGTGACTGGATTGGGGGGAGAAGGGATTCAGGAATATACTAATATAAAAATGAAAGCTATCAACAAAACAAGAGTTTGAAGGTCATAAGAGTATTTATTAAAAACGCACCATGTAGCATGATGTGGAATCGGCTCTAGTATAAGATATAAGGAGCTATATATATATACACATGGATATATAGATGCATACACACATGTATATCAAGCTAGAAGTAGAATTCCTGCTTGAAATTTCAGCTCCATATTAATTGTATGACTGAACAAGTTGTGTAACTTTTCTGATTTTCAGTTGCCTCATCTGTAAAATAGCAATGGTAACATTAAGATTACCATCTTAACAGGCCTGTTGTAAGGATTTAATGAGATAATGTCCACAAAGAATTACACAACAATTAAGTTCCTTGTAAATGTGAGTTATTGTTACTGTTAACATATTGCCATTATTTCTTTAAATTTATTTTTTGACATTTACATGGAAATTAAATAAATGAAATTCCACAAGCTATGATTCATAGTTTAGCACTAGAAGGGACCTTCAAAGCAACATGGTCCAATGCACATTTTACCAATGAACCTGGGCCCTAGAGAAGTAAATGACTTGCCAAAAATTACATAGGAAGTAAATATCAGAGATAACAACTACACTCATGTCCTCTGACTTAAGAGACAAATATTCTGGACTTTTGCAAAAGTCAATGCTTACTTTAATTTGGAGATTTTTCAGTAAATAAACAAAAAAAATCTTTATTTCAGTTTGGCTAATCCTTAGAATTCAAGTAATTAAAGAAATAGTAGAGTCACAATATCATGCTTTTTTAATAGAAGCACTGAGTTTTAATAGTGATATTAAAATTTGGTCTTCTGTGTTTTAATGTTGTATTGGGTACAGTTTCCCACATAGGAATGAAATTGCATACGACTTCTCAGAAATAAGTCAGCACAACACAGACTACCTAACAATGGTAGGGCTAGCAATATTTGAATGCAAATTGCTAACATCTTTTTCTTATAGAAGATCAAGAAAATTGAGAAGATATTCTTTGAGACTTGACAGGGAAACTGTTGAAACCACAGTAATATGCAACAATTTGGAGGTTGTGATTCTGACTTAGTAGAATTTAAGTTGTTAAGGAAGTAAACGATTTCAAAATTCCACCTTGATAATGGGTAACTTGATATATTTCTTTCTCAACTGAATCTTAAGTAGACACAATTCCTCATGATCACTGCAGTTTCTAAGCAATTCTCTAATGATTCTGATTGCTCTGTCTTTAGAGAATTATAGAATCTGAGTGCAAAGGACCCTTAACAGCCATCTAGTCCACGTAATAAACCAAAGCAATTCCTGCAATACAATTCTGAACAACTGGACAGCTAGCCTTTGTGTAAAGATGTCAACTTCTCTAGGCCATCCCATCCTTATTTTTGATAGTTCTGCTGGCTATAAAATTTTTCAGCAGCATGGTATATTTGAATGGAGCTTAGTTTCAGAGTTATAGTTATATATATGGTTTCAACGTTGACACGTGCCACCTGTGTGGTCTTGGCCAATTCACTTAACTTCCCTGGGCCTCAGTTTCTTCATCTGTACAATGAAGGGATTGGGCTATATGGCCTTAGAGACCTCACTCAGTTTTAGATAAATAAACCTGTGATCTTGTGTGAGGTCTGAATTTCCTTCTTTAGACAGATTATATTAGCAATTGAGTAGAAGGTAAACAGTAATGGAGAGAGAGTTGAGACACAAAGTTCAACCAGAAGGCTATTCCAATAATCCAGAAATGTGGTGATTGCAGCAGCAAGCACCCTAGCATACCCAGGATGGCTGCTAACCCAAGTTCTTAGATCTGCTTTTCTAAAGGAAAGTGACTTAAAAAGGGTTAACAATCTTACTTTCATCAAACATATATCATTTACCTATTTCAAGAGAAAAAGTCAGCACCCTGAACTTGAGAGAATATAAACAGAAGTTACAAACAGACAAAAAATACAGACAGAGAAACAGATCAGCAGACAAAGTTTCCACCTCTCTGACCATTAAATCCATACCTAGTTAGTTACCAGAGAGGGTAGCAATCCAGAACTGATGGTATTTGGTCAAGAAGGACATGCTGAAGGTTTTTATTGTGCAAGTGCTCCTTCACTTCCCTTTCCATATACTCTTTCATTCTCTATCTTCTTCACAATGTGAAATCTACACTCTTGTACCTCACATCTCTCTTTTTTTTCTGTTAAACTTTGTTTTTGCTTCCTTTATGAATCTTTATTCTGCCTAACAACATGGAGAATGAAGTTCTGTAATTCTCTTTACTTTTTCTTCCAGAAGGGAAATTATTCTAGAACATAAGTAACTTTAATTTGACTATGGAATAAATGCAAATATCCCCTAATCTGGGCAAATAATGGATCAATTTCCATTACCATCCATAAAATTTGAACTTTTTCAGCCTCATTTATTGAAACTACTTGTGAGTCTTTACATTTCAATTTTAAGCATGTAGTTAAAAAAATCTTTTAGCCAATTATCTCTATGCTAAATTTCATAATCATAGCCAGAACTACCTACCCTTTAGTTACTTAGCAATCTCCTCTTTTTTTCCTCAAATTTGGTAGATACCCTAATCCATTGTATCAATTTGCTAAATCTCTAATTGTTTCACTTTTTCTTCTCTTATGTATCTTACCCTGTATTATCAACTACATGTTCTGTGTCCTTCTTGAATCTTCCTTTAGTCTCTGCTCCTTAGAATTCATTAGTAAATCCTTTTTTGATCCTCCATGATTTGCTGTCTATCCTCCATAATTGACCATGATCCTGTATCTCTCTTAAACCTGGAAGAACAATTTGACAAGCTTATGGACTTAGAAATTTTCCTTCAAATTTTCCTCAATTTATTACAATTTTATTTTTCTTTCATTTATGCTTTGAACATGTTTCACACATCCAAAGCCCTCTAAGTCAATTATTTTGTCTGTTATCATTTGCTTCAAATACTTCTCTCTTTTCTTCTACTCATATACCCACAAATTGGAAATAGGATATTCTTTAGATATTTTCTAATAAAATAATCCAGTTTATCCTACTCCAATGTTTTCATTTTATATATGTGTGTATAACTGTATTTATGGAATTCTAACTAGAAATTTGGAAATCATTTAGACCTAGTGTTCTTTACATGTTTTGTACCATCGAGCACATTGGCAATCATGTGAATCTTATGGACTCCTTCTCAGACTAAAGCTTTTAAATCTATAAAATAAAATATATAGAATAATGAAGGAAATTATGTTTGAAAAGATTCATTGAAGAATATTTTTAAGAATCATAGGGTCAGGGGTGGCCAGATAGCACAGCGAGTAAGAACACCGGCTCCAGTGTTGAGAAGACCTGGAGATTGAATCCCAGGCTCAGACACTTAGCACCCACCCAGAAACACCTGGCTGTGTAACCTTGAGCAAGTTACTTAACCCCAATTGCTTAGGGGCAGCCAGGTGGCTCAGCGAGTAAGAGCACCGGCTCCAGTGTCGGGATGACCTGGATCAAATCCGGGCTTGGATACTCAGTACCACACTCAGAAATAATAACTGGCCGTGTAACCTTGAGCAAGTTACTTAACCCCAATTGCTTAAAAAAAAAGAATCATAGGGTCTAGGTTATAAATCCTTTACCTAGTTAGACTTTTTAAAATTTTACATATGAAGATAATTATACCCAGAGTAGAACTGACTTGTCTAAAATAATATGGTTACAAAGAGTGGAGTGAGAGCCAATATTCAAAAACCAGGTTGACGTGAAATGACTCCATTTTACCACACTACAATACATATACATCATGTATTGTATTGATGTGTGAGTATACATTAGACATGTGTGTATAAATTCTTACATATGTTCATGTATGTATGGAACATATTCATACTTACATACATAGATTTTGTATACATGTATATATGCATGTAATAGGACAAAATATGTGATTTCATTTGTATGGGGAAAACATGATGAGTAAACTTCGTTTTCCAATGCAGATTCTATGGAGACACAGACATATACATATACCACTCATACATACTACATATGTTAATATGGCATTGTAGCTAGAGGACTGACCTCTGAATCAGGAAGGCCTGAGTTCAAATTCTCTCTCATATATACTAGCTGTATGATCATAGGCATATCACTTAGCCTCTCTTTATTCCTGTCAACTATCTCATATTATTAATTGCAGTTGAATTGATTATCTATAGTAGCTAAGTGAGATTCTATATAGGGATTTCCCTTCCCTTTCCTAATGAAGTCATAAGTCTGAAAACAAAAATCTAAATATTAGTCATGTTCTAGCTATATTTATTAAATGATAATTATTCTCTTGAGACAAAAATAAGCAACTCTAGTAGTTCATTCTTCTTTACAGCTGGCTAGAAAGCATAGTGGATGTAGTATTGGACTTGGGACCTAGAAAACCTAAATTCAAATGCTACCTGTACGTTTACTAGCTGTGTGACTCTGGATAAGCCTCTTAATCTTTTTCAGCCTTAATTTCCTTATCTGTAAAATGAAGATAATTAAGATCTTTCCCTTGCAGTGTTTTTGTTCATATTAAAGAAAATAGGTAAAGTACTTTGCAAATCCTAAAGCAATTTTTAAATGTAAACTCTTATTGCATTGGAGATAATTTGGGGATAGGTAGAAAGATTGTATTTTGTTTCCATTCTTCAAGTTCTCAGAACCATTTTTACTGCTCTTAAAGTTTTACAAAAATTCAAACCTCCTAGATCCTCTAGTAGGTAGCTCATATGAACTTCCTTTGTCTATAATAATAATCACAATCTTCATAATGATGATAAAATCCTAACTAAGTGAAACCATTGCTCCCTTAAGGATTGTGGTTTTTTTTAATGAAGAAGTTTAAATTAAAAAATTATTGACACTGGGCTTTTTCATACATTTTCCCCCTCATTAATAAGGTTTATCTGCTTCCAATACAGGTAGGTAAACTTATGCTAGACTTTTCCTGAAGGAATGACTTAATGTGATTGGTCCATTTACTAAAAGAAAGGACTGTGCAAAACTACCTCATGGTCTCCCCAGCCCAATTTTCCTTACTATTTTTATTATATAAAATTTAATATTTTGAGAAAAGGGTACTTTGATAGTCTTATAGAGAAAATATATTTCCATATAAAGAGGAAAATTCCAATCTACTCCACAGTTCTCTTGGTAACATTTCTTTTTCTCAGTCAATGTTTGCTAAGACTCCTTCTCTTTATGCATTATCCTTTACCCCCTGTGCCATATCCCCAAAATCTCATCTACTTCATGAACTGCTCCCCTTTGAATCAGCTACCTCTATTCAGAAATTTGCATTAAACTTTGTTGGACATTAGGACAATGACCTCGTTATCTCTTTTACAAATATCATAAATCTTCGTGACATCCATGACACTTAACAAATAGCAATAAAATATTATGAAAGAAGGCTAAGATAAAGTCACTTCTTGTTGAGTATTTAAGTCATAGTGCAATATTAATTTCCTGTTTAGAGTTGAGTGAATACTTATATGGCATAGCCTCTTTGGCAGATCTTAAAATATTAGTGACATTTACCATGCAAATCACAGATAAGTCATCCTCAATCTCATTTCCTTGTCTAGAAATAATGTTTCTTTTTCTTTGATGCAACCCCATTATTCTATTTTGTGTCAGAGAGAGACTATAAAATATGCTAGTGGTCATTATTCACAAGGGTAGTATCATGTAGAGCAATAGACTGACAATTTTTCTTAGGAAGGGAAGGGAATAAGCCTTTGTTAAGCTGTTATTAGTGCCAGTCACAGGGCTCAGCACTTCACAAATGTTACCAAGTTAAAGTCTCACAACAACCTTGTTATGGAAAGAATATTGATGAAACCAAATAATTTTGAATTCTACTTAATGGCCACTAAGATATACACTTAACAATAAAAGTTAATCTAGGTAAATCTTTTGAAATAGTTTTTTTCTCCTTTCTTTAGGAAACAATATCAGGGAAGATTTTCAGAAATGATACTAGAAATTTAACTGAATAGTTTTTTTCTTTTGTTTTAGGTGACAAGATTTAATTTGAAGTGTGTTCCAATCCATTCCACTATATAAACATTGTTAGTCCTTTCTATGTCTCAGGCACTGATGTTTAGAGGATCATATATTTAGTTCTGGAAAGGAGTTTAGATGCCATCAAATTGATTCGTCTCATTTTATTGAAGAAGAAACTGAGGTACAGAGAAATTAAGTGGCTCACCCAAAGTCACCTGGATGACACAAATGGGGACAGAAATTTATACTGTTTATGAAACTTAAAAGAAATTAAGAACAACTAGGTGACCAATAAAAAAGTGAGGCATTTATTCGGGATCAAGGAATTATAATTTGGGGCAAGGATCCCCAAAGAGGGAAGTTAAATAAGGTTTATATACACTTAAGAGAGATAGCTAACTGTGTGGATGGAACAGCAAGTGACAAGCTGTTTAATATTTTAACTGTAAAGTCAATTGAAATGCTGAGTTTGGGGAGGTGTAAAGCCATGCATGAGCAGCTTTTCAGAGGACTGCTGCTATGAACAACTTTCAAGGTTCTGATTACATAATATAGTGGGCTCTCTATTCATTCAATAACAATCAGAGCAAAACATTTACAGAAAATCACGGTACAGCATTCACAATGTAACAACTTATCACAGAAAATCAAAATACAGCATTCACCATGTCACAACTCAACAAATTATCACTAAAATGGCCACATAGTTTTCACCAAAATGTTCACATAGTTTTAAACAAAGTACATTCATTTAACCAATCACAAAATCATTAATCCAATCACAAAGTACAAAAGTCAAAGTTATGCACCCCTATGTCACAGTAAATCATAATCTTCTCAGTCAGTACACAGTATCCACATTAAGTCTTCTTTCAGCTTGGCTTAAGGCTGGCTCTCAGCTTCCATAGCTCCTCTTCTATGGTTCCAGCTCCAACTGTCACCTGGGTTCAAAGATAAGCAGCTTCCAGTTCCTTGTCCAGCTCCTTGTCCAGCTCCTTGTCCAGTTTTTTCAGACAGTTCCTGTTCCATATTGAAGTTCACAATGTCCAGTCAACCTCAAGTCCTACGCAGTTACCATTTCTGGGAAGACAAAGCTTGAAAGAGCCACAATAATATTCATCCACATTGCCAGCTATCTGCCTGTGAAATAAACTCAGACCCACCAATAAGGTCTGAAAACTCAACACAAATTATCAACATAGAAATCAACACGGACCAATAAACAAGGTCCAAGAGGTCAGCAGAAATCATCAACATAGAAATCAACACAGATCCACAAACAAAGTCCAAAAGGTCAGCACAAATCATCAGTAAGGTCCCAGATCCTCCAAAAACCTCCTCCAGGACTTCTGTAAACATACAACCAGAAAATCCTTTTAGGGCTTCCAGTAAGGTCCCCGGGTTTCTGTACAAAGCATCACAAACAAACATCAACACAGACAGAGCAGAGAGCTGGAATACCACAAGTTTTCTCCTTCCTGAATCTGCCACCACAATAGTCCTCAGTTTTGCTGCCTCAAGCCCTGGGGCTCTCCTTATATATGGTCATTAGCTACTCCCCAGGAGTTCACAAGTTCTAGGGTTCAAAAGTTGTGGGGTTCATGTGTTCTTTTCCTTAACAGAATTGATACAAGCCTCAGAAGAAACTTGAACTGAAACAAGGTGTTAATTCAATAGTTGAAATAAGGTGTACTTCTGTGCTTGCCATTGTAGTAATGGAGGAAGTAATCTATATGCTAGGACAGCAGTGGAAGTGCTGGTTTCTGGAGGCAGATTTAACCCAGTTTTGTTAAGTTTGAATGATCTTTGTTAACACAACTTAGACCAGTCACAGAAGTGACAAAAGCTTTGATGAAGCTTTTTCAACATTGTCAAAGCCCAGAAAAAATGATATTTTCCAATTCAGTTTCACATTCCTCACTTTTGGCCAAATCAGCATCCTAAAAGTAGATGAAGACCAATCAGGAGACATAAAAGGATTAACCTGCTATTGAGCTAATTGAATCAGATCCCAATACTAGAAGAACACATAGGCAGCACTTAATCTCCAAAAACATAACAAAGTGCATACAAGGAGAGTGAAGCATCCTTGAAAAGGCAGATGGATAACATCCTTAAAGCCAGAAGAGCCACCAAGGGTAGGAGGAATCAAACTCAACCTTTCCATAGAAGGAAACTTCAGAGACAGGAATGCCAAAAATTTTCTCTCTCCACCAAAGGGTTATAGGTTAGAAGTGACCAGCTCCCAATGTCCACTTAATCAGCACATTTCACTTTGAATCTTAAATGTTTTTTGTAGCTGTTTGATCTCTGGAAACATCTTCCCTTAAGATGTCTTCCCTCAGGACAGCTCTTGAGCAGACTTCTCTTTAGTAGATTTCCATATCACTTGTTGATCCTTGAATGCTCTTGCTAAAATCTTTTACAAAACAGACTTCAACACAATATAGGTCAACTTCTTAAACATTACTTCTCCAATAACAAAGTAATGAGGTAATAACTACTTTAAACCTTGTGATATTGATCTTATTAACAAAACAGTCATAAGAAAAACATGAAATTAGGAAACATAGTTCACTTGAAAATTACAGACAATTTCAATTCTTAAATACTTCTTGCTATTTTTTCTTTCTAAATCCTGTACTTGTTATAAACATTGTCACCAAAGAAACTGAAGAATCTTAAAAGTTTATGAGAATCTGACTTAAAAATTAATCTTTCTGATTAAATTTTTTTTTACCAAAGTGACCTATAAGCTAAAGGTAAGAGTATTTTTCTAAATTAACATTGACTAACTTACCATGATGTAAGTTAACAAATTGTTACTTTGACATATTTGAGAATTTAAATATAAATTGAGAAATCAAAAGCTAAATAATTTAAAGTGCCACAGAAGATAGAATTCTTAGATAGAATACAGACATATAATATAATTTGTATCTATACATATATGTTCTTTTCTCAAAAATTTCACTCAATTTCTTTGTAATCATTTAGAACTCCAATTAATCCAATTATTATTATGTTAAATTGATTAATTCTTATTAATTATGTTAAATTGATTAATTCTTATTAGTTACCCTTCCTTACAAGGAGTAGATACTGATAATGATCTAATCCTCATATTAAACCATAACTGAAGAGCACTTCTTATAAGATGACCTTTGATAAACAAATAGATTTACTTCTAAGTTGATACCAATGGTAACAAAAGACAAAGGTAAATAAACCAAGGAAATTTTGTACAAAGAACAGTGCACATCAGTTGAGTTAATGTATAGTAAAACAAATCTGTACTTCAAGATATGCTCCATGAACAGGTGTTAGTCCCACAAATAATAATAACTAAATAAAATAGGATTTCTTATCAGGGTAACACAAAATACTCCACAAGCCACCTCCTCCAAGAGGAATTATTGAATTGAAGTTCTTTTATCATATTATTATCTCCCCTTTCAGGATTCTAAAGGTAATTCTGAGGGCCCATGGCAACACATGTTTCCTACACAAGTGCCTCACTAGTATCATACTTTAAATTGAGCTCAGTCACTCTAGGAACTTTGTATCTATAAAGGGAAATGTTCTCTTTGGTGTGTAATCAGGGATTTTTTATTTGTTCTTCTAGTTTTTGTAGTTGCATACCCAATTCATTGATTTGCTCTATTTTTGAAGTACACATTTAGAGATATAATTTTTCCTCTAATTATTATTTTGGCTTCATACCACAAATTTTGACACTGGTTCATTGTTATTCTCTTTAATTAAATTATTTTTTTCTTCCATGGTATTTTTTAACCAACTCATTGTTTAGGATTAGATCATTTAGTTTCCAACTAAATTGTAATCTGTGCTTACACAGACCTTCATTGAATATAAATTTTATTGTATCATGGTCTGAAAAACATACATTTAATATTTATAATTTTCTGCATTCCTTTGTGCACTAATTCATGGTCAATTTTTTTTTTAGTGAAGATGCCATCTACAGGTGAGAAAAAGGACATACTCCCTTCAATGATCATTAAGTTTTCTCCAGAGATGTATTATATGTAAGTTTTCTAGATTCTGTTCATCTCTTTAACTTCTTTCTTGTTCAATTTGTGATTTATCTAGTTCTGAGAGGAATAGTTTGAGGTCCCCTATTATTATTTTATCTATTTTCTCCTGTATTTTTTTTTTCCTTTTTAGGATTTGTATGCTATGCCATTCAGTACATATTGTTTAGGATTGATACTATTGTATTGTCTATTGTGCCTTTTAGCAAAATGTAGTTTTCTTACTTAGACTTTCTCATTAGGTCTATTTTTGCTCTTGTATTGTTTGCTACCCCTCCCTCTTTTTTGTCAGTTGAAGCATAATAGATTCTACTTTAGCTCTTTATTTTATCTCTCTGTATTTCTCTTTAAGATATGTCTCTTATAAACAACATATTGTTGGTTCTGGTTTGTAATCCATTCTGCTATCCACTTCCATTTTATGGGTAAGTTCATCCCATTCACATTCACAGTTTTGATTACTAACTGTGCATTTCCCTCCATCCTATTTTCCTATTTTCTTCTGTTCACTTTTTTCTCTCTCTTTCCATTCCATCCCTCCTCTAAAGTCTGTTTTGCTCCTGACTACTGTGCTCTTTTATCTGACTTCCCCTTCATTTCCTCCATTTCCCCTTCCCCACCCACTTCCCTGAAAAGTAAGATGAATACACACACATCACATACATACATATGTCTATATAAATGTGTATGTATGTATTCCCTTTTGAAAATATTTATTTATTTATTTTTATCTTTTAGTTTTCATCATTCATTTCTACAAGATTTTGATTTCCAAATTTTTCCCCATCTCTCCTCTATACCCCCACCCTAAGATGGCAACTATACTGAATACTCTTTCCCCCAATCTGTCCTCTCTTATATCCTCCATTCCTCCCTTAATTTCTTGCAGAGCAAGATGGATTTCTATTCCCCATTGCCTGTATATCTTATTTCCCAGTTGCATAAAAACACATTTTTTTAACATTTGTTTTTAAAACTTTGAGTTCCAGATTCTCTTGCTTCTTCCCTACTAACCCACCACCACTGGGAGTGCAAACAATTCAATATAGATTATATATGTGTAGTTATGCAAAACATTTTCCTGGTGGTCATGTTGTGAAAGACTAACTATATTTCCCTCCATCCTATCCCAACCCCAACTTATTCTATTTTCTCCTTTAACCTTGTCCCTTTTCAAAACTCTTTGCTTCTAAATACCCTCTCACCCAATCTGTCCTCCCTTCAATCTTTCCCTCCTTTTATCATCTTACCCCCTAATTTCTTGTAGGGTAAGATACACATTTGAGTGTGGATGCTGTTCACTCTTTAAACAAAATCCAAAGAGATTGACTCATTCCCTTTCACCTTCCTGCTCTTCCTCTCCATTGTAACAGCTTTCTCTTACCTCTTTTATGTGAGATAAATTACCCTAATCTATCACTCCCTTTCTCCTTCTCCCAATATATTCCTCTCTCACCCCTTAATTTTATTTTTTTAGATATCATCCCTTCATATCCAACTTATCCTGTGCCCTCTGTCTATGGATACATATACACACATGCACACTGTCACATGTGTATACACACACATATATTTATGTATACATATATATACATATATATGAACACAAATACATGTGTATTCCCTTCAATTATCCTCATATTAAAAAAGGCTAAGGATTTACAAATAGCATTTTTCCATGTAGGAAGGTAAATAATTCAACTTTAATTAAGTTCTTTATAATTTCTTTTTTCCAGTTTTCCTTTTCAAGTTTCTCTTTCTTCTTGGATTTGAAAATCAAATTTTCTGTTTAGCTCTAGTCTTTTCAACAAAAGTCCCTGAAAGTTCTTTATTTCATTGAATACCCATTTTTTCTCCTGAAGTGTTACACTCAGTTTTTATGGATAGGTAATTCTTGGTTTTAATCCTAGCTCTGTTGACCTCCAGAATATCATATTCCAAGCTCTTTCATTCCTTTATATAGAAGCTGCTAGAACTTGTGTTATCCTGATTGTGTTTCCACAATACTCAAATTGTTTCTTCCTGACTTCTTGCAATATTTTCACCTTGACATGGGAACTCTGGAATTTGGCTATAATATTCCTAGGAGTTTTCTTTTTGGGATCTTTTTCAAAAGGAGGTTGGTGAATTTTTTCAATTTCTATTTTGTCCTGTGGTTCTAGAATATCAGGGCAGTTTTCCTTGAGAATTTCTTGAAAGATGATGTCTAGGTTTTTTTTTTGATCATGGCTTTTAGGTAGTCCAATAATTTTTTAATTTTCTCTCCTGGATCTATTTTCCAGGTCAGTGGTTTTTCCAATGAGATATTTCACATTGCCTTCTAATTTTTAGTGTTTTGTTTTTCGTTTTTTTTCTAGTATCTTGATTTCTCATAAAGTCATTAGCTTCCATTTCCTCCAATCTAATTTTGAAGGAATTATTTTCTTCAGTGAGTATTTGAATTTCCTTTTTCATCTGCCCAATTCTGTTTTCTAAGGCATTTTTTTCCTCATTTTCTTTTTGGGCCTTTTATTGCCATTTGAGTTAGTTTGTTTTTCAGATTGTTATTTTCTTCAGTATTTTTTTTTTGGTGTCTTTAGTAGACTGTTGATTTGCTTTTCATGATTTCCTTGCATCTTTCCCATTTTTCTTCCCAGTTTTTCCTCTACTCCTCTTACTTGATTTTCACAATTCCTCTTTAGCTCATCCATGGCCTGTGATCAGTTTATATTTTTCTTGGAGGCTTTTGATGTAGGAGTTTTGACTTTGTTCTCTTCTGGTTCTATATTTTGATTGTCTTTGTCACCAAAAAATGATTTTATAGTTTGTTTTATGCTTCCTCTGCTTTCTCATCTCAACAGCCAATTACTTGACCTTTATGCTCCTTGCCATGGTACAACTATCCTTCCAGTATTGTGGAGAGTATTGTGTCACAAATTTCTTGGGCTCTGTGCAACTGTTGTCAGAGCTTATTCTGGGCACCTGCCTCACAACTGTGAAGATGACTCCCTATCCACAGCCTCAATGAACTCTGCCATGCTAGAGTTCCTCACCCCAGGACCGCCTCTGAAGACTGTGACCCATATCCAAGCAGGGTAAAGCAAGAGAAACCTGCCTCAGCACCAGCAGTGAGATTCCTGCAATTGTTGTCTGGACAGTTTCTTGGTCCCCCTACAATCTGTAGGACTGGAACCCAGGAGGGGCCAGGTCATGCTCTTCCATCACTCAGGATCAACAGAGTTCCCCACTGATATTTTACTTTCTCTTTGGTGTGTATGAGTTGAGAAGTTTGAAAACCACCACAGCTGCCAGTGTTTCACTTTCCTGAAGTCTGCTCTGGCCATCTGTGCCACTTCTCTGAGCTAGCAGGACTCATGCAGGACTGTGATTCACTCCCAGCCTGGTGCAATACACCCTTCCTGTAAGCCTGTCAAGCTGCCTTCAGTGGGAGATTTGTTTCTGTTGCTTTGTGTGTTCTGTTGCTCTAAAATTTGTTTTGACTCACGTTTATAGGTATTAGAGGTGGTTGGAGTGGAAGCTCAAGGAAGTTCCTGCTTTTACACTGCCACCTTTGCTCTGTCCCATGTATTCTTATTTTGAATCAATTTAGATGTGTTAGATTTCAAGTATTCCCTGGTCCCCCAACCATTTCCACCTCCACTGTAAAAACTGTTTCTTCTGTGCCTCTTTTATATGAAATAATTTTGCCCATTCTTCCTTTCCCTCCTCCCATCTCCCTCTCTTTCTTACTTATCTATTTTTATAATATCATCCCTAACATAATCAATTCCCTCTTGTGCCTGCTTTCTATGTAGAATCCTTCTAACTATCCTACAATGATAAAGTTCTTAGAAGTCTCATGTATCATTTTCCCATATAAACAGTTTATCCTTATTGAATCCCTCATGATTTCTCTTTAATGTGTATTTTTAAAAATTCTTTGCTAGAGTCTTGTATTTTAAAGTCAAATTTGGCTCTGTTCCTTTCATTAGGAATGCTTCAAAATGTTCTATTTCATTAAATGTGCAGATTTGCCCTTTATGGACTACACAACTTTATTCTGGGTAGGTTTATTCTTGGTTTTATTCCAAGTTAATTTGCCTTCCAGAATATAATATACTAAACACTCCACTCCTTCAATGTGGCATCTGCTAAGTCTTGTGTAATCCTTACTGTGACTCCACAGTATTTGAATAGTTTCTTTCTAGCTTCTCTGTAATTTGGCTATAATATTTTTATGAGTTGTCAAACTTATTTCACATTATGGATAATGCTTCCTCTTGGTTTTAAGTAAACACTACTTATTATTTTAAGAAAGTTTCCATCAATATGCACCCTTTCTACCTTTTTTGTTTTTTAAAATAGGAATGGATTTTATATTTTGTTAAAAGTATTTTCTACCTCTATTCATAAAGAATAGATTTTTTTTCTTACAAAGGTGGCCAATTATGCTCAAAATTTTCCTAATATTTAACCATCCCTCATTACTGGTATGAATCCTATGTACTCACAGTGTATGATCCTTATGTTATAATGCCATATTATCCATTTAACATTTTACTTAAAATTTTTGCATCAATGTTCATTAAGGAAATTGATCTATAGCTCTCTTTCTCTATTTTTTCACTCCCTTCTATATGTATTAAAACCATATTGTAGGGGCTGCTAGGTGGCACAGTGAGTAAAGTGCCTGCCCCAGAGTCAGGAGGACCTGAGTTCAGTTCCAGCTTCAGACTCTTAACATCCACACACACACACACACACAAAAAAAAACAAAACTAGCCATGTAACTTTGGGAAAGTTCCTTAATCCCTATTACCCTCCAAAAAAGGCAAAAACAAAACAAAACAAAACATATTGTGTGGTAACTGATTTAACCATTCTGGAGAGCAATTAGGAACTATGCCTAGAGGGCTATGAAACTATGCATAGAGTTTGATCCAACAATACCACTTGTCTGCATCTCAAAGAGATAATAAAAAGGGGGAAAGATCTGTATTTCCCAAAATATTTATATCAGATCTTTTTTGCTGGCAAAGAATTAGAAATTGAGGAAATGTCCATCAATTGGGGAATGGCTCAACAAATTGCAGTATATAAAAGTAATGGCATATTATTGTGCTAAAAGAAATGATAAGCAGACAGATTTCAGAAAAAATCCTGAAAAGACTTATATGAACTGATGCTGACGGAAGTAAGCAGGACCAGGTGAACACTGTACACAGACAAAAGCAAATTGTGTGATGATCAGCTTTGACAGACTTAGCACTTCTGAGCACTATAATGATCCAAGACAATTCCAAAGACTCATGATGAAAAATATTATCCATATCCAGAGAAAGAATTGTTTAGTCTGAATGCAGATCAAAGCTCACTATTTTCACTTTTTTTGTTTTTGTTTCTTTCTTTCTTTTCATTTTTCTAGTTTGTTCTGATTCTTCTTTCATAATATGTCTAATGTGGAAATATTTCTAACATGATTGCACTTGTATAACCAACCTATAAAAAATTGCTTGCTCATTGGGGTGGAGGAAGGGGAGAGAGGAAGGAAGAAAAATCTGAAGCTCAAAATCTTATAAAAAAAAAAAAACAAGCACTGAAACCTCTATATGTAATTGGAAAAAGTAACTACTTACAAAAAGAAAAAAAAATATGTCATAAAAGGAATATGGTAGGACTTCTACTTTACCTATTTGTTTTTCAAATAGTTTATATAGTATTGGGATTAACTGATCCTTAAGTGCTTGGTAGAATTTACTTGCAAATCCATCCAAGTTTGTGTCTCGATCTTCCCTGTCACTAGAGTAGCTTTTTATGTTCAGGCTCTTTTTTGTGTTTGTTTGTTCATATTTCCACCTTATTTCCACCTTATTGCTTGACTTGAAACTATATTACTTCTGTGTTTCCTGGAATGGGTTGGGGAGGAAGAGGGGTAGGGATACTATATCATACTCCAGGTTTTTTCACTTCTCTTTTCAGAGCTACTTCTGGGGGTTTGGAAGCTTTTTGTAATTCCATGATGGTGTGGTCCCCTGTAATCTCTCTCTGACCATTTGTTAGATCTCTTTAACCTGTATTGATTAAGAGCTCCTAGAGCTGTTTCTGCTTTTGTTGCCAACACCTAGTTCTATCCCTGGTGTATCATCTATGTGGGCTCCAAATCAATCTCCACACCCTTATCACAGATCTCTCTTTTGAACCTCCTAAGTTGTCTTGGGCTGCAAGAATGTCTCACTCTAATTGTTGTTGACTCTGTGTCCACAATTCTATTTGAAGGATAATTTTAAAGCTGTTTGGATTAAAATGTTGAGAGAGCTCAACTGTGCTTGATTTTCTTTACTCCAACATTTTTGCTCCACTCAGTTTTCTAAGTCAACCAACATCCCTTTCATACTATCAACTTTCCCAGCATGCCTCAGCTGCCTCTTCTTGCCACCCCTATAACTTCCTTCTACTATTGGTGAGTTCTGTCTTGAACCTCCATTTTGAGGAAGAGAAAATCCCAGACATTTCTTCATTCTCCAAAATTTGCCATCATGCCATTTCAGACCCTTTTATTTATTTTCTTATTCTTAGCATACCATTATTATGTAATGTCCTAGAAGATAAGAGACTTGCTTTTACTTGTATCTTCAGTGTGTTGCACAGTATTTAGCATATTATAAGTTTTTAATAAATGCTTGCTGTTTATTTATTTACCTCAACATCCCTAATTTTCTTACAAGGCAAATAATCTCCATTTGCTAAAAAAGCAAAACAAATTAACATTAATGTATTATGTTGTAGATGAATTGCTAGACATAGGTGATTTTGAAATAATGGGTAGAATAATGCAACAGATATCAGTACATAAAATTTAAACAAAAGTTATCTCAAAGGAATGATATAGCTCATAAAGGAAATGTGGGGAAATAAACTGCACATTTTCAGTTTAAAATAGAAGAGAAAAATTTTGTTAATTTTCCCCAGTGCATCCCTTGAAACTAGAATACTTAATTCAGAGAGTCCCAGGTAATAATCTCTCCAGGGATGTCTTTGCCTATGTGAAGGTCTCCCAAATTATTTTAAAGGAAACCTTTATTCATTAACTTGGAATTAAGCAGGGGGTATGGTGGATGATCGATATAATCCACAAATAAAAGCAAATTCAAGCATGATGTAAAGATGAAATCTCCATTGATAGTCTGCCATTACAAACACTTCATAAATTTTTAAAGTGCTATATAAATATTAGTTATTATTATTGTGCCACCACTTCCTGCAGATAAGTCATCATAGGTAATATGTTCAAGACTCACCATGCATCTCTCCATTGATTTTTGGGTAACCTTTTAGAGCTAACAATAAAGGAATTTATTGAGGTAAGCTATGATATGTTTTAAAATATTTGCAGATTAAAGAATCTTGCAAAAAAAGGAAATGATGATATATAACAATAGCATGAGAGCAAAGCAAAACAAATATTTTTCTTCTACAAGTAGTTCCTCTCACTTCCATTTCCTTATTTCTCTGGTAACCCATTAGGGACCTAGAAATGCCATGGCATTAAAGTTAATTGTTTTCTAATATTAAACTTTTATATATGCTTCAGGGTTAAGCCATAGGTCAATATTAATCTGGGTATTAGCTAGGATAGTAATAGCAAAGTTGATATAAATATTTTAGTTCTTCTGGGATTTACTTTATAAAACTTCTACTTGTCATGGGTGTAAAGAACTGTATTTGAGTCATGTCTTACTCAGGAAGACACAAAAACTTTATTGGATATTAGTTGTCAACATCATACTTTGTATAGTCACAGAAACATAGAATTGTGTAGGCAGTTTAGAGGTCATATAATCTAGTACGCAAATTGATTCATGAATTGCCTTTCCAAGTCTCACATGGGTAGTTATCCATCACTACTTTGAGTATCTCAAAGGAAAGTTAACCCAGAATATCACAGCTGTCCAAGAAGAAAACATAAGTATGACTACTGTACTCTGTGATATAGGAACAAGCCTACTAGTAACAATTTTGTTTCTTTGTATTTATTTCAATCAAAGCATAGTTATTCTTTGAGAGGGACCCAAACTAATAGTCAGCTTTAGCCCTTGGAAATATCTCCAATCCAAGAAATTTTTGAAGTAAAATTTATGGAAATCTTGAACAAGGTAGTTTTCACAATACAATCAAAACAGTTACACAGCTCATGGTAAGGTAATATTTTACTCATCAACCCATAACACTAGTAGTTTAATCTTGGAGAATCATTTTCCTAAAACCACTTTATCATTTTATAGCCACTCTCCTGGACTTCTTCTTCCTCTTTCTGGCACCTTGTAACAGACAAAGGAAATAATCAAAGATCCCCATTATCTTAGTATTCTAATATCTTCAAAACACTGGAAAAGAAGCTACTATTCCTAGATCGATCAATCAAGGAACTTTTGCTTTGTTATTATCTTATCACTGCTTTAAGGGAAGAGAACCTCCTAAAAAGATGCTGATCAGAGAGAGGGGACTCAGTTTTAATTTAAGAATTGATAAAAATCTGACAAAAATTTCATTTTAATATTAAATTAAAGGTTTCAAATTATTTAACATCTAAAATGTTTCCTCAAACAGTATTTCTTTTTTTTCCAGGTTCTCTTTGTTTATTTTTTTTTAGTTTACATCATTCACTTCCACAAGGTTTTGAGTTACAAATTTTTCTCTCCATTTTTCCCCTACCCACCACTCCAAAACAGTGATCCCACTGAATATCCATCCCCCACTCTGCTTTCTCCCATATCTTCCCCAATCCCCACTCCAACCTTCTAGTAGGGCACAGTGGAACTCTATGCCCCAGTGCTGTATATCTTACTTCCCAGTTACATGTAAAATTATATATATATATATATATATATATATATATATATATATATATATATATATATATATACATATATATACACATAGATACATACACACATATACGTATGCGTGTGTATATATATATATATATATATATATATTTAAATATTTGATTTTAAAACTTTGAATTATAGATTCTTTCCCTTCCTCCCTTGTCCCCCACCCTTACTGGGAAGATAAGCAATTCAATAGAGGTTGTACATGTGTAGCTATGCAAAACCTTTAGATAGTGGATATATTGTGAAAGACTGACTATATCTCCCTCCATCCTATCCCACCTCCCACTTGTTCTATTCTCTACTTTGATCCCGTCCCTTTTCAAAAGTGGGTGCTTCCAACTTCCCTCCCCCCCCACCCTGCCCTCCCTTCCATAATCCCCTCCTCTCATCATCTCCCCCTCTACTCTCCTGTAGGGTGAGATACCTTATTTAGGGTGTATGTCATCCCCTCCCTAAGCCAAATTCAATGTGAATAAGTTTGACTCATTCCCTTTTGCCTTTGTGTTTTGCTCTCCATTGTAACAGCTTTCCCTTGCCTCTTCTATATGGGATAATTTACCCCATTCTGTTTCTCTCCATCTCCTCTCATTATATTCCTCTCTCTCCTCTTAATTTAACTTTTAAGTATCATCCCTTCTGATTCAATTGGTCCTGTGCAATTGTGTACACATATACACATATATACACACACTCAATTGTGTATTCATATGACCATGTAGACATATGTATGTATGTATGTGTATATATATACACACACATATATATGTGTGTATACACATTTCTTTTCCCTTCAAATATTCTTATACTGAGAAAAGTTTCATAAGTTAAAATTATCATTTTTTCAATGTAGGAATGTAAATAGTTCAACTTTGATAAGCTCCTTATGATTTCTTTTTCCTCTATACCTTCTCATGCTTCTCCTACTTCTTGTATTTCAATGTCAAATTTTCTATTCAACTCTGCTTTTTTCATCAAGAATTCTTGAATGGTGAGGATTCAGCTCCCACCTCCTCCAATTCATATAAAAGGTAACTCTGAACAAACTTTGGAGCTACAGAACCCACAAAATGACACAGAGAAGCTAACCTTCTTCTGAGGACAGCCTGACAGGCTGGCAGTAGCAGCTAGCACAGCCCCACTTAAGCTGGAGATTTTAGCACCAGGGCAGCCTGACCAGCCACTGACTGGAGGGACCTCAGATCATCAACAGCTGTGGTGGTTTCCAGAATTATCCACCCATAGATGTTAAAGACAAAGTGAGAGGTCAGTGAAATGTTGGGATGGGATGAGTTAGTTTGGGAATGTGGTTGGCCTTTATCCTCTGGATGGAGAAGCTGCTAAGGCACCATGGCCTTGCTTGAAAGTCCTCTATTGCACTGAATGACCATATTTTACCCTGAAACATGATACTCAGTTTTGCTGGGTAGGTGATTCTTGGTTTTAATCCCATCTCCTTTGACCTCTGGAATATCATATTACAAGCCCTTCGTTCCCTCATTGTAGGAGCTGCCAAATTCTGTGTTATCCTGATTGTGTTTCCACAATATTAGAATTGTTTCTTCCTGGTTTCTTGTAATATTTTCTTCTTGATCTGGAAATTCCAGCACCTGGCTATAATATTCCTAGGAACTTTCTTTTTGGTATCTTTTCAGATGATCTGTGGATTCTTTCAACCTCTCTTTTGCCCTCTGCTTCTAAAACATCAGGGCAATTTTCCTTGAGAATTACTTGAAGAATGATTTCTAGGTTATTTTTTTGATCATGGCTTTCAGATAGTCCAATATTTTTTTAATTATCTGTACTGTATCTATTTTCCAGGCCAATGGTTTTCTCAATGAGATATTTCACATTGCCTTCTATTTTTTTCCATTTTTTTGATCTGTTTAATACTTTCTTGGTTTCTCATATACTCACTAGCTTCCATTTGCTCCAATATAATTCTGAAGAAATGATTCTCTTCAATGAGCTTTTGAGATTCTTTTTCCATCTGGCAAATTTGGCTTTTTAAGGCATTCTCTCCATTAGCTTTTTGAGCCTCTTTTCCATTTGAGCTAGTCTATTTTTAAGGTGTTATTTTCTTCAGTCAGGTTATTTACTTTCATTTCATAATTTTCTTTCAGTGTTCTCATTTCTCTTCTGAATTTTTCCTCCACTTATCTTATTTGGTTTTAAAAATCCTTCTTAATGTCCTCTATGGCCTGTAACCAGTTCATATTTTTGGAAGCTTTTCGTGCAGGAATTCTGACTTCACTGTCTTCCTCCTGTTCCATGCTTTGATCGTTTTTGTCTCCAAAATAGGAGTCTAATGTTGGATTGCTCTCCTTGCTTTGCTTCCTTTGCTTGCTCATGTTGTCATTTGATATTGAGCTATTTGCCACAGTAGCTCTCTGCTACCAGATAGGGGAGCTTTGTCCCAATCACTGGGGTTTTCTCAACTACTGAAGTTTTTAGTTGGGTGCCCTCTCTTAAGCCTCCACACACTCTGGCAAACTGGTCACACACCCCAGGCCTTCTACCCTAGACCACAATCCAGATCCAAGCAGTTTAAACAAGAGTGATTCCCCCTCAGACTGCTTGCTTGGTCCCCTATAATCTGCAGACATCAGCTGCATGGCTGTGGAGCCTCAGTCACTTCTCCCTCCATGGGGTAAAGGCCGGATCACACTCCTGCAATCTCAGTTCCCAAAGTTCACACTGCACTGACCTCTCACTTTGTCTTTAGAATCTATGAGTTGATAAATCTGGAAACTGCCACAACTGCTGTTGATCAGAAGTCTCTCCAGCCTGGGCTGGTTGTGTCCACCCTGAGGTTAAAATCTCCAGCCCAAGCAGGACTGGGCTCAGTTCCCAGAGTGCTGTGCTGGCCCCTTCCTGCCATCCTGCCAAACTCTCTTCAGTGAGAAGTCAGCTTTTCTCTGTCATTTTGTGGTTTCTGTAGCTCCCACGTTTATTTAGAATCATTTTTTATATGAATTGGAGGAGGTGGAAGCAGGAGCCCTGAGGAAGTCCTGTTTCTACTCTGCTGTCTTGACTCCTTCCTCTCAAACAGGATTTCTAAAAGGGGAAAAAGAGTTTTTTTTTCTGTTTCCACTAAGGGAACATGTTTCATTTAGGGGAAAACCTTAATTAAATATCAAGAAGTTATATTTTCTATATTGTGTGTTAATTTTAATTCTCATGTCCCTAGTTGTGCCCCCTGGCAGAGAGGAAATCTCAATTCTCTTCTTAAGGATTTGATTTTAGAAAAGTGAAGATAGTGATCATGTTTTCCCTAAGTCTTTTCCTGTCCAGATCTCCATTTTTTTTTCAAGTGAGGTTTACACAATTCAGTTGTTGTCTCATTTTAAAGAACATTTATTTTATTATTAAAGAACATAAATTTTGGAGGTACATTTTGAAGAATTATTGGATAGTTATAGAGAAATGATTAGCCAGTCCTATAAAGAATAATTATTCTATGAAAATAATTGAAAAAACACACCTTTTAAGACACATACACATCTCTGCACAAATATGTGTTTGAGTGTGTTTATTATATGCATAAGAACAGATGTCTAAAATGTGTAATATAAAATCGATTCACCATTTGTGAAAGTTATTACAAAGGTTATGAACCTGATATTTTTTTTCATCAAGCCGCATTCATTAAAAATGATTGCTTGCTCAATTTTAAACATGTTCACATGTTTTTATTTATTTTTATTAAGACTTGTCTTATTTACTTGAGGAAAGCACACAAAATAAAGGATTTTTTTTTCAAAAAGGTTAGGTAAGGATTTGCATTTCTATTTAAAATCACTAGGTCAATTTTAAATGTCTATACCATTTTATAAAAATGCTTTAGTGGGTGAAAAGAGAATAGCATAAAATGGGAAGAGACCTGAGACAGGAAGACCCCCTAGTAGGCTAATGTGACAATCAAGATGTGATATAACAAATATTATAGATCTTTTTTTAGTTTTCTAAGAACTTGCAAGATGAGTTTGGAGTAATTAATTTTTAAAAATAATCAATGCAAAATCATTGATTAAATGACCACATTGTGTCTCAAATACTGTTTTATTTTAACAATAACAATAATAATAATATAAAGCCCTTGCTCTCCACATGCTCCATGGTGAGAAAAAAATGACATAAAAATACAAAATATATGAAAACTAGATGCAAAGTGTTTTATGGAGGGGAAGGTACTAGCAACTGGGGGCTCAAGATAGACTTTCTATGAGAGGTGGCACCTGAGGTGACCACTGAAGCAAGTTGCAGATCAGAGGAGTTAATGGAAAAGACAGAATATATTCCTAATACAGAGGATGTCAAAGCACCAATGCATGAAGTCAGGATATGGAATGCTCAGTAGTGTAAATGATAAATAAGGTAATTTGTCTAGAAAGGAAAGAAAGCATTGTGTAGGAAGCTAGAAAAGATAGGATGGAGACAGATTTTGAAATGTTTTAAAAACTAAAATAATTAATTTGAGTTCTATAAGAGTTCCATTCAAACTCTAATTGAAAAAATTCTGACCTAAACACTCAATGACCCTGCTATTTTAAAGTTAATATTAACATAGTTATTTTAGAGTATAAGTTTGAAATTTTGATCATTATAGCTTACCTTTCAACGTGTCATTTAAAAAATTAATCCTTAGGAACAAATAATTTCATAATATGATGTTTAATTTTATTATGGGATAACAAGTTCATCTTTTCCCTCCATGACATTGCTGTTGCTATAAAAAAATCTATTTCCTTTTAAATTATTTTTGTTGTCATTCAGTCTTTTCAGCCACATTTGACTGTTCAAGAATCTATTTGGGGTTTATTGGCAAAGATATTGGAATGGTTTGCCATTTCCATTTCCATCTCATTTATAAATGAGAGAGCTAAGGCAAACAGGACTAAATGACTTGCCCAGGATCACAGAGCTAGTGAATGTCTGAGGCCAGATTTGAAGCAAGGGATCTATCTACTAACATCACCTAGCTGCCTCTGATAATAGTGGAAGAAAAATACATTTTATAATAAGGTTTGAAATACACACACATACATGTACATATGTATGTATATATACATATACACACATATGTATATGTACACATATGTGTGTATAAATTATATAACATTAAAAACTTATAATGCCATAAAAATTCCAGTTTTATGAATGATTTACAGGGCTTTGCCTTATCTGTTTAGTCATAGCAGTTTCACTAAGCCAATTCCACTAAGGGGGATTTTCTGTCAAATTTTATGTTTTAACTCACTGAATGACTTGAATAAACTCTATTTACTTATATTTACTTGCCAACTCAATAAACTGAAACATTTGAAAAAAGGTCATAACATGTTGATGAGCATGAGTTTTAGTTTTATCATAGAAATAAAGACATTCTGATATTTCTAAAACATTTTTGCATTGGTCAATATATCAGTATGTTGTAGGAAAGGTTTTTGATTGATGATTGCATCAATTGATCAATAAACATTTATTAGCTTCTGGCTACAAGCCAGTTACTAGCTAAGTATAGTGATACAAAAGAAAGAAATTGTCTCTAAGACCTAGAATCTAAAATCAAATAAAGGAGATGACATGTAAATAAGTTGGCCCACAAAAATCATAAATACAAAGTTTATGGCAGCTAATCTTCAAAAAAAATAGCAACGGGAAGAATTGGGGAATGTCTCCAGCAAAAGGATAAATTGGAATTGAATCTTGATGGAAGCCAGAAAAATGTAAGATGTGGAAAGGAGGAAGAAGAGCATTATAATTTGGGGGAAGGGTATTGGGAAGAGCAAAGCACATATATAGGAGATGAAGTTTTGTTTGGGAGGAACAGTAGGAAAAACCAATGTAGCTGTATTATAGAGTTAATGTCATAAAAAAAATTGTAGGAGGATTTGAAAGTTATGAAGGGGTGATGCTGGGAAGGGCATAAACACCAATCCTACTTTTTATATTTGAATCTATAGGATGAAAAAGGTAAGGGAAATTATTGAGTAGATGGGTAAAAAGATGGGTAAAAAAAATCTACTCTTCATGAAAATAATTTTGGCAGCTGAATGAAGGATATATTATACTGGGGAGAGATTTGAGACAAAGAGTTGATTAGCAAAGGGTCAAAACTGATAATACAGACCTATATAAGAGATTTTGCAAAGGTAAAATGAAAATATTTGATAGCAGATCTTATATATAGGCTAAGTGACAGTGAGGAGTCAATATATGTGGGTTGTAACCCTAGGTGACTGGAACACTGTAGTCTCCCATAAGTATGAGGAAAGTTGAAAAGAGGGAAGGATTTGGGGAGAAATTTCAATTTTTCTTTGTATATAAAAAGTTTGAGATGCCTATAAGACATCCAGCTCAAAATGTTCAGGTGATGTGAGGTTAGAAGAGAGGTTAGTGCTGGATATGTAGATCTGGGGATCATTTGCATATTTATCCTTAAAAGCTGGTTAGATTACAAAGCAAACATAGTGGAGGGTGTAAAGTCAATCAAAAGAGGCTTTCATGAACACTGCTGCTGTGAATAACTTTAAGGATCTAATCACATAATATAATGAACTCTCTATTCAGCAATAAACTAAAGCAAAACATTCAAGAAACTAAAGCACAACATTCACAACAATGTAACATAAAAACTTTCTATAAAGGTGGCCACATAGTCTTAAACAAAACATATCATGTGGTATTGGGGGTGGAGCCAAGATGGTGGAGTAGAATCAGGAAATTCTGTGACCTCCCCCGACAACCACCTCAAACACCTATAAATGAAATAAAATACCTCTAAACAAATTTTAGAGCTACAGAATCCACAAAGTGACAGAGAGAAATCAATCTCCTGCTGAAGGCAGCCTGGCAGGCTGACAGAAAGGGTTCATAACAGCACGCTGGGAGCTGAGTGCAGTACTGTGTGAGCCCCTCAGTTTTGGTCCCAGGGAGGCAGCAATGTGCAGAATAGATTCCAGGAGAATGAATCAACAGCATCTGGGGTGGTTTCCAGACTTTTCAACCCATAAACCCCCAAAAGAAAGTAAAAGTTCAGTGTGGAATTCTGTTGGAAAGGAAAGGCGTGTTTAGTCCCCTGCCCCCAGGGCAAGAGTTTGCAGAGGCAGGGTAGCTGCAGTGTCTGCTACATGGCTGCCTCAGGATCTCCTGACCTACAGATCTTAGTGGACCAAGTGACCATTCAGAGGGTAATAGCTCTTGCTTTGACTTGCTTGGATCTGGGTCACTTTCTTAGGTGGTGGTCCTGGGGTGAGAAACGCCAGTTTGCCAGTGTGGTGTCTGTAGAGAAGGGACCCTCCTCATACCTCTGAAAACATTTTTGAAAACTCCAGCAATTTGGGACAAAGCTCCCCTCTCTGGAAGCAGAGATCTACCGTGGTGTAATGCCATGCATGAACAACTTTCCAGAGGTCTCCTGCTGTGAAGTTTTCAATGTTCTGATTACACAGTATAATGAGCTCTCTATTTATTAAATAAGAAATCAGAGCAAAACATTCACAGAAAATCAAGGTACAGCATTTAAAATGTTACAACTTATCACAGAAAATGAAAATATAGCATTCACCATGTCACAACTCAACAACTTATCACTAAAATGGCCACATAGATTTCACCAAAGTGGTCACATAGTTTTCAACAAAGTACATTCATTTGGTCAATCACAAAATCCTTCATTCAATCATAAAGTACAAAAGTCAAAGTTCTCCACCCCTAGGTCAAAGTAAATCATAATCTTCTCAGTCAGTACACAGTATCCAAGTAAAGTCTTTTTTCAGCTTGACTCAAGACAGGTAGTTCCTACCTTAATCCACCAAACCGTCACCTGGGTCCAAAGGCACACAGCTCCTAGTTCCTTGTCTAGCTCTCCACGCAGTTCCTGCTCCACTTTGGAACTCACAGTGTCCAGTACATCTCAAATCCTTCACAGTCTCTGTTGTTGGGAAGACAAGGCTTAGCAGAGCCACAATAATATTCATACAAATTGCCAGCACCATCATCAATTCACTATCTGCCTGTGAAATCAACTCAGACCCACCAAGAATGTCTGAGAACTCAACACAAATTATCAACACAGAAATCAACAAAGACCCATCAAAAAGGTCCAAGACATCAGCACAAATCATCATCAAAGTCCCAGGATCTCCAAAACCAGGGTTGAATAGAAAATTTGACTTTCAAATACAAGAAGTAAGAGACACATGAGAAGGTAAATGGGGAAAAAATCATAAGAAACTTACTAAAATTGAACTATTTACAGTCCTACATGGTAAAATGATAATTGTAACTCCTGAGATTTTTCTCAGTATGGGGATAGTTGATGGGAATATAGATAGATAGATAGATAGATAGATAGATAGATAGATAGATAGATAGATAGATAGATAGATAGATAGATAGATATAGATATAGATATAGATATGTATATACATATACATATATATACATGTATACATACATATATATGTGAACATGTGTATGTAGACTGAGTGCACAGAATCAGTTGAATAGGAATGGATGATAACTAAAAAATAAAATTAAGACTTGAGAGAGGAATATAATAAGAGGAGATAGGGCAAGATAGAATACAATAAATTAGCTCATATAAAAGAGGGAAGAGAAAACTGTTAAAATGGAGGGGAAGAACAGGAGAATGAAAGGGAATGGGTCAACTTTACTCTCATTGAATTTGGCTTAAGGAAGGAATAACATGTACAACAAATTGGGTTTCTTACCCCACAGGAAAGTAGGGGGGAAGGGGATGAGAGGGGGGATGATAGAAGGGAGGACAGATTGTGGGAGGAGGACAGTTAGAAGTAGACACTTTTGAAAATGGACAGGGTCAAAGTAGAAAATAAAATAAGTAGGGGAAAGCATAGAATGGAAGGAAATACCATTATTCTTTCACAAAATATCTACTGTGGAAATGTTTTTGTGCCTACACATGTATAACCTATACAGAATTTTTTCCCTCCCAATATGGGTGGATAATGAGGGAAGAAGGGAAAGAAGCTAGACATCAAAGTTTTAAAATCAAATGTTAAAAAAAATATTATTTTTTACATGCTACTGGGAAATAAGATATATAGGCACTGTGGTATAGAAATCCATCTTGCCCTACTAGAAAATCAGGGGGGGTGGGGGAGGTTATAAGAGAGAACAGATTATTTCAATAGAATCACTATTTTGCAGTGGGAGGTAGGGGAAAGATGGGAAAAATGTGTAACTCAAAATCTTGTGGAAATGAATATTGAAAATTAAAAATAAACAAATTAAACAAACAACAACCCCCCCCCCAAAAAAAGAACATATCATTAATTAAGTCACAATCTCCTCTATCAACATAGAGTGCCCAAGTCAAGTCTTCTTTCATCTTGACTCTAGGCTGGCTTCCAATCATGTTTAAGCCAATCATCCTTAAGGGGGAGCAGAAAGTGCAAACATCATACACTCCTAGGTCACAGTAAGTTACAATCTCATCAGTCAACACTGAGTACCCAAGTAAAGTCTTCTTTCATCTTAAATTGAGGCTAACTTCCAATCCCCATGGCTCCTCTTCCACACTCCCAACTCTTGCCTGGATTCACATACAGGCAGTTCTCTGGTCTGCTTCTTTATCTCAGCCAATTGGGAGTATTCCACTCCAAGCCCTTCACAGTTTCTGTTTCTACAAAGACACAGCGTAACAGAGCTACAACAATATATACACACATTGCCAGCACTATCATTTCAATTTACTTTCTGTTTGATGAAGTAACCCAAACCAACAGACAAGGCTTCTGTCTGAGAAATAAAACACAAATCAACAGTAGAGTCCCAGGACTTCTTAAATAGCAGTAAAGTCCTTTTTCAGGACTTCTGTAAATAACAATAAAGCCCTCTTTCAGAACTCCTATAAACAGCAGTAAAGTCCTGTTTCAGGACTTCTGTATCAGTAGTAAGGTCTTATTTCAGGGCTTCTAGTAAAGTCCTCTTTCTGCAGACAAAATATTTTTTTTTCTGACAAAGTAATTTCAACACAGACAGACCAGATAGACAGAGTGCAGACATCACAAACATCATCCCTCTCAGTTCTGCTTGGTCCTACCTTGTGCTTGAGCTTTTATCTTCTCTTCTTCTTCCTGTTCCACCCTTCCTGTTCTGTCCTTCCTGTTCAGCTCTTTTGGCAAGATCCTCCTACCATAAGGTCCATGTGATGATATTAAGCCTATTAAGGGTAGGGAAGGTCTCCAAACTTTCTTAGGCTTATTAAGGGCAACACAAATCTATACAGCTTCCAATGAAGACTTGACAGAATCAAAGGTGAGGCTCAAAGACACTTGAATAGCTGAAACAAGCAGCAAAGTACTACTTTGCTTGCCATTACAGAGGTAGAAGAGAAGATGTCATGTGCCTGAACTATTACAATAGCCTATTTAATGGTCTTCTTGAAACAAGTCTCTTCCCACTCCAGTTCCTTCTGCATTTAGCCATAGTGATATAGAGATTTTACTTAAGCACTGGTTTGACCCTGTTGCCCTCCTAATCAATAAATTCCAGTGGCTCACTGTTACCTCCAGGATCAAATTAAAATTCCGATTGAATTACATAGCTCTTTATAACCTACATCCCCCATATTCCTATTCTTTTTACATTTTATACTCTCTACTATATATACTTTTTGATCCAGTAGCACTGGTCACTTTATTGTTATACGAATAAAACACACCATATACTGACTCTAGGTTTTTTGTTGGGGGGGGCGCTGCCATCTGCTGCTTCCCTGGTTTCCTTCAAGCCCCATCTAAAATCCTACATTCTTTATGTTGTACTGGGGTAACTTTTTTCCATAAACTCCTGTTACCTCACTTTTCACTTCTTTTTACATATTGACTTCTTCCATTAGATGGCAACCTCATTGAAGTTGGGGACTAGATTTTGTTCCATTTGTATCCCCAGCACTTTGAACAATATCTGGAATATAACATTTTCTTACTAAATGTTCATTGAATAGCTAATAAAATTCAAAATAAAGTGGAAGGAAAGAGAAATAAAGAGACTAAAGAAAAAGTTAAAAGGATCAGGGTTCTAAATATCCACTTATCTAAGTGGAGAAAGAGAGAGGGTAAAAATAAAGGGAGAAATAATTAAATTAAAAAAGAAAAATAAGAAAAATATTAGTTCATCCAAGAACTAGCATGCATAAATAGAAATGAGGAAGAAGATAGATCCTGATGGAATAAATGAGACTCAAGGTAGTTTAAGCAAAATTAATCTCAAAAATATCATAATGATTTAAGAAAAAAAAACAATATAAAAAATGAAGGAAACCACAAGTATAACAATCTAATTTTAAATATTAATAGAATGTACAATTCAAGGAAAAAAAAGGTTTGAAAACAGATAAGAAAACTGAGCTCAATAATCTGTCATATACAAGAAACAAAAAGGAATTATGCATACAAAATCTAAATATGAGGTTTGAATAAAATCTACCATGAATCAAATGAATATATTTTTTAAAAAAAGATAAAATATAAATACTTCAATAATAATTAAATATTAAAATAAACAAAATGTAATAAAAATAAAAATTATATCAAGCAAAGCAAAAGTAAGATTTTATAATAACAATAGAACAAAGAAACTATCATGCTTAAAGGAGCCAGAAACAATGAATTACTATCTATTGTAAACAGATGCACCAAGTGAAACAGAATTTAAATTCATGAAAAAATAAACAAAAGGAAATTAGAGAATTGAAAGCACTGATGGAGAATTTAGATCTGAAAGACATTTGGTTATTTGAATTCAAACATTAAAGAATAATTTTTAAAAATCTTAATATAAAAAGAGATCATGTGCTAGAGTGCAGAAAAAAAATTCTGATGGACTGCCAAAAATTTAGAGAATGTTTTCTCTTTCGTTTTCTATGGACCACCCAAAATTCTGTGGTGTGCTGCAGGTTATGCAGGCTTCATGTACATACACATACACATACACATACACACACACACACACACACATATATATACACATACACACAAATGTATGTATGTTTTTACATAAATGTTCATGTTTTAAAATTTTAATCAGATATTTAGTCCCTTAGGTTGTTCTTCTATTTCATTAATGTATGTTTCCAAGGATATGTATGTATACATATGTGTATGTATATATATATACATTATATATATAATTAAATATAAATAAGCACAAAAGAAGAAAACCTTTTAAAAATAGAGCTAGATAAATTATAATAAGAAATACTATGAAACATAAAGCTATAAGATTTTTATTCGAAAATATTAAAAAAATTGATTTAAAAAAAACCTTAATTGATGAAGATATCTAAAAAGGAGAGGGTGGTGGCGATATTAATTTTATGTATATAAATTTTTAAAGGATTTATCATTTAACTTGGTGAGTGTTCCCTTCTCACAGGTCTTCAAGCAAAGGATGGAACATTATTTTTGGTATATGTTATGATAAGGAATTCTGTTGTGTATATTTTTAATTAGATAAATAATAAAGTGCTTTCCAACTCTCAAATTCTATGGTTCTTTATCATGTAGGAGTGACTTCCTCTAGTGCAGACCAAAACTATCTATAGCTCAGGAAAGTCTTAAGGAGTTGTCTGAAACATATGGTATCATTAAAATGTAAAAATATTTACTGTTGTATAGAAATTCAGGTTTGGAAGGAATCTTACAAAGCAGGCATTTTAAGGCTCTTGTAGAAATGAGACTGAAATATCACATGACTTGTCAAGGTCATTTAGCTAGACAGTGACTGAGGAAAACCTCAAACATTCCACCCCAATTAAAATTTCCTCCTATCTTATTATCCTTTCTTTTGGATGATTAGAGAAAAATTTCAATTGAGAAGCTATAAAACAGCAAATCATGACCATGTATTCATTTTAAGTACATTTGTTTGTACTTTAAAAGATAAATGAACTATATTTACTTTAAACTTGTGACAACCAACATAGCTGCCACAAGAAGTTTGAATGCATCCCTTATCAACAGGAATTTTTAAGATTAGCAAACTAAATCCTCTGTATCCATTTTTAAACTTCTAATTCCAGTTTATCTTTTATGAGTCATAAGCATATCATTTGGAAGGAACATAGCACAGTGAAACAAATCATTAACTATTATAAGAACTTGATTTAAAACCCAGCTTACTACTTAGTAGCTAACTGATGCTAGGGTATTATTTGTCCCATTATGATTTTGTTTTAACTTGAATATAATGAAACTAGAACTTGTATTTTGTATCACACAGAGTTCTAATGAAAATGCTTTGAGTATCTTACAGCACTATGGAAATGTAAGTTGTTATTACTTTGATTAAAGAGTTCTGCAACATCTTTAGAAATATGTAGGTGTTGGTACATTGTTCTGTTTCTCAAAAACTTCTAAAAGCTCTCCATTAACTATGAAGTAAGCTCAAATGTTTTGGCATTCAATGCTCTTTACAATCTGGCTCTGGACTGCCTTTCAGCTTCACTTCACACTCTTCCCACTTCTTTACACTGTAGCAGTACTTGTTGAGTTCCAAATATATTGCTGGTACTTCTGTACCTTTGCTCACACTATTCCTCTATGCTTAGGATGTGCTCTCGAATTGCAACCCTTGAAGTTCTGCCCACCTTTCAAGTCCAGCAAAAATATTATCTTCTTCATTTAGACTTTCTTGATATTTTTAGTGAAAGGTGATCTCTACAACATCTACGTAAAGCAGATATTTAATAAACGTTTGGTGAATCCAATTGAATCTAATAGTACTTCATATTCCATATGAGCACTTACTGTATTCTAATAGATATTATATATATATATATATATATATATATATGCATACCATTCTCTTCCAATAACTTTATTTTGTCAATATAATAACCTAGGGTTGTAAAGGATATACTGGTTGAATAAAAGCTCTGGTCAAACTTCTTAATCTAGAAAAGTCTTGAATAAAGATACAATGATGGATAAAATGTCTGTTATGTGAGGACCAGACTAGCCAGATTTGGAGGACTCACTGCCATATTGTGTGAAGAATAATGAAATATTTTAATCATTACAACTCTCAAAGACCTTCATTTAAGTTCTAGAGGTAGTTTGTACTGGGAACTAGCTCAAAATGACTTTCAAGTGCCAGATTTATATATCAAAGATCAGAAAACACTACCAATCAGAACTTTATTGATCATTTTGTCAATTCTCTAGACTTATAAAAGTAGTGGAAAAATCTTAATATTGAAAATTAATCTTTAAAAAAGGTTTCATTTAGGGGCAGCTTGGTGGTGCAGTGAATAGAGCACTGGCAATGTAGTCAGGAGGACTTGAGTTCAAATCCAGCCTGAGACACTTGAAACACTTAGTAGCTTTGTGATTTGGGGCAAGTACTTAACCCCAATTACCTTGCTTTCCCCCCCTCCAAAAAAATAAAAAGAAATTTCATTTCTCTCTATATATAAAATATATGTACACATATGTATACACACATATATTACCTAAAGGCAGCTGTTAAATATTTATCAGCACACCTCTACTTGTTGGAAGGAATACTCCCACCAATCATAAATATACATCTATTCTCTTCCTTAGTAGATTGTAAGGGAATTAAGGACAGGGAATGTGTTTTATTTATGTTTGCATTACTCTTAACATCAATAAATATTTGCTGAATGAATTAATTTGCTCATTTTAGTGACTATCTAAATCTTGCCTGCCTGCTTCTTTTTATAATCATTTTTATGCACCTAATTTGTAATCTTGGTAATACAAAGAAAAAGGGGAAAAGCAGCCCCTAGCCTCAAAAAACTTACATTTTACTAGAAAAGATAAAATACCTATAGGTTAAAAAATATAAAATAAATAAAAAACATTCAATGTAATTCCCAGGAGTTGGTAGAAAGACCCACAGGAACTTGTGTCTCTCATTTAAGGTACCAGTGCATAAATATGTAATATGATAACTAATGTAAATAGATGGCTTTGGTTTAGATAAATAATAATTCTGAAATGCTAAATTTATGAAGTGCATGTTTATTTATTTTTCCTTAAATTTAGATAATCATGAAAAAGTGGTATCCTGATCACTGTCAATGGAGAGCTGAAGGACTTTTATATAAATACATATATTAAAATGTATCTGTATGCTCAGTCATTTCTTTTGCAAATCCTTGAAAAGCTTAACTTTGTTTTGCTCAAACTATTCTATAATTATTTTCCCCTCTAACAAGCTGAACCCAAATCATTTGACCAGCAGCCTAATCTGCTCACACATCTAGCTATATCTCTTCTTGTTCTGTGATCTTATCTCGTCAGTGCTAGAAGAGAACAACATCTAAGCAAGGTTTAGGAAAATTATCAAATAACATGGGCAATTTTGACAATGTTTTAGGCTTGTTCAGCATTTTTCTCATATATAATCCACCAAAATAGTGAAATATGCATAAAACATATATACATAAGCACATATGTACATGTATACATACCGTGTTTCCCCGATAATAAGACCTATCCCGAAAATAAGCCCTCCCCTTACTGTGTAAGATTCCTCTAAAATAAGCCCTCCCCTGAAAATAAGCCCTATTGAGATTGCTACTGTAGTGAAGGTGATCCCCTGAGCTACACGCTACATTACAGTATCCTCTGTATGCACCGTCCCCCCCCCCGTGAAACGCATGCCGCGCGCCGAGCTGCATCCAATCAGAGCTGCAGCAGTGAGCGCATCATCCTGTTCTTTATTGAATTCATTATTGAATAAAGATACATTTTTTTGTTCACATTTACCTGTTTATTAAAATTGCTGTCAATGTTCATTAAAATAAGCCCTCCCCTGAAAATAAGCCCTCTGGTGTTTTTCTGTCCAAAAAAATAATAAGACATTGTCTTATCAGGGAAACACGGTACATACACACATACATATGTGTATGTATACTTGAATTAAAAGGATCCTTCTTTGACTTTTGGTATGCTTTCCCATAGATGTCAAGGGTGTTGAAAAGATCTGTATTGGACACATTAGCATTTATATAGAATTTTGTATTCTCAAAGTATTTCAGTCAATTATGAGATAATGCATAGAAAATTCCCATCACCATAAGTAAACATGGATTGAACTGTTTGTCGTTGTTGTTAGTTTCCAGAAATGCCTCAAATAATGGCTTAGTTTGGGGAATGGAAGAGTACAAAAGCCAGGCTCTCCACAGTGGCTTGAATAATAGCTACTGACTGCAATAAAGAGCCTTGGAGATCATCTGGTCTAATCATATAATTTTAGCCTTGTAGAATTTGTGTGTGTTTATGCTTGTCATCAACTCTTTGAATGTGGTTACAATTGGATTATTACTAGGCAGCTGGGATGCTATTACTCATCCTTTGGCAAACTAAAAACTTTATTAAGATGCAGTCCTCAGCATTTTGTGGCAAGTCTTTATGCAATGAAAGCCTTAGTTCTGACTTCTATATAAATTTACAGTTTGTCCCATCTGTTCCCAGTTCCCCATTTTAGAGATGAGAACAGTGAGGCTCATCATGATGAAGTGACTTTGCCATTGTTACAAAACTAGAAATCAATCAATTAGCTAATAAGCATTCCTTTAATATAGTTTAATAGGAAGGGGAAAGGATAAGTATTTATATAACATGTACTATTTGCCAGTCACCATGCTAAGGGCTTTTATAAATATTATGCTATTTGGTCTTTACAACAACCTTGTGAGGTAGATACTATTATTAACCCCATTTTACATTTGAGGAAACTGAGTCAAACAGAGTTTAAATGACTTGCTCAAGGTCACATAAAAAGATGACTATAATGTGTGAAAGGTTGTGCAAGGGCAAGGAGATGGGAGATGGAATGACATGTGAAATAGACCAAACACAGTCCTATTTATGTTGTGCAGGGTATAAAGAAAGCATCTTAAATTGTTCAAAACCTGAAGCTCTCATTGTATTAATGTCTCTCTAACTCACTCTCTCTCTCTAACCCTACCTTCTATCCTGTTCCTTTTTTTTTCCTCTTCCCCACCCCAGTCACTAATACAAAGACACAAATATTCTGGACTAGTTAGTAGTACTTCAAGAAACTTCAGATTCCTACAAAATCACCAAAAGTTTATTGTGTAAAATAAAGCTATGAAAATCAGGTAGATGCTTTTGGCTGTCATTTTCTTCTTACTCTGGTTCCTGTGAGAGTTGTGAATGATCTGCTACCTCCTTAGTCATACTTCATGGACTCTTAGAAGCATCTTTCCTGTCACCTTGGCTGAAAGTTTCTGAGATCTAAGATGAGGTGCAAGAAAAGGTCAAAAAAGGAGTTGCCGCTCTGCTTTCCTTTAGATGAATGCTCATTAAATGGAAAAGTCTCCACTTAAGGGGTGAAACAAGGTAGTTTCAGTTCAGCTATCCTTGAGAATCCTCTAAGAATATATTTGCAGTATTCATGGGATAAGCCTACTGGGAATAAAGAGTAGCAGAAAAGGAAGAAAATGGAAGGTAACTTCAAAAAATACGACAAAAAATGGTCCTTTTGGAGGTAAAGTGCCAATACCGTGCCTAGAGGGGTGAAGGTAAGAGATGGAGAAGTGGTGAGAATTCAGCTAACTATATCTGATCTGCATTGGTTGTGCTCAATTCTTGTTTACGTTAGACCTTTGGAAAGAAGTTGCTAATTTCTATGCAAAGGCAGTTGAGCAAGCAAGCTTCATCTAAGAAAATACAGGAAGACTATTATAAACAAACAAACAAACAAATTCTCACAGGAGAATCTAGCTGGATGCACAGGTGTGACCCACAGACAATTTTATATGACAAATTACCTCAAGAGCTACTAACAAGAATGCCATGATTAAAAATTGAAGAACATCCTTCCAGCAGTAATAGAGGAGAGAAATTTTTTTTAAAGCAATTGGGGTTAAGTAACTTGCTCAAGGTTACATGGCCAGTTATTTCTGGGTGTGTTGCTGAGTATCTGAGCCCGGATTTGATCCCCAGGTCATCCTGACACTGGAGCCAGTGCTCTTACTTGCTGAGCCACCTGGCCTCCCCTAAACAATTGGGGTTAAGTAACTTGCTCAAGGTTACACAGCCAGGTGTTTCTGGGTGAGTGCTAAGTGTCTGAGCCTGGGATTCGATCCCCAAGTCATCCTGACACTGGAGCTGGTGCTCTTACTCGCTGTGCTACCTGGCCGCCCCCAGGAGGGAAATTTTTAATGGCTATTATCTGAAAAGGTGAAGTAACTGCTTTGTTGTTGTTATTCATTCATTCAATCATATTGGATACTCTGTGACCCCATGGATCAAAGCACACCAGGCCTTTTTATATTTCTATCTCCTGAAGTCTGTCCTAGCTCATGTTCTTTGCTTCTATGACAATATATATCCACCTCATCCTCTACAATCCCCTTCACCTTTTGCCTTCATTTTTACCAAACATCAGGGTCTTCTCTTTATGTTACCAAAGTATCCAAGTTTCAGTTTCAGTATTTGTTCTTCCAATAAGTAGCCTGAATTAATTTAGATATTGGCTTATTTGATCCCGTTGCTTTCGAAAGAACATCAAAAGTCGTTTCTAGCAGCACTATTTGATAGTGTCAATGCTGCATCACTCAGGTTTCCTTACAATTCAACTCTCAGAGCCATACATTATTATTGGAAAAACCATAGCTTTCTTTGACTATATAGACTGTGGTCAGCAAGGTTATGTCTCTGATTTTTTGTAAGCTGTCCAGATTTGCCATAGCTTCCTTCCAAGGAACAACTGCCTTTTAATTTCATATCTTCCATCATTATTTGCAGTTATATTTGATCCCAAGAATATAAAATCTAATGCTCCTTCCATTTCATCTCCCTCTGTTCACGAGGAAGTAATGGGACCAGTTACCATGACCATTTTTTGATGTTAAGAATTAAATCAGATTTTGTACTCTCCTCTTTGAACTTCATCAAAAGTTTTCTTAATTTTTCTTTACTTGCTGCCATCAGAGTGGTATTGTCTCTATACTGAGAATGGTGATATTTCTCCCAGCAATTCTAGTTGCAGTATTTGATTCCTCTGGCCTGGCATTTGATATAATTTATTCTGCATATAAGTAAAATTAATAAGGTGACAATATACAGTGTTGTCATAATCCTTTCTCATTCTTTCTTTTAAAAAAAAGCAATCAGGGTTAAGTAACTTGCTCAAGGTTAAACGGCCAGTTATTGCTGGGTGTGGTGCTAGGTATCCGAGCCCAGATTTGATCCTAGGTCATCCCTACTCTGGGGCCGGTGTTCTTACTCGCTGAGCCACCTGGCCACCCATAAGCAATTGGGGTTAAGTAACTTGCTCAAGGTTACATGGCCAGTGTTTCTGGGTGGGTGCTAAGTGTCTGAGCCCGGATGCAATCCCAGGTCATCCCGACTCTGGGGCCGGTGCTCTTACTTGCTGTGTTACCTGGCCACCCCAATCCTTTCTCATTCTTAAAGCAATCAGTTATTCTCTTTGTTTCTAAATGTTGCTTCTTGACACACATACAGGTTCACCAGTAAGAAGAACTGGTATTCCCATCTCTTTGAGGACTTGTCACTTTTTGTTGTGATTCAGACAGATTCACTTTCATGTACTCAATTAGTCAGAAGTATATTTTTTCTGGAACTCCCTTGCTTTTTTCATAATCCAATGAATATTAGCAATTGGGTGTCCTTTTTTTTCTGCTTCTTTAAAAACCAACCTGCATTTTTGGTAATTCTCATTCACATTTTGCTGAAGCCTAGCATACAAAATCTTAAACATAACCTTGCTTGAGTGTGAAATGAGCACAATTTTTTGGTAATTTGAGCAGTCTTTGGCATTGATCTTCTATAGTATTGGTACTTACAGACATCTTTTCCAGTCCAATAGCAATAGTTGAGTTTTCCAAATTTTCTGGCATATTGAGTTCAGTACTTTAACAGCACAATCGTTTAGGATTTGAAATAGCTCAGCTGGAATTTTATTACTTCCCTTAGACTATATGCTTCCTAAGGCCCACTTGACTTCATTCTCTAGGATGTGTGGCTCTAGATCAGTAACCACACTTTCTTAGTTATTGGTGATGTTAAGATCTTTCTTGTATAGTTTTTTTTTGGTCATTCTTGTCACTTCTTGATCTCTCTTTCAAGTACCTTTTATTTTTGTCTCTTATAATACCCATTGTTGTTGTTTTGTTTTGTTTTTTTGCAGGAAATATTCCCTTGGATATCTCAAATTTTTCTTGAAGACATTTCTTGTTTCCAATTCTATTGTTTTCTTTATTTCTTTGCACTGATCATTTAAGAAAACCTTCTTACCTCTTCTTGATATTCTCTGGAATTCTGCATTGAGTTGGGTATATCTTTCCCTTTTTCTTTTACCCTTTGCTTTTGTTTGTTCCTCAGTTATTTGCTAAGCTTCATCAGATAATTACTTTACATTCTTGCTCTTCTTTTACTTTAGAATGTTTTTTGTTGCTGCCTCCTTTACAGTATTGCAAACCTCTGCCCATAGTTCTTCAGGGACTCTATTTACCAGATCTAATTCCTTAAACCTATTCATTGCTTCCACTTCATTTTCATAAGGTATGATATTTAGGTCATACCTATAGTCTGATGGTTTCTCTTGCTTTCTTCCATTAAATCTGAATGTAAAGCTCATGATCTGAGCAACAGCCAGCTTTTGGTTTTGTTTTAATTCAATGTATAGAGCTTTTACACCTTTGCCTGCAAAGTAGATGATCAGCCAGATTTTGATATGGATCATCTGGTGATATTCATGTCCTGAGTCACTTTGGGGTAGCTGAAAAAGAGTTCTGGCTATAACAAGCAAGTTATTTTGAAAAAACTCTATTAGCCTCTTTCCTTCATTTTGCTTTTCAAGGCCAAACTAGCCTGTTTTCCTATTATCTTTTGATTGCACACCTTAGCATTCCAATCTGCTATAAGAATGTGATATCTTTTTCATGTTATTTCTTTTTTTTAAAGAAATGTTTAATTTCCTCTATTTTTTAATAAATTACTTTCTTCTTTAAACAATTGTTTTTTTTTTCAAATTTTATTTTAGGCTCAAAAACCAGAGCACAAATAGAGAATATAGAAAAAAATATCATAAACTTACATATTGAAACTTAAATACAAAGAAAAAAAGCATGTCTTGTGCATAGCACAACACTAGAAGATTCAAAATATGTAACAAAAATGTTCATTTCAAGAAAGTGTGTATGATAAACAATATGTATGTTAAGAATTGTCCATCTTTTCTTTGTTTCCTTGTAAGTTTTCTATTGTTGTCTGCTATGCACTTTTTAAATTTATTCTTTTTTCCCTCCCCCCATTCCCTAAGAAGGCCACAATAAATTTGAGATATGTTTTTCTATAGCTATAGATATACACACACACACACACACACACACACACACACACACATATATATATATATATATATGCATATATAGAAATATACTTTCCCAAACAGGGCATACTCATGAATCCCTCAAAATCAGTCTTTGAAATGTACCTTATGTTTCTCTTTGTTCTTGTGAGTCGTATCTTCTATTAAGTTCAGGATTTTTGTTTTCCTTTTTTTTTTTTTTTTTGGAGGGCAATTGAGGTTAAGTGATTTGCCCAAAGTCACAAGGCTAGTAAGCGTGTAAAGCGTCTGAGGCTGGATTTGAACTCAGGTCCTCCTGACTCAAGGACCAGTGTTCTATTCACTGTGCCACCTAGCCACCACAATCCTAAATTCAGGATTTTTTTAAACAAACTCTTGAAACTCTAAGCATTTATCAAATGTCCATTTTATTTTCATTCAGGATAATACTCAACTTTGCACAGTGTAATATTTTTGGGAAGAGTCCTAGTTCTTTTGTTTTTCGGTATGTTGTGTTGCAAGATCTGAGGTCCTTTAATGTCTTCATTGCTAGGTCTTGTATAATTCTAATTGTGGCACCATCATATTTAAATTGTTTTCATCCTGATGCTTTTAATATTTTATTTTTGAGCTGGGGGTTTTGGAATCAGATTAGGACATTTCTTTGAGTTTTACTCATAGGTTCTCTTTTAAGTGATGATCAATGATTTTTTTTTCTATTTCTACTTTCTCCCCTTGTTCTCATGCTTCAGGATAATTTTCTTGAAATATTTCTTATATTATAATATCAATGCACTTTTTTTGATCATAACTTTCAGTTAGTCTGATTATTTGTATGTTTTCTCTTCTTGATATATTCTCCAAATCTGTTGTTTTTATTATAAGATATTTCACTTTCTCTGCTATTTTTTTCATTATTCATATTTTGTTTAACTATTTCCTGATCTCTTATAATTTCACTGCCTTCACTTTGCCCAATTCTGATTTTCAAGTGTCATTTTCTTCCTTAAGATTCTGGATTTCTGTTTCTAATGGGTTGACTTTCCTTTCATACCTTTCTTGTTTTTCTTGGATTATTCCTATTTCCTTTTTAAGCTTTTCTTCCATCTCTGTCATTTGATTTTTAAAATCTTTTTTAAGATCTTCTATGAATTGTTTTTGGGCAGGTGACCATTTCATGTTACTCTTTGGTGGTTTCTTTACTTCAGTATTCTCCTCTAAAGATGAACTCTGGTCTTTTCTGTTCCCATAATAGCTTTCTATGTTTGGATTTTTCTCCTTTCCCTGTGCATTTTTTGTGGTAATACCTCAATTTTTATAATCACCTCTAGCCCTGGGCCATAGGAAATTGTGCCTCTTGCCTCAGATTTTCAGTTTTCTCCTTTAGCCTGGAATCAAAGCCAAACCTTCAACCTCCTGTAAGTGCCCACAGCCAGAGACTTTCTGCCCCACTGTTTCAGCACTCACTGGGCATGTGCTGATTCCTTTTCATCCCTGCTGCTTTTCACAGCACAGCTGGGTCTGTCATTCCTTGTCAGCAGAGGCTCCCTTGACCTTCTTGGGCTCAGACTCCCCAATTTCCCTCATTATCCCAGGTGTAAAAGTTCTTGTGATTGGGGCCAATGAAGCCTCCCAAACCAACTAAGCCCAGGACTTGCAGCTTGTTGTTAAAATGGAAACTAGACTGTAGGTCTTTACTCTTCATGGGGCCCAAGCCTGGTCCTTGGATTTTTCCTCTCATTTTCCCAAATTGTGCTAGGAAGGTTGTACCTTCTGGTTGTGCCCCTATTTTTATTTATCTCCATCCCCTCATTGTTCACCCTAACTTGCTATTTTAGCTCTTTTGTGCAAGAAAATCTTGAGAGCTTGGAATTTTCTCACCTACTCTGCCATCTTCCCATAATCCTCTCCTTGTATTATTTCTAAAAGATGTTGTAGGTCTTCATAGAAGTGAGCAACTTTGTTCAATTCAGCATTAGTGCTTGGAGCTTAGATTTGTATTACTGTGATATTCAATAGTTTGTCTTGGATTTGAACAGAAAGTAACTACTATCTATGCTCAAAGTGGGAAGTTAATAGAGAGTGTGTAACACTTTCCTTTGACCATGTTTTACCTGGGGAAAATGTAAAATCTTCAAGGTAAAAAACAAAGAAGCAAGGGGGCTCAAAAAGAAGAAGGAAGCTCTAACTTATATCAAGAGGTTGGAGGTTAAGGGAATATACTGGTAGAACCAAGATGGAGGAGTAAAAGGAGCATTCTATCTTAGTCCTCACAAAATAATTTCTAAACAATTTTAGAAATGCATACCAAACCAAAATCTAAAGTAACATAACCAGTAAAAGGTCAGGATGAGGTATTCTTTTTACCCCAGAACCACTTAGGAGGTCAGAAGGAAATGTTGATGGCAATAGGGTGAGGGATGGCTGGAAATTCAGAATGACAACACTACCAGCTATGAACCTTATAGGTGGTGGCAACAGTGGAAGCATCAGAGGTCCCAGGCCAGAGACAGTAAGAGGACTCAAAATTTGGTCAGAAAAAATAGTATAGGGGACCACTGTGTTGGCACTTAGCACAGTACAAGGAGCCATTTGGCAACTCCATTGCCCATTGTTCAATTGTATATTAGAATTCCTTGGAAGATAAATTCTTGTGGTCCCCAGGGATTAGGAGCCCCAGTTTCAGGGAGAAGAGAGATTGTGGTTATGAGAGAGCAACAGCACTATCTGGAAAAGGAAAAAAGCACCAACCATGGAAAGAGTGACCACAATTCTCCAAAGACCACACCACCAGAACTAGCTGTGAAATAACAGGATGAAAAAGCCTGAAGTTTGAAACAGTGGCCCTCTCTCCTCCATGAAGTAAGCAGAGCCTAACTTTAACACAAAGTGCAAAATAAAAAAAATAAGCTGAACAAACTGAACAAACAGCAAAAAAATAATATGACCATCAAAAGTTACTATGATGAGAGGGAAGCTCAAAACAGTTAACAGTACAAGTTAACCTCAAAAAAATGAATATTGGACATAAACTCAACATTTCCTGAAAGAGATAATGAAAAAAGATTTTCAAAAGAGGAAGGAATGATTTAAAAATCAAGGGTAATACAGGAAAAACAAATGAGAATAATGCAAGTAAATTATGAAAAGAGGATTAATAGCTTTATTAAAAGACACAAAATGCTGATTAAAATAACTCCTTAAAAAGCCAGTTTTGGACAAATGGAGAAAGAAATACAAAACCTCACTGAAGATAATCCATCAAAATTAAAATTAATCAAGTGAAAACTGTTTACTTTACAAATAATTTCAGAATTCTGAGGTCAAGTGGTAAATGCTGCAAGTTCCAGGATAAAACATGAAGCTACAGTCAAAATCACATAAAATTTAGCAGTTACCATGATAAAGAAGCAGAGTCCTTGGAATAGGATATTTCCAACATCAGGAGCTAGGATTACAACCAAAAATACCTCACTCAGCAAAACTGAGTATAAGTCAAAAGAGAAATATGTAGGCATTTAATCAAATAGAAAACTTTCAGTTTTTCTCATGAATAGACCAGGCAGAAGTGAATAGAAAACATTACATAAAAAGGCAAGATTTAAGAGAGGCATAAAAAATGAGGAATCAGGAAAACCTTTTTGGGGTTAAACTGTTTATATTCCTAAATGGGAAGCTTAGATAGTGGGAATGGGTACGAGTCTATTATGTTGGCATGATGTCAAAAATATAATGGAAGACTGAAAAAGAGGGATGCACTAGGAGAAGGAGAGGAAGAATGTGAAAAATTATTTCACATAAAAGAGATATACAAGGAACATGCTTTTTGTAATGGAGGGGAAAATGGGAAGGGTAGCTGGAAAGAATTGACCCTTGCTGTCATATGAATGGGTTTAAAGATGGAAGAATACATACACACACACACAGACACACACACACACTGACACACACACACACACACTCAATTGGAGATAAAAATCCATATTACCTAAAAGAGAAGTAGGAGGGGAAAGAGCTAAGAGAAACCATTTTTTGATTAGATGGAGGGCAGATTAATGGAAGCAGTGGTCAGAATCAAGGTAGAGTTTTGAAGAGGGAGAAAGGAAAAAAGACAGAGAATCATAAGAAGAGGAGAATAGGTTGTAGGAAAATACTACTTTATCAATAATAATTGTTGTGTGAATGGGATGAACATATAAAAAAAGTTAGAAACCAGAATCCAGTAATAAATTCAAAACACATTGAAGCAGAAAGATATACAGAGTAAAAATGAGGAATTGGAGCAGAATCTGTTGTGCTTCAGCTGAAGTAAAAAAATAAAAAGGCAGAGGTAGGAATCATGATCTCAGACAAAGCAAAAGTAAAAATAGACCTAACTAAAAGAGGTTTTCAAGGAAAATACATATTTCTAAAAGATATCAGAAAATGAAGTGATATCAGTATAAAAATATACACACCAAAAGACTTAGCATACACTTTCTTAAAAGAAAAGTTAAATTAATTCTAGGGGAAGTAGTTAAACTATACTGGGTGGGGGAACCTCAATTCATCCCTTTTCTACCTAGGGAATTTAACCAAAAATAAATAAGAAAAAGGTTAAGGAGATGAATACAATGTTGGTAAAGTTAGACAAGATAGACTTCTGGAGAAAATTAAAAGATAATCAAAAGAAGCAGTTTTCCTATTTTTCTGAGTTGTACATGGCACCTTCATAAAAAATGGCCATCAGCACAAAAACCTCCGAAAAATGCAGAAAAGCAGAAATATTAAATGCATCCTTTTCAGACAATAATTCAACCCAATTACATTCACTAAAGGAACACTGATGCATGGATTAAAGTAATTGGAAATTGTATTTCTAATCCTTAAGAATGAAAGAGTCAAAGAACAAATCATAGAAAAAAATCAATAATTACATTAATGATAATGATGACAATGAATACAATATATCAAAATATATGGGATACAGCCAAAGCATTACTTAGTGCAAAATTTATATCTCTAAGTTATTGTGTCAGTAAAAGAGGTAAAAGGCATATCAATGAGTTGAGTATGCAAATAAAAAAGCTAGAAAAAGAAGAAATTAAAAATCTCCAAATAAATTCCAAAATAGATCTCCTGGAAAATCAAAGATGTTAATAAAATAAAAATAAAAATTGAAGTACTAAATAAACTGACTCAGTTTTATGAAAAATAACAATAATATGAATGAATCATTTATTTATGACTTTTATAAAAAGAAAGAAGAAATTCATATTACCATTATGAAAAAATGAATGTGTCACAAATGGACATAAAATTAAAATCATTCTCAAGAGCTATCTTGTCAAATAATATGTTAATAAAACCTATCACATGAATGAAAAGGATGAATATTTACAAGGCTGTAAAGTGCCTAGATTAGCAGATGAGGAAATAAAATACATAAATAGTCCTATTATACAAAAATAAAGTGAACAGAGAATATTTTAAGCAAAAAATAAAGCATGGCAAGATGGATTTAAAAGAGAATTCTACCATTCATTTGAAGAAAAATCAACTTTAATACTGTTTGAAATTTGAAAAATACTATTGGAAATATTAATTTCAACTATATGAAAACATAGTTAAAGAAGGAATGCTATCAAATTCCTTTTGTGAAATAAATTTATTTTACTTCTGTTTTTTTCAATAACATGTAAATTAGTTTGATTTAAAAATAATTTTGAATTTCAAATTCTCTCGCTCCTTTCCTCACCTCCTTCCACATAGAAAAGGCAAGCAGTTATTGATAGAGGCTCTACATGTACAGTCATGAAAAACATATTTCTATATCAGTCATACTGTGAAAAAAACACAAAACAAAAAAAACCCAGACAAATCCTAAGAAAAGTAATTTTTTTTTTAAAAGGGATGCTCTGATCTACATTCAGAATCCAGAACTTCTTTCTCTGGAGTTGGATAGCATTTTTCAATAATAAGTCCTTCAGAATTGTCTTGGATCATTGTATTGCTGAGAATAGCAAAGTCATTCGTAATTGTCCACAGTACAATATTTTTGTTACTGTTCATAGCCTTCTGATTCCACTCACTTCACTTTGCATCAGTTCATGTAAGTCTTGTCCAGGCTTTTCTGAAAGCATCCTACTCATCATTTTGTACAGCACAATAATATTCCATTATCATTGTATTCTACTTGTTCAATCATTCCCTTATTGATGGGTATCCCTTAATTTCTAATTCTTTGCCACAACAGAAAGTGCTGGTATACATATTTTAGTGTATATAATATATATACATAAAGTTATAAAATTTATATATATATGATTTATAAAATTATATATATGTATATATATATAATCTTTTTCATTTTTCTTTTGGGTGCAGATATAGTGTTGGTATTGCTGCATGAAAGGGTATGAAGTTTTATGGCCTTTTGAACATAGTTCCAAATTGCTCTCTAGAATGATCAGATCACTTCACAATTCTAGCAACAGCGCATTAGTGTCCCAATTCTCCTACATCCTATCCAAAATTTGTCATTTCGCTTTTCTGTCATATTAGCTAGTCTGATAGGTGTAAGGTAGTATGTCAGAGTTGTTTTAATTTGCATTTCTCTAATGAATAGTGATTTAGAGCATTTTATATAACTATAGATAATTTGATTTGTTCATCTGAAAACTGTTCATATCCTTTGACCATTTATCAATTGAGGAATGACTAGTATTCTAATAAATTTCACTCAGTTCTCTATATATTTATAAAATGAGGTCTTTATCAAACACTGTAACTTTTTTCACATATATGATTTTGTGTATTTCCATCCATCCTATTTTCCTCTGTTCACACTTCTCTTTCTCATCTTTCATCCTGTCCCTTCTCAAAAATGTTTTGCTTCTGACTACCACCTGCATTATCCTTCCCACCCTTCTATCACCCTCTCTTTTTTTCTCTCCTTCCTGTCCTACTGTTCCGTAGGGTAATATAGATTTCAATATCAAACTGAATGTGTATATTATTCCCTCTTTGAGCCAATTCAGACACGAGTAAGGTTCAAGTGTTTTCCACCTTCCTCCCTTTCTTATCCCTTAATTTTATTCATTGAAATAAATTCATATTACCATTATAAAAAATGAGTGTGTCACAAATGGACATAAAATTAAAACCATTCTCAAGAACTATCTTGTCAAATAATGTTTTATTTAATTTAATTTAATTAATATTACATATTAATAATATGTTTAATTTTGTTACTTTAGATCTCTTCCTCTCATAGTGAAGTCACACACATGACCATTTCTAGGTATTCTCCTAACTACCCTAAAAGTTCTTAGAGGTTATAAGTGTCATCTTCTCATATAAGAATGTAAACATCATGGGGTGCTATGTGGCACAGTGAATACGAATAGAGCACCGGCCCTGGAGTCAGGAGGACCTGAGTGCAAATCCAGCCTCAGACATTTAACACAAAAACTAGCTGTGTGACCTTGGGCAAGTCACTTAACCCCAATTGCCTTCCCCAAAAAGTGAAAAAAAGAATGTAAACAGCTTAACCTTGTTGTATCTCCTATGATTTGTTTTTCCTGTTTACCTCTTTATACTTCTCTTGAGTCTTGCATTTGAAAATCAAACATTCTATTCAGCCCCCGTTCCAACAGGAAAACTTGAAAGTGGAGCCCAAGTAGATTAGCAGTGTATATATCTATATCTTATCTATCTATGTGTGTGTATGTATGTATGTATGTATGTATGTATGTATGTATGTATGTATCCATTTTACTCCCTGAAGGATTATACTGTTTTGCTCGGTAGGTTATTCTTATTTTAAATCCAAACTCCTTTGCCATCCAGAATATCATATTTCAAGGCTTCCAATCCTTTAATGTAGAATCTGCTAAATCTTATGTAATCTTGACCACAATATTTGTTTTCTTTCTGTCTGCTTGCAATATTTGCTTCTTGACCTGGGAGTTCTGAAATATGGTTATAATACCCCTACAAACTATCATTTTGGGATCTTTTTCAGTATGTGATCAGGAGATTCTTCCCATTTCTATTTAACCTCTGGTTCCAGGACATAAAGCCAGTTTTCCTTGATAATTTCTTGAAATTATGATGTCTAGTCTTTTTTTATTATTATTACGACTCTCAGGTAGTACAGTAATTCTCAAATTACCTCTTTGTTGTATTTTTCAAGGTCATTTTTTCCACTGATATATTGCACATTTTATTATTTTTTTTCCTTCTTTTGATTTTGTTTTGTTGTTTTTTTAATGTCTTACGAAGTCATTAACTTTGACTGGAAAATTATTTAACCCCAACCTTTTGTTGGTTTTTCTCACAACAGCCCTGGGTATTTTTAGAAAAATTTATCATAAAGTATAAAAAGGGAAATTGTCAAATGACTTGTTTGAGGTATGTAATGTTTGCAGGCTGACCTCAGAATAGTAGCATATACCTCTCAGGTTTGTGAGGATATAGCAGACTGCACAGTGCTATATAAATACCATGTGTTAAAGGACTTAAAGAATGTTTCTCTGTATTCTAAGTTACTCTGCAGAGTGAAGTCCTTCAAGAGGAAACATATACAAAGGTTTACAGGGCCAAAATGTATCTGGGATGGAGAAAGGGATACTTGATCCTTATAAGAATGATAGAGAATAGAAGAGTCATACAGAGAGGAGATCAATCTAACTTGTACAATTAGACCTTAAAAAAATTTGAGGTACTTACTGATGAATGAATAGCTAGATGTTTCAAGGAAAAAGAATCTGCTTTTTTATCAGAAATTTTATGAAAGCCACAAAAGATATAAGATGATACATCATTCAATAAGATATAGAGAAAGAAAAGAAAAGTAGTGGTACAGTGAGTGACTCTCTACTTAGGACAACTAAAGCAGCTATTTGCTGATCTGATAATAACAGAAAATTCCAGATTTTGATATGTGTTAAAAATATATTCCACCTTTCCTATGACTTCTTGTGGCATATATCCAAGACATAGAAACTTCCATGATTTATCAAAATAAGCACAAACAAAATAAATTCATAGAGTCAAAAGAATAATTTTAGAAGACATCAATTTGATGACATCTACCAATTTCTGTTGGTTTACATAGGGATAAATGGCACTACAAAAGGGACTCTAAAAATTATTGACAGAATAGGGAAATAAACTGAGTATCATGTATGTACATATTGTAATTTCCTTATTTCTGCCCACTGAAAGCAATGAATACATAAGAGAAAGAAATAAATAACTTGGGAAATAAACAGCTATCTAAGAAGTTGTCAGAGAAGAGGATTTGGTTTTCTGGATGGAACATACTTGCACTATAAGGTTGCCAGATTCCTTACTAGAGATGGAGTATGCTCTAAAAATTTGGCAAGAATGTTTATTTTCATTCATTTCAGGTTTCATCAAAAAGACTTTAAACTAACAAAAAATCATAAGAAAGTAAGAAGATTGGCTATTTATATTACCAAAGTTAGATACTTTAGGGAATCACCTGAAATATGGAAGAATAGCTTTTGATCTCCTAGAAATTTACAGGCAGTAAAAAGCAAACATCCAATAGGAAAACATAACTGCAAATGACTGTGTGTGTACATATATTCAGAAAAGAAAGGAGAGAGAGAGAGACAGAGAGAGAGAGAGAGAGAGAGAGAGAGAGAGAGAGAGAGAGAGAGAGAGAGAGAGAGAGAGAGAGAACCAATTTTGATTACAAAGGAATCCCTAAAACCTGGTGGAATGAAACCCAGACTAGATAGAAGAAGAAGAACCAATGGAGAGGTTGAGAGGGGGAACATTGCATATTAAAAAGAGATACCTCATGTGAGGAAATTCAGAAGCTAGAGAGGGGAGGCATGACAGAAAGTATTTGAGTGATATTAAAAGGTGGTGGGAAAAGTAAGGATTTCATAAATGCAATATGCTACCTACTAACTACAAAGTAAATACAAATTGATTAATTTAGGAACAAATCATGAATTCTCTCTCTCTCTCTCTCTCTCTCTCTCTCTCTC